>NC_090874.1:72780414-72807914 GCF_036669935.1 Montipora foliosa | reverse complement strand
TATATCTCCCACTAGATTGCCTTGAACAAGATGAAATCTTTCTTGAAGATAAATAATATTGTCTTCCTTTGCTTTAACGTATAATATTGATCACGTGACAAGTCACGAATTGGTGGCGAATTTCGTTGCTACGGATAAATAAATTAACGTTTCTGATAGACATCTAACATATCTAACTTTCTACGCTTGGAATGATCTTCCTCGAGTTTTAAAATTGGAATTATAAATTATTAAAACCCGAATTTTGGACTCAAAGGCGACCTTTGCCCTCATAATGTTTTTCTTAAGAATGTGGACAGTCATTCCAAACATGAAAAAGCTGGAAATAGTTAATTTGCATTAGAAAAGCGTTTTTATATGATATTCTATGCTAAACCGTCACCTACTCTTCAAAAACGTGCTATTTTTCGACAAATGGACACGTGACGTGTCACATGACCAAGAAGATAGTCTATTATACTTCAAAATGTTAAGGACAACGAGAACTTTCCATGCCCATTTTCGTTTCACTGTCATTCAATTTTATCACGAATTAACCATTTCTATTAATTAAAACCCTAAGCCCAGGCCTTAAACTACTTAATTGAGACGTTCTCGGTTGTTTACAATTCATTTGATAAAAATTTATTGCAAGAAAAGTTGGATAATAAGTAGCTTATTAGATGTTTTGGTGAGTACTTTCGCTGAGTATTTCTAATCGTTGATTGTAGTTTAACTTGGCCTAGCGGGCTCGTCAAAATACAGACCAACTGTAATCGTAATGCTACTCAGCGATACTACACACCAAAACATCTAATGAGATATATACATCTTCCTTTAATATTCTTCAGGTAATGACTGTGATATTGGTAGGACTAGGGGATTTGCTTGCTTTGATATTTCATGTTGGGACCAAGGAGCCTCTTTGCACGAACGCCAATCCCAACATCCCTTCAAGGAGATTACCGACCCTACAGGAGGAAAAACTCGACGGGTCTTGGATCATATAAATACTCTTGTACAGTCTTTGGTGCCATTTCGCGAGGTGTGCGATCGATGCGTGGTTTTACAAACTCTGATTCAAAAAATCTCTGTGGTTCCAGTGAAGGGCCTCGAGGTCTATGCCACTGCTGTAGAAGCGAAGTTGGCGAGTCATCATCGCGCAGTTTTGCCATTACATGGGTAAATAATGCCGCTAAGTGCTGGCATTTTCCTGTTCCAGCTTTACATGAACACTGAGTGGCAGCCTGTGTGTCAACTTCTCCGCTATCAAATACAATTCTTAGGGAGTGAGGAGCTTCCGTCTTCCTCATCGAGCGATAACATTTTGCTTTTATGACGCAACAATGAGCTGAAAACAATAATTTAACGTCCTCAAGGTACGTTTCCAGGTAGTACTTGTCCCCTTTTTTTTGGCCCTTTTTGTTGTAATGAAATTCGCGTTCTGTTGCATTTCGTCTTGCATGCTTTCCGCCATGTTGCAAATACTCTATACCCCCAGTTTCCAGACCTCCCTCGGTGGGCGCCATTTTGGAGAAGGGTCTATTGCACGAGAAAAATCACGTGATTACCTACGAATAATATACACCAAAAAATACGAGATGGTTAACTTGAGCAGAAGCAACTCAGTGTATCACGCAATCATGGAAAAATCGCGCCATGAATCCAGAGCTCGCATTTGATTGACTATCAATTCAAAAATGTCATGTTAATACACTAATTTCAACTTTCCGCATTAAGTTCACTTTTCTGCCCTCTGTTTGGGATTGATTGCTGTGCCCTCAGCCAATCAACGGACTGGAATTTTTTTCAGGTATATTATTAAGTTAGTTGTTGCACAGTAGAGAACCGGTTTGACTAGTTCAGTTGCTGAGGTTGCCCCGCACGCACAAATCTGTGACACCTCATGCAGTTTAAGGCCTGGGTGTAAAATACATCCGGAAAATATGGTTGATCAGCTATATCTCCCACTAGATTGCCTTGAACAAGATGAAATCTTTCTTGAAGATAAATAATATTGTCTTCCTTTGCTTTAACGTATAATATTGATCACGTGACAAGTCACGAATTGGTGGCGAATTTCGTTGCTACGGATAAATAAATTAACGTTTCTGATAGACATCTAACATATCTAACTTTCTACGCTTGGAATGATCTTCCTCGAGTTTTAAAATTGGAATTATAAATTATTAAAACCCGAATTTTGGACTCAAAGGCGACCTTTGCCCTCATAATGTTTTTCTTAAGAATGTGGACAGTCATTCCAAACATGAAAAAGCTGGAAATAGTTAATTTGCATTAGAAAAGCGTTTTTATATGATATTCTATGCTAAACCGTCACCTACTCTTCAAAAACGTGCTATTTTTCGACAAATGGACACGTGACGTGTCACATGACCAAGAAGATAGTCTATTATACTTCAAAATGTTAAGGACAACGAGAACTTTCCATGCCCATTTTCGTTTCACTGTCATTCAATTTTATCACGAATTAACCATTTCTATTAATTAAAACCCTAAGCCCAGGCCTTAAACTACTTAATTGAGACGTTCTCGGTTGTTTACAATTCATTTGATAAAAATTTATTGCAAGAAAAGTTGGATAATAAGTAGCTTATTAGATGTTTTGGTGAGTACTTTCGCTGAGTATTTCTAATCGTTGATTGTAGTTTAACTTGGCCTAGCGGGCTCGTCAAAATACAGACCAACTGTAATCGTAATGCTACTCAGCGATACTACACACCAAAACATCTAATGAGATATATACATCTTCCTTTAATATTCTTCAGGTAATGACTGTGATATTGGTAGGACTAGGGGATTTGCTTGCTTTGATATTTCATGTTGGGACCAAGGAGCCTCTTTGCACGAACGCCAATCCCAACATCCCTTCAAGGAGATTACCGACCCTACAGGAGGAAAAATTCGTGGTACGTTTTAGCCTAGTTTATACGCTACTCTTTTTTGCTTAAAAATCCACTGCCACATTTCACTGAGTCCATTTTCTAACCTAGTTAGTGAAGCAGAACCTCGTATGTAAGACAGCCAGGATCCATGGCAAAGTGAGAGCTCTAGGCTCAGCCCATACATCTTATTCCAAAATGGCCGCCATTTAAATATTCTTTTGTTTTTATTCAAATAAGCCCTTGATGCCTCGTTCTTAAGCTTAAAATTCAAAAGAATATTTTATCTTGAACGAGGCAACAGGGGCCAATTTGTATCCGCATAAATCAGTGGCCATTTTGGAATAAGGTGTACGATGAACCCACTTTTAAAATCTTCAGAACGAGGCCACAGTCTTTTGACTTTTGATCTCCAAAAGTTATTCCCGAGGGATTCCAGTTTTGCCTTCTATCAACTCTTGTTAATACCGATGTTTGATTTGTTGAGTCCCTAAGTGCTCTATCACTGAAACAATGGGCACTTCATTAAACTTGATCATTACCAGAACTGAACCTTAAATGTGGTTATGTTTTGAGAAAGCAGTTGTTAGCGGATCTCGGTTTATTAATCACATTTTCCTTCCTTCTTAGAGTCTAAAGTCTGTCATTCCGTCGAAAGCTAATGGAGAATTGATGGCTCGTCTTCCAGCAGGTTGGGTATCTAATTGTAAAAATAAGTACACTTATTGCAAGAAACTCTCAAACAGTTCATTTGGAAAGAAGAGCTTGTTGGACAAAGTAAATCGTGAAGTTTGAAAACAAAAGTTTAAACAAAAAAAAAAACAACCTTTAAACCACCCATTCAACGTTTGTTTATCTGGGTAAGCTGTATAATTTTTTTATGCAAAGGCCAGCTGAACAAAGTAGAAGTGCCAGATCCTGGGAGATCTAACCAGCAAATAATCTGTGGACCAATAACAAAAGAATGATGCAAGATAGAGAGGCTACTCTCAGATGTCATTCCTGATGTTGTGTGCTCAAAACAACAGCAAGAGAGATTTGAATCATTGATGAAAGTAACGCCAAGTTAGAATAAAAGAGAAAGGTTGATTGTGTGCGGTGATTTCTTAAGGAAATGAATTTAAAAAAAATCTACAGGAAAAAAAAAAAAGGAGAGACTTTTGTGGACTCGGAGCTGAAGAAACAGGCTAAAAAAAGGAGGAAAAGTAAAACAGCTTCACTTGAGACTCAAATAAAACATTGACTTCTCAAAATAAAATTCTATCTGAAAAGATTGTAGAAATGGAAAAAGCTCCAGGCTCACGAAAGGAATCTCGGAAACTGGAATAGATAATTCTATTTATTACAATTTAATGGTAACAACTATATATATTAAATATTAAGAATAATAATAATAATAATAACAGTGTAAGAAGCAATATCAAGACGAACATCAATGTCATGAATGAACTGATTATTTTGACAACGATAACGCGCCATACTCTGCATCAATTTTTCATGTAAAGATAATGTCATGGAAAGGAAAGAAGGAAAGGAAAGTAACTTTATTTAAGTGTCTAGTCGTTCTAGCGCTGAAGCACTAATTGCATGAGCACACTGTAAATTGAAATTAACAATTAACACAAATCAAGTCAAATTTAAGGCTAATTGAAACACCGATAATTGCTTAACAAGATACACTAGTGGGCGTTTTCCATTTACAAAAAAATTTCCGGAAATTTCGGTGGAAATTTCCATCGGGTGAAAAACGTGTTCCATTTAACTCAGGTCCGTTCGCCGCCCAGTGATTGCGATTTTACGCGCCAAAATTTAAAAATGTGGCCGTGAATAGCCTGGAAGTGGTAAGACCTTTCAAAAGTTGTAACTGGAACACACATTTCCATCGGAAAGTTTCCAACGGGAAAACAGGACTACCTTTTCAGAAGTTCCGTTTATTCCGGAAATTTTCCAGTGGAACGAACCAAAAACGTGTGTTCCATTTACATCCCAACCGGAATTTCCGGAATTTCTTGGTAAATGTTAAACGCCCACTTACAACATTCGTGATGTTAAATGATTTAAAATAAATCAGTCTTTGCCCTCCAAACTTAGCAGTTTTAAAAAAAGAGAAAAGAAAAATGTGTGCGACTACGACCGGTTATGAAACGAGAAATTTTCACCGTTATGAGTCTTCCTTGTTGCATTACAGGATTAAATACTGCGGCCACCAAAGAGCGGGATTGCCCATCTGGCAAAACTTCTCACGCTAGTTTCTGTGATGGGATCCCAAGGAAAACCATCAGTAACCAGAAGGAAGAACCAGAGAAAACAAGGAAAGAAGATGTTCCGAAAGAAAATGTTTCATCGTTATCAAGCAATTTTAACTGCGCTGGTGTCGACAATAGAGGTTTTTCTGGTAGTGTAATGGCACTGAATTCAGGTGCACCTACCAACGTCCCAGCTGTTTCACTGGAAACCAAGGGCGTTCCTTTACCCGACACTAAGGCAAACAGTAAGCCTTTTATTGTTTCACGGGACAGTGAATCCGCTCTTCCACCTCGAACACATGCAAATAGGACTATACGAGAGTGGCTCGCTGATCCGCGCTTATACATGGTAAGTATGGGTGTAATTGGGTGACAGCCAATGAAAACATGGAATTGTGGTCTCACGTATTCCTCTGACTTGAAATCCAAATGAAGTTCATTTGTTACCCCAGTTAGTTTTCTGCATGTTAATTAGACTGGACCGCCCACAAGGCATTTGTGATACGTACGCAAGATGCAGCGTGGCATACGTTTCGCCCATTTCCTCTATCACATGTCACGGTTTACTAGTGATCCTTGTCGTGAGCTTCACTATCCACGGGAGCCAATCAACATATCACACGTTAATTTCACAAATGATCTCAAGAAAACACAAAAGTACTAGAATGGATCCTCCATAATTGACCTCTTTAGCTTGGACATTTGTTTTCCCATTTCAGACCAAGTGATGTCAGAGAACAGTTTCGTGTAATAGATGGTTTTCAATCACGTGATGAGACCGCCATGTTGGTGCACAAAACAATTATGACTCATGTTTTGCAATATAACACAGTCAAATTTCAAAAAACTTTCTGTGCACCAACATGGCTGCTGTGACGTCAGGTGAAAACCATCTATTGTCGTCTTATATGCACGTGCTTGTGTACGAATAACTGAAAAAACAAAAAGAGAATTCCCTTGAGAACATCGCGTGGTCTGAAATGGAAAAACAAAACGTACAAGCTAAAGAGGTCACTAGGCCATTGATGAGTTCATGTCTGTCTCCTCTTCAAAGCGAGTGTAAGTGCAAAGTTTTTGTGATGATAATTACTTCTACTTTACATATGCATGTAAACTAATTTTCATAAGAGAGACTTAGCACTTACACTCGCTTTGAAGAGGCTGCAGACATGAAATCGAAAATGGCCTATTCCCCATTCCCCATTCTGAGGAACATTATTTGGAATTTTTTATAAGGTCTGTGTCAAACTGCGTGATTATTTCAATGACGACACCTTATTGAATAAATATCAAATAATTATCATAGGGCACCTACAGGGATTCGCAATATTACCCCATGTTCTTTTGGTCAGCTAGAATCGCAGGGTATTCAACTTGGAATACATGAGCACTCCTAAATCCTTTTGCACTCGAATTTTATTTGCCGTCTTTGAAAAAAAAATTACTCGTGCTCATTTATTCCAAATTGCACTAGAGATCATATGATTACCTATACTAAAATTCAACGGTTTACACAACAACAACAACAACAACAAGAACAACAAGAACAACTAACAGCGCCTCTTATTACAGCCCAGGACAACGTTGAAGCTCAATGCCTCTCTCCTTTTATAATATGATCTTCAGGTTGCCGTCGTATATTCCTGTACATTGGCCCTACAAAATCACGCCTATTCTTATCTGCCGCTTTTCGTTATTTACAGACTTCGTCTTGGTAAGGTATGTAAAAAATGACTGTATCAATCTCCAATTCTCTAACCAAAAATTAAAAAAAAAAGTCAATTTCTGGCCATGGCATGCTTGAAGATAATATATTTTGTAACGCTTCGCTAATGACAATGAAGTATGTTAATATGCTAGATTGGTGTTAATTGTAGAAGTACTTTAGGCATGCTCGTAGGTATGGTGAACCCCGAGGGGTTTTCTAGGCTATTTAAGATTTTGTAAGTTATGCAAGAGCCACTCGAAGGCATCTCTTTCAACTTTGACTTTATTTGCTTATTCACTGATTGTATTTTTCTCTATGGTATGTTGTAAACGCTCGCTGTATCAATAAACGAGATGCCCGCCCCTGATGCTGTGTTTGTGTTTATTAAAGATTAGTTACAAAATATTTTATGATCGTTTCTGGGTGATTAGAGTATAACGGTCTTTTACGTCAGATACGATACCGCCAGTGACTACCCTTTGTTATTTGCACACTATTGCTTAGCTTTAGTAAGCTCCCTAAAATTTAAGGCCAGCTCTGCAACTTCTTATTTTAAAGTTGTGCAATTTTACAAAAATTATTTAATTACTAGATGAAAATGCTGTGTTCAGGGGAAAGAGTTGAGTGTAAAACTACAATTGTAGCCTTTTTTTCGGTTTTCAGGAATCCATTGCTTATCTGCCACTTATTATGTTTATCAGTGCCACTATATCTTCTATGTTTTCAAAGAAGTTTGTTGCGATAATTGGAAACAAGGTAAGGTACTCCACGCAAGATTAAGGGCAGAAATGAACACAAGCAGTAGTTTGGATCAGAAAAAAAAAAGGAGATCTATTGCTTATACATAGTTCTTTCAAAGTGAAAGACTATGGAAGCTATGGAAAGAGGTAAACCAGTTGCGGAGAAGCCTAAAAACAGCCCCAGGCTTGAATAAGAAAACGGAGCTTTGCTCACATTTTCAGAGATTGCTCATTATGCAATGCACTTTCAATATTCAGTACTTTATTTCAATATTCATTACTATATTCTCGGCTGAGTGATTAATTAGATAACAATAGCCTTGCGCTCAGAAAACAAAAAAGATCAGTTATTCCCTTTGCAATGCCCTCTTGTTCCATTTATGCTCTCGCCCATTGTCATCACCCCGTTTTCTTGGCGGTCAGCTCAGTCCCACCCCTGGGCACACCAAAACACCAAAACAGACACTTCACCACCCTCGGGAAGTCGTTTGCGTTGCGCACACAATAACTGTCCGTGCAATACAGGTAAAGAGGAGAATTCGAAAGAATTGCCACCGAAATGATTTTATTTTAACCAGACGTTCATGATGAGCAGTCTTCCACTCCATCTGTCAACTCAAATCCTACCCTCAGACAACCAAAACCGAAGTCCTTAGAACAAAACAAAGTTCTTTTATTAGACCACTCCTTCCTATTCTGGGACAAAACTACAAATAATTAAAGGAGGGTGACCTCTGAGCCATCCATTCGAAGTCATGTAGGCCCAGTTAAACTATCTAGATACTTAGATTTGCCCGCAGCGTAATCGACCTTAAAGAAATCATGCAGAAAATGCATAATTATGCTCACTTCTTATGGAATGATCCGTGTCTGCTTATCTGCTACTGTTCTTTTATCTGTTTCAGCGGTGTTTCACTATTGGTGCTCTACTTGTTGTCTGCTCCGGAGTGATGTCTTATTTCATCACTCAATCCAACACAGTCATGATCTATCCTTCTGTTGTGCTTCTCGGGTTTGGATTTTCCTCGATGTTAGTTTGTTCCCTCAGCTTCGCGACAGAACTAATTGGCGAAAACAAGGTGAATAAAGTTCAAATAATTTTTCCAGCTGATTTTTATCGACCGTTTCATATAATTTTCATATGGTGAAGAAGTTTTTATGATAGAAATTGTTTTGGGTTTGATAAAGCCGAACATCGGACAACGTTTCATATTATCGATTTTTAAATTTTTTTTTTATGAGAGGCATTCTTCTGGGTTATATTTATCCGAACCATCCAAAACAACCCACAATCACATTTACTGGACGCAGTGGCTGTTTAAGATGACATCGACAGTCTCCTTCGTTGTTCCAAACATTCAAAAATCGCTTGCGGTCCGGATCCCCGCACGCCGGACTGCCCTCGCATTTTTTAAAGGTATGCCCATCCTCGAAACGATCTTAACATGACCCACCCTCACTGAAAAAAAGAAAAAGAAAAAAAAGGAAGCGTTACGAAGATCATAGAGACTATCTCAGTT
The DNA here is from genome assembly GCF_036669935.1 of Montipora foliosa. Taxonomy (NCBI): domain Eukaryota; kingdom Metazoa; phylum Cnidaria; class Anthozoa; order Scleractinia; family Acroporidae; genus Montipora; species Montipora foliosa. Next base: position 72,798,818 of record NC_090874.1, on the reverse strand, counting down.
ATGAGCAAAACAAAGGGGTGAAGAGGGGAAGTGGATTCCCCAAACATTCTACTGGTATTTAAAAACTTCTGTGTGGTGTTAAATACATTCTACTAGTGTTAAAACCGCTGTACAAATCGTCCGCTCATAGCCCACACCTTTACAGTTTTTTTTCTTCTGGAAGGGTGGTTCGTTTTAGGAGTGGGCATTCCTCTGCAAGTGTATTTTTTCTTTAGTGTTTGGGTCAATGGAGAAGACTTGTAAAAGAGTTTAGACAGCCACTCAATCGATAAATGTGGTTGTGGGTCGTTTCGGATTGCTGCGGGTTGTTTTCTGGCATGGGTAACTATTGACGTACACGTTTTCCCACAATGTTCATCCCTAACGTATGTATCTTTCTCTTTTCAATTTCAGAAAAAATCTGGTTTCATATTTTCCTTCGCGAGTTTGTTCTTTTATGTCATTGGAGGGCCCCTGATCCTCGTCATCCAAAAGTTATTTCCTGAACGAAGGTGAGTCACTGCCGGAGAAACGTTGAGAAAATGAATCAATCTATTGTTCGTTTTTTCTTAACTAATAAATAGTTACCAAAAAGCAGGAAGTGTTTTTCATCTTTCATTAAAATTCTTCACAAAAATGCATCTTTAATTGCATGCTAACTAAAATTAGGAATTATATTAAAGAGGTGATTTATATTTTTCATCGTGGTGGTAATTAGATCATTCATAAGACATATGATCGTTTTGCCTCACGATGAAGTAACTTGGGTTGCAGATCACGACGTGTTAAGTGAGTACATGGTGAGACGTACAAGGGATTATACGTCTTATTATTAACAATGAGAAAGGTTATATAATCACTTAGTATAAATACACGGGTCATTATACAAAATCGCGCGCTCTCATTGGCTCGCTATCTCGGATTATCAGCCGATAATCACCTCGACGGACAAAATGGCTGCCAGTAGTCGTTTTGCCACTGTAAGTGAAGATGATTTCGCGTTGAAATGTTTTTTTTCTCTTTTTTGAAATAATCACCTGTGTATAATAATCACTGAGCCTGAGGCGAATAATTGTTAATTAACGCTTAGTGCACCAGGTTTTTTTCCAAGTGTCCCCGACTCATTAGCGACGAGGAAAAAAAAATAAAGAGAATAAAAGGTCCGAACGCGTGTATGCTCGCATTGTCGTCAAAACCTCAACCGCGCCGTTGTTATGCAGATTACCGCAAGAGCATCATGCTAACTGGATTGCATGCGCTTGGTGCACGTGCAGCGTTGTTCTGTCGCGTTGTCGTTTCCGTAGCTGTCGTCGTTTCTTAGACTTAGGGTGCGTTCGATTGACCCTATTCCGGAATAAGAATACGTGGAGTGATGATTTAAAACGGTATGTCTGGTGTTTAGAAGCTACAAGGATAACAACGTTATGTTTAAATTAGTATTTTAGCAGGTTTTTGACAATTTTAATGTGAATATCCGTAAAAACGAAGGATTTCTAACTTCTATTCCATGTATTCCTATTCCGGAATACGGTCAATCGAACGCACCCTTAGTTTACACTAGAGCAGAAGTGTCCGGATTCGTGACAAATCCAGAGGGTTTTGGTGTTTATTACACACAAAACATAAAAGTTCCTAGATTCGTCATGAATCCTGAACGTTATGAATCCGGAATCCAAAGTGGAAACTTTGTATCCGAATACTTTGAATCCGAAAATTTCCGTTCGTGTGGACCGGTGATCCCACAAATCGGGATAGTCTAAGCCCGCCCGCGATCCTTCGGGATTGGCCGGTTTTCATAAGATGGCCGCCGAGTTACCAGGATGGGCTATATAGGTATGTGCCGCTGTGAAGGGTATGGTTTTCAAGCAGTTTACTCTAGCATAGGGTATATAAATCAGAGCGTTTGGGTCTAGAATAGGGTATCATTTTTCACGAAACTGACCAGTTGGTTGAAGATTTTATCTAGACTAAGGAAATCAGGAATTGCTACTTAAAAATATAAAAAAGTGAAATCGGCAAGTTTAAATTTTCACGACTCAGCCTCAACAGCGTTGATAGATGACAATCACAAATTGTCAATTGAAATGAGCGCCATGATGAACTACTGTGCACCTCCTACGTACCACAAGTTTTTCTACTTTATGTTTGTTTTCAGTGGCACGGATTGCCAAGAGTGTGGAGATTATATGCGTCTTGTGTTTTCTTTCGTGTCTATCGGCCTCTCGGCCGCCAGTGCTTTGGTTGTGTTGCTGCTTCACTGCACTGATGGACTTCGCGAAAAGAGGTAATTTTTTCTTAGTTTAAAACGTCAGCGGGTCATTAAGATGTGAACACCGTTCCCGTTTGGTTTGGGAGCTTTCTTGATATTCAGGAAGTAAAACACCATACCAGCTGCTTTAATCATAGCTTCACTGAATCAAGAATCAAACAAGTGAAAATCAATTTTGGTTCCTCTCTCCATTTTTCCCTTTCTACTTTTTGAGTGACATTTTTTTTTTGTCATCACGTTCGCTGGGGCATTAAATTGCGTAATCTGGGTCACTTTGCTCAGTTTTCCTTTTTTCTAATAACCAACGCAAAGGTAACAATATTTTCCAGTCTTAGTAAACAAACGTTCTTGTTAGCAACTGTTATTTCAATCAGTTCATAGACTCTTTAACTTTTTTTTCTAAAACAGCTCCTTGACCAGTAAAGATTCAGAAAGTTCATCGTCTTCTGAGCAAGTTGAAGATCCTGTCCAGTATAAGAGCTATTAATGATTACTTTAAAAAAAAAGCATAGACGTCGAGAAGAATTGCAAACACTAGAGACACAATAGGTCAAGCCTACATTGAACAACTCCCTGCGGCGATTTGCAAGGGATCTAACAATGTTAAAGTAGAAGAAGAAGCAAGCGGTAGGATTAGGCAATCAGAATCCTACGAAATTCCACGTTACTGGCTTTCTGCTTGTCGCTAATTGATGGAAAAAGAGGCGAGGGATGCCAGCGTAAAAGCAATCACGTGGTTACTTTTTACACTCAAATTAATTTGCCAAAAAATCTCGCCCCATTTCCTCCAATGGCAAACAAGGACATATCCAACTGTGACTTGTATGTTCACAAGTACTTCTCGTGCTTACCGCCGGGCTTCTCCACGTTGGCTAATGGAGAGGTTGCTCGCAGACTATGTACGTTTTTGTTATCCCAAAAATGCAAATAGGAGATAAAGAGCGACATTGGTTTTGGTCTTGCTTGAATCAAACCAATCACTAAGGATGGGTTCGATTGACCGTATTGCGAAGTAAGAATACGTGGAGTGATGACTGAAAAAGGTATATTTGGCGTTTTTAAGCAACAGGGATAACAAAAATATGGTTAAAATAGCATTTTAGCAGGTGTTTGACAATTTTGATGTTAATGTCCGAAAAAATGAAGGATTTCTAACATCTATTCCATATATTTCTTTTCCGGAAAATGGTCCATCGAACGCACCCAAGTGTAGCAAAGGCAATGGAGTCTTTTCACGTCAGATTGAAACCAATGGATCTTGAATGTACATTTCCACATGTGTACAAACTTGGGTAAAAGATAATATTTTCCAGAAGCCTACTGACCAGGGACACTGTTCGACTATTATTCGCTAAAAAGACACTTTTCGTGTGGAAGCCAAAACTGGATCAAGAAATTGAACTGATTTCGTTTGACCATTACAACCTTCTCTGGGTTAATGATAAACGGCCGTGGAAGTTGTACATGATAAGCCTAAGATTGTGTTAAGAATGAACATATTTTAGTCGCAGCATTTCGTCATTGTAATTTTCGCTAACGTTGTCGTAACCTAATAATAACATGAATAAAATTGATTGGATGAAATCTTCATTATATTCGTCAGTCATAGCTCTTCATGTGCCCATTGTACTATGTATGACCTACGCAACATTCGAACCTACAAATGACCAGCTCCCAACGGTAGTGGCTTCACAGCTCAGTTGGTTAGAGCGTCGCACCAATATCGCGAGGTCACAGGTTCAAACGCCGTTGAAGTCCTGAATTTTTCAGGCTTTTGCTGAAACTGCCTTTATAACTGCGAGGATCATAGCTTAAAATTTAATAAATTAAGAAAAAAACTATTTACAATTATTTACAGTTAGTTAAAATTGCTTTTACTTATAAAATAATCTTAACGAAGAGAACAAGACTTTTAAATTTGAAAAAAGACATGTTTCGGCAACTCCTGTGCCATCGTCAGTTTGCGGATGGAATAACAATGATGTACAATATATAGCGGAAAATTAGAATAACAATGGTGTGATACAACAACTGATTACAAAGAAAGATTAAGATTTACATGAAACAATTTTTGATTTAGGGAGGGTTTCTCCAAATGAATGTGCAATGCCTCCTTGATTTTTAATTGTGTCCGTGTTGTTGCTTGATCTATGACAACAAAGCATTCGCTCGAACAAAGTGCCCGACACCCAGGTGACTCCTGTAAATGCTTGAAAATGTGAGAGGCCGTATCCATATTTAAGTGCTCGCTTATGCGCTTGCAAATGTGACGGGAAGTCTCACCAACATAGCAGGCACCGCAGCCTGCACAACTAAATCTATAAACAACGCATGATTTGAGCTCTTTAGGGATAAGGTCTTTCACGCTGAACAAAGAGCCGATTTTGAACGACGAAAACACTAGCTTCATATTAAAGCTGTTGTCACAAAAACGCTGAATGGTTCTACGAATCCGCTTTTGTGCAATAGCAGAAAATTTGCCCACGTAAGGTAATTTAACGTAGGAGCACTCTGGGCTGTTGTTGCCATTTTGCCTGTTAAACTGAAATTAATAATGTGTGCTGGATAAGAATTTTTGAGAAAAAATGCGTTGTTTATAGATTTAGTTGTGCAGGCTGCGGTGCCTGCTATGTTGGTGAGACCTCCCGTCACATTTGCAAGCGCATAAGCGAGCACTTAAATATGGATAAGGCCTCTCACATTTTCAAGCATTTACAGGAGTCACCTGGGTGTCGGGCACTTTGTTCGAGCGAATGCTTTGTTGTCATAGATCAAGCAACAACACGGACACAATTAAAAATCAAGGAGGCATTGCACATTCATTGGGAGAAACCCTCCCTAAATCAAAAATTGTTTCACGTAAATCTTAATCTTTCTTTGTAATCAGTTGTTGTATCACACCATTGTTATTCTAATTTTCCGCTATATATTGTACATCATTGTTATTCCATCCGCAAACTGACGATGGCACAGGAGTTGCCGAAACATGTCTTTTTTCAAATTTAAAAGTCTTGTTCTCTTCATTAAGATTGTTACAAAATTGTTGCTTTTACGTCCTTTTGGAAAACTTATAAAATACCAGCAGAAACCCATAAGGGTTGAAACGTGTAACGGCCCCTTGTGTGCTGGGAAACAAGCTTCTGAATATTCAATTAGCTAAGTACCATATTTGGAACAACAAGAGCAAGGGGTTTCCAAATATGGCACTTAGCACTGAAACATTCAACCAATCAGTTCGCACTGAATATTCGGAAGCTGTGAACGCGCGTTACACGTTTTAACCCTTATGGGTTTCTGATACCAGCTAATGATTCTATATTCACCAAAAATATTTCTACATTCTTCCAAAGTAGGAGACGAGAAAAAGTCAGCTAACAGTGTGCGTATAGTTTTATCATTAAGGATTGGAAGGGTTTCAGATCCACGAAGTGTAGCAGGAAGCGAGTTCCACAATTTTGCTCCACCATAGCAAATACTTTTTTTTTGAGGTATTCAGTTTTGGGTAGCGGTAACTGCAGTGAGGTCGAGGATCCCCTATGGTTATAATGTGTTGTATCGTTCTTACTTATGAAAAGATCAATCAGTGAGGAGCCACCTCATTGACTACTTTATACATTTGCTTTGCATTTGCCTCAGCCCGATGAGTTTCGAGATTTTCCCAGTCTAAGAGACTTAAAGTCTCGGTGGCAGGAATATCATTGGATAGGGTCCACTAAAATTTTCTTGCTTGGCTTCGGTACGATCAACTACCTTTTTTTTTTACTGCTAAATTGTCTTTACTGGATTACATTTTTAAAATATATACATCCTCCATTGTGCTTAGAGTGGGTGACATTTTGTACCCAAATGGCCATTTGCATCTCGTGTGCAGCACTTCCTTGCAGACCGGCTGCACCGAAACAACTAGTAGGTCACTACAATCTTGGACAAAACTCGTTGGGGAAATGTGACGCTCTCATTTGTCTATGTGATAAAGATTAAATTCTTCCTACTTTTCCCCCTCCCCCCATTCCAATGTTGTTTTAAAAAGCGACTAAAGGCTCGAACAGCATTTTGCATCACATTCTCAACATTGGTATGGGGGAGGACCGATATATTTTGTGAGTGCGTGCCAAATGATGATTAAGCTAGAATTTTTCCCAAGAGTTTTGTCCAAGATCAGTAACAGCAGGCAGGGGAGATGTATAACTTCACCAGCGTCAACGGCACTACTCAATTGACGTTTTCCGGCGTCCAAACATGGCACTAAGCGCTTTGGACAATTTTTCATCGTGTAATCTTTGCTTATGTTTTAGAATTCGAAGTTGTTCTTGCACTGCAGAATTGCATGGAGCAAGTGTCAAAGCCTGAAAGAAAAAACAACAAATAAATAAACAAATAAATAAATAAACGTAAACAAAACAAAACAAGGACAAAGGAAACGTTAGACTAATCTTGAGTAATAAATTCCAACAGTTATTTTGAAAACTGGCACATGTTTTAGCGCCCGAGTGCCGAGGAAGAACGTCAAGGAAAGACAAACATTGCGGAGCAGGAGAGAAAAGCGCCCAATGGAATTACAAGAAGGACACAGGAAACTCTTGGTATTTGAGTGCTCTCCACAGACACTTCTCAAGGGGTAATAACTAGCAGGAACGTCGGAAAGTTAAATGTAGCAGTTACTGTATCTGATAACAGCAAAACTGAATTTTCCACAAAGAACTATATTGTTTCTCATACATTAGGCGTTCTTAACAAGGTAACGGAAATTTGGAGTACGAGATTCCATTTTAAACCAGACGCTTTCACGAGCATCTCTGATCTCTGGCTTCTCCTCTATCACGTCATAAGAAGGCTTTACTAACGTAAACTGGGTAACAAGCGAAATGATGACAATCTATCGTGTAGCCAAATCTAAAGGTGTAAATGTCCCTAATGAGACAAGCAGCCCTTTGTTCTTTCCGCTCTCAATTTGATTGAGTGGTCCACATCGCTGTTACAATTTGACCGAATGAAAATATGGCCGCCAACAAATTGTTTTTTTTAGCCTGACTAGCCTTGTTAACACGTGTAAAACTGAAAGAATTTTGGTTGTAAAACGAGGCTAGTCAAAGTAATTATCACAAAGACAAAAGAATAATTTAGTGGCCGCCATTTTTGCATTCGGTCTACACTTTAGATGTTTGAAGGCGGATCGTGCGATGAAAAGGACGCTGCAAGTTAAGGATCATTTAAAAGGTTTCAACATTTGCTTTAACGTGCATTCAACACTTTGTTGAACCAAATGCTCGGTAAGTTTGAACAAGTCGTCCAACGTTGTTGAAAGCCGGCGTAAAAAATGTTGAAAGCTTGTTGAAAGCGTGTTGAATCTAGTTTAAATTGATTTAAACTTCATTCAACATCGATTCAACTTTTCCTTTGTTCTCAAAAATGAAGCCGTTTGAACACCATATTCAGCAATCGTAGAACACACGCATGCTCACTGACACATCGATCCATGATCGACGAATCAATACGACAGCACGTAGTTTATCTGGACGAGAGAGTCTGGTTTCTAGTTCTTAGTTCCTCACAATCAAATTTCGCAAAAGTGTTGGTTCTTTTCTTTTGTTGGCGCAATGTTGGAACCGTTTGAACGGCCTCCGCGTAACTTTGTTTTTGCGCCCAACATTTGCACGACATCCGTTCAACTTTGTTGAACGAATGTTGCTCAAATGTTAACCTCCGCAAACGTACTGGAGAGGAGGGAGACTGGTACTTTCTAGAAGCTCTCCAAACCTTTTCTAAATCATCCTTTGCCTTCTCATATTCATTCAAACAAACGAATGCCTGTAGAGACACAAATAAAGAAACTCGCCATCATTCTCCTTATTTAACTGAACACTGTTGTTGTTGCATTTCTCCATGCCACTACTGTTAGGCATTTGTTAGTTCTTTAAATTCAAGTCAAGTAAATGGAAGAATGCAGAGTTTGAGGATTGCTCAAATCCCTAAATCTTTTCAGTAAAATTTTGTGATATAATCATACTGAAATTATTTTTTTGTTCATCAGTGGTTTCATATATTAACCCATCTTTTTTTGCGGATTATTTTAAGGCAATATGTTGTGTCCATTCATACACGTTTGTAAACCAAGTTCAGACCACACAATACGGTATTCGTTCTCTTTGTTTTTCTGGTGTTAAACTCTGGAATTCATTAGCTCTTGATGTAAAGCAGATTATTCCTTTTTTTCTAGATTCCGTCAAAACACTAAGAACTCTAAGATTGACAGGTATAACAATGATATTGATAATTAATTAGCTTCATTTTATACATAATTCAACCAATCCAAATTGAAACCAAAACCAATCGTGGCTCACGCGTGCACATTTTCCCGGCTTTGTGTAGGCTACTTGTAATTACTTCAAGTTTTGATTGGTTTACTGGATTGTCTCCGTCCTTTTTGATTGGCCATTGAAACTCGCTCTATTGTTGAAAATTGGTAGAAAATAATTACTTCGTATTGGATGTCAAAACTGGGCGTGCATCTAATGGGCCATTTCCGCGTTCATATCTGCCTCCTCGTCAAAGTGAGTCTAAGTGTGAAGTTTTTGTGGTGGTAATAGACCAATTTCGATATATTAAAATTCAGTCCAAAACAAAAGGCATCATCTCGAGGCTCTGGGGAATAAACTCATACTAATCCTTATATTTATTCCCCAGAGCCTCGAGATGATGTCTTTTGTTTAGGACTGAATTTTAATATATCGAAATTGGTCTATTACTTCTACTTTAATTTTATTTTATCAAACGATTTGATAAAGGTCGAATAACCACCGTGAAAGATTTGGAAAGCTGACGTTTCGAGCGTTAGCCCTTCGTCGGAGCGAATAGAGGAATTGTGGTTGTTGTAGGTTTATATGTGTGCCCGAGGAGCTTGCTATTGGTAGAAATAGGGTGACGTGAATTTGTGAATAGATTAATGCAATGAGAGGCGTTAATCTATTAATCTATTCACAAATTCACGTCACCCTATTTCTACCAATATTAAGCTCCTCCGCACACATATAAACCCACAACAACCCCAATTCCTCTATTCGCTCCGACGAAGGGCTAACGCTCGGAACGTCAGCTTTCCAAATCTTTCACGGTGGTTATTCGACCTTTATTAGGGGCACCCAACGAGAATATACTTCAAAACCACTTAAACATAGCATTGTTAAACGTATTTTAGTATTTTAACGGTAGATAAAGGCATATTTTCATCCCCTAAAAATCTTTCATCTGTTCGGATTTCCTAGCTGAAAGTCTAGTGATCCGAACATTATAGGGATTAAAACTTATTTTTTCGAAATTTTCAGCCAGAAAAAAGGCTCCCGAAAATTCTAGGTGACCTTTTTAGGGTAAAAATCCGTTAAAAATGGGCAAATATACCATTTTTCAGATGTTCGAAAGTCCTAGGAGAGGCAGGCAAGCAAGAAATTTTACAGCAAATGTTCCGAAAATTCTAGATCTCAAATCGTCTTCCGAACAGATATTTTCCGAAAATTGATGTTGGGTGCCCCTGCTTTATCACCTCGTTTGATAAAATAAATTTCTGTTTCAATCTCCCACCGACGCAGTACCACAGTTTCTTTAGAAACTAAAATTTTGATTACTTCTACTTTATATGTGAATGAAAACTTCACACTTAGACTCGCTTTGAAGACGAGACAGATGTGAACTCGAAAATGGCTTATTATTTGCGTTTCTGGACATAAGTGAGGGTCTTCGTGAGCTTTAAATATTAAGCCAATCGAAATTCGTTTTGTGTTAATTTGAAAACATTTATAAATTTCGTATACATTAATTAATAATAAGTTGATATTGTAAAAAGTGACTCATGTAATAAGCATTTTAAAAGTAAGGATATAAAAATGAGAAAGAAAAAAAAAACTGAGACAAATCCAATCTGTGGTTAAAAGCCGTATTTGAATCTAGAGCATGTTGAAACTTTTAGCTGAAACTTGTGTGCAACGGAGATGCGAAACAAGTTTCAGGTCAGGCATTGTACCGTGTAACATGGTCGGTTTCATGAAACTTTTTTTGAACTTCCGTTGCGAGAAAAGTTTGAAGAAAAGTAGAAACCACCTACTTCTGCAAACGGTCACAGCAATCGCAGTGGTGATAAAAACAGGAGTTTCACCGTGTAACAACACTTTGTGAAACTGGTCTCGCTCCGTCTTGTTACGCTATGCTGCGCAGCCAATCAAAACCGGCTAAGGCCATGGAAACAACACTTCGACATCACCTTCAACATTAACGAACGAGTTTCGACCTTTCATGTTACACGGTGCAACGCCTTCTGAAACTCGTTTTGCCGCGCCTTTTCACACAAGTTTCAGCTAAAAGCTTCAACGTGTAACAGCGGCTTAAACGACGAGCCCAAGCCTCCTCCTTTCCTGTTCCTGTTTTAATCCACTTAAGAATCCCTTCACAGGGGCACCCAACGATAATCTTTGGTGAAATATGTGTTCAGGAGAGTCAAACTATTCTACGAATGTCGGTTCTACGTTGCAAAACAGCTCAATATTTCTTTACTAAAACACTTCCTAAAAGATTCGTTATCAGGAAAAAGAAGACCCTTACGTTTTCGGAAGGGATATTTGTGCAATTTTTGGCACTTGAAAAGGTCACCTAGCAGTTTCGGATGAAGAAATGGTCAGGTTGGAAGTCCTTAGAAGGTAACGTTCATCTAGCAATTTCTGAAATGAAGATATCGTTCCATAAAATTCTCGGACACTTCAGTTTTTAGCTGAGATATCCGAACAGATCAAATTTTTCTAGGTGATAAAAACATCTCTTTACACAGTCTAGAGCCTAGAAATCTCGCTCAAAGGCTTTCGGCTTAATTTGACCCGTTGGGTGCCCTTGACTTTAGTTTACTTGCGAGTGTCACATCAATACATAAATAAAACTTCACAACCACTTGTCAATCAATCCACTGTTAAATTGACAGTGCGTGAACTTACCTGTCCTCTTCTGAAGAGAGCCTTAAGATTTGTGGGTGACATTGCAAGTACCTATAAAGGAATAAACGCGTGGTCAGACCCATGGAACTACAGTAACAATAATGAAGGGTAAAAGGAGACACGGGTGGCAATAGAAGAGAGAGGAACAATATAAATGAATACAATACACGAAGTGTACCTTAGTAATCGTTACAATGTACATGGCTGATCCAGTGATATTTATGGGTCTGTCTAAATTGTCATAATGTCACAGGCTCCTTGCCTATCCGTTTTGCACGATTTTTTGCATTGCAGAGGACTTTGCGATTGCATATATGAGTGGATCCCTTTCTCCTTCTAGCACAGTAATAAGTCGAATGATTATCATTGCTTTGCTACGTTTTACGGCACATTGAACTGAGAGCCTCAGAAGTACCATGGAGAAAATGGCTAATTATGTTCACTTTTAGTAGAGAAACGAAAAACATTAATAAGCTTGAAAACGTTAGTAACCTTAAATGCTAAAAAGTGGTCAACTTCAAACACTTTTTGCACTCATTAAAAGCAGAATAACAGGGAAAAAATCATGTAAACTAAACTTAAAATGAATGCAACATAATTGAAAAAGTTACGATTCAATACCCGATGTTTCGACGCTCCTGGCTAGTGGCTTCTTCTAGGGTCAATAGATCTACAGTGTAAAGCTGTTTTCTGGTGCTAAACTAAACTCTTCCACAAATACTTGAGGGCATGAGCTTTCAGTCATACACAAAGTGCAACAATTACTTAAAACAATCAAATATTTCTAACCTTTGTACAGTTTTCAGCAACAAATTCAAACTGTTCAAGCTTTCCCTGACATGCTGCTAAATTTAGGAGGCACGACACTCTTAGTTGTTCAAATTCATCTTTGCTATCGTCAGGTAATTTGTCACCAATTAAGATCAGCTGCTTAAGAGCATGACTATACCGTCTGGATGCAGCAAGCCAATTGCTGGCCTGTATCAAAGAGATGTGAAGACAGATGCAAAGATTTTTGTTTTAATGTCATTATTTTAATGATTTTTGTATTCATGGGAGCTTTACATTACTATTACTGACGCCAAGAAGCTACATGGAAGGCTATTTTATTGCTTATCACCTCTGATCAACAAAATTTTCTCCGAAATCATTCCAAATGTATAATGTTGTTTTTAGAATTTTGCATTGAAAATTCACTTTTTTAGTCACTCTGAAAGATGGGGAAAAGAGGCCATAGTTTGATTCATGACCACGCAATGGAGGGGAATGCACCCGATACCGGGCTGACTTCACATATTACTTTGCATGGCTGCTTTCAAAGTACTATCACAACGCACAGCAGTCTGTGACATCAATCCAGTATTAAACCCATGCCTCTTTCTTGTGTGGTCGTACAATGTAGATCAAATTACAACCATTTTTTTCCAGTTTTAGGAAGAGTGACTTTGAAGGAGAGTGTTTAGCACACCAAACAATTAGTGTTAGACAAGTGCAGAGAATTGTTGAGAGGAAAGGAATATTTGAGGTGATAGACACTTTAATCATTAACAAACAGTGTTCGGGCCCTTTTGTCCCGAAACATTATTTGTCAAAGCAAGTAAAATGTTTGAGTTAATAAACATTACCTAATTTCTGAAGTTAGTGTCCACAAAAAGCAATTTAAGGCAATTTTGAGGAAAATTAGCAACAAAAAAAAAAACAAATACAATTTGACATGGGAACTTTATTCATGAGCCTTCAATTACAGGAGTCAAGGAGATGGGAGTGGCGAACTGGAGCAAAAATAAATGAAATAACAGGCAAACGTTTCTAAAGAAGAGGAGCTTTAACGTAGGGAGAAGATATAAGAGAGGTGGGGAGAGGAGGGAGAGGAGGGAGTGGAGGGGAGGGAAGAGGAAGAGGAAAAAAATGGTTTGGCAGGAAAAAAGGGGAAAAGAGGAGACGAAACTGGAAAAATTAAGCATTCTGAAATCAGTTTTCGTCAGACATTAATTAAATAGGGTAACATAGCTAAAGAAAGTTCAAACTACTAAATAAATAATATACCTTAAAGCAGTCTGTTCCTTTGGCTTTGTGATGCTTGGCAACTGTTAGCTTTTCTTCTGCGGTAGTATGCCAAGGGTCTTTTGCCTGCAACAAAAAAAAAAAAGAGTTGAAGAAATTAATCAAAATTGCATGACTGTATATAGCAATTTAAAAGGTGTTCAAAAGGAGAACAACAATATCCACTGCATAAATCCCCAATAAGCAGTCAAGTGTGTAATGTCTTCTCTGAGATGATCTCAGGTCCACTGGCATCAAAGCTAACTACACCGCTGTATGAAGAGAAGAAAGGAGGAAAGCAGAAACCAGCCCAGCTAATCAATTTTACTTGCATTCTTGAGGATGAAATATCCAGTGCACGGCTCAACAAGATCACGCCAAAGGAATATATAAGGCACCTCAACCAGTTGCTTTATTGTGATTGGCCATTTTGATGAGGAGGAAAACTTGAGTAACTGGAAGAAAGTCCGGTTGAGAATGACTTAAACTCAGCCCACATGTATTGTACTTAACTGCAGGTTGAGGTGGATGCCAGGGATGACCACTACACCTGAGTCTGCATCTCTGTCAACTCAGGGACAAGCGAGGAAAGCATGTTACAAATTTCCCTACAATGTCATACTTTTCATGTAAAGAAGAAGAAGAAGAAGAAGAAGAAGAAGAAGAAGAAGAAGAAGAAGAAGAAGAAGAAGAAGAAGAGAAGAAGAAGAAGAGAAGAAGAAGAAGAAGAAGAAGAAAAGAAGACGAAGAAGAAGAAGAACCACGTACCAACTGAACTCATTTGTTCCTGTGAAGAACTCTATGAAAAAGAATGCATAGCTCAGTTGGTAGAGCATTGCACCAGCATAGTAGAGGTCATGGGTTCGAATCTTGCTGGAGTGACCTGACTTTTTCAGTCTAATAAGAGACAATTGTTGCTTAAATTGTCTATGGCCCACTCTTCAAATATACATTCATTTCTTCCAAAATAACCGAAGAAACTTGGTAGTGACTTACATTCATTTTTACTGTTATATTTTCCAGTGGATAATGCTATCCACCCTGGGGTATGTAGAGAGTAGCCTAAAGGGCAGATAGGCCATAGGTAGAATGCAACAAGTGAACTCAAAACGCAAAAGGCATAGGTAATGTCACTGCATTAACTGCTCATTCCCTGACCTTGACGTATGTGTAACTGCGAATGTCGACCAACCTTGTAGACTGGTAATACAGGAAATTGGGTGACACAAAGACTGAAATGACATTAACAATGTTCTCCTTGCAATGAAGTAGAATTGTATCAATACTGATCTACCTTTAAAAATGAAAGGAGCTCAATTTCACACCACAAGTCACCATCCGAAAAACTGGCAAATTCCAGGTTACCATTTTCCTTCTTGTAGGGTATGACACAGACTTCCTTGGTGTGCATGCATTCTAAACATTTGTCAAGGGTCTCTGAAAACTCATTGTCTCCTGGAAAAAATAATAATTATTAAGCCAGTCATTATTTTACAGTGAAGAATATATCTTTCAATGGTTTTTCATACATTACAGCTTACATATAGGACAAGATTTGTATGATCATTCTATCTTTAAATCAGTTTTAAATCAGTTTCCCATTGTTTCACACATTCCGTTTGTGGTGTTTGTAGATATCATTCATTGACCAAATGAAGAAATATAGGAATATTGTGTAAGGAAACCCTTTTAACCATGGCACATACAAAGAGTTGGATTTTGGTGCATCTGAAGTAGTCAACGTAGCACGTGCATGGTGGCTGCCAGATAGAGATAGACCACAACACAATGAAGTCCTTTCCCCAGCCTCTTTGCAATTACACTATGTGGATTCTTTAATATCCAAAGGTGTAATACCAGTAACAAGATTTGTAAGAAGGGCCTATATGTGCATATTTATTTATTTATTATCTGAGAGGAATGTATTTATTATCTGAGAGGAATTATCTGAGAGGAAGATTTTAGAAATTCAGATTGATGAACATTACTTTAAATATTAAAAAACAGCCACCAAAACGTGGACGTGTACCTTCATGAGAAGACTCAAAAAATCTCACCATTTAAACATAATTTTACTAGGATTAATCATTAACTATGAAGTACATTCGTGGGGATGGAATTTGGGTTCTGGAATATGCAAGGAAGTATTATGATGATTGCCTGTGTACATCTGCCTACCAGTCTAGTAAAAATCTTTATTATAGACTCAACAAAATATCGTGTTTCTGATTGGTCAATGGCGAATACATAAATAGGTTATAGAGTGCAATATGGAAGTTCCTATGAAAACAATGCGATGTAGTGATTTTGTTGAGTACATAAGTAAAAAATTGTGATGTTTTGAAAGTTCTCAAATTGCACTCGAATTGAGAACTTTCAAAATATCACTTGAGCCCATAAATCACGAAATGCACTCACATTTAGCTTACAGAATGAATATTTCGCGACAATGAACGCACACTACGACACAATAATTTAAGAAATTTGTACTTAAAATGGCCTACATATTTACCTTCGCCAATCACAAAATCCTTTTCGCTTGTATGTGACACAGTATCATCTTGAGAAAATATTTTCAGTTTTACTATACAAAGGCAAAATTATATTAACACTTCAGCAAATCATGCCTACATAGACCATGATATGTTCCAAAACTTTTACTCTCATCAAGACGTTTTTCATTGGCTACCAAAATAAAAACGCAAAGAAAAAAAAGCAAAATAACAAATAACCTTTGCAAGAGGAGCCGTAGTTAGGTGTTTCTAATCCAATTCCTTTTCGAATTATAGTTCTTGGCAACGCGAACGCACCACTATCGATATCGTCCACCATATTCCACCACTATCATCCGCCATTTTAGAAACAGTTTGGATTCTTCAAAGCTTTCATTTGATTGGCTTGCGGAAACAAAGCTGACCAATAGCAATTGACGTTTCACCTCCTGTAAAATCGAAAACAGCGTGCAGACTTCTCAAGAAAGAGAAAATTTCCGCAGATTTTATGGCTGAAGCGAGCTGGGAATATGGTCCGACATTTGGACATCAGTTACGTGTTTAAGCATCCTTTTGAGGGGCTAGATTGCAGAATACCCGGCCCACCAAATGTCTTACTTAAAAAAAGCTGCCTCCGCGGTCCCGCAGTCGTGTTTAACAATGCTGCTTCCGCGTCCACCAAATGTCTTACCATAGGCAGCCCAAGTTCGCGTCACTAGAGAGCGTGTAATAATTGATTACTAGTGGGAAGATGACCTTGAGTGCAAGCGGTGTTGCGTTACAGGCGGCCGTTGAGAAAAACGCGTTGTAAGACTTTGTATGGGAAATAAAATACCGTCGATTATGAAGCCTAAAAAAAAACGCTCAATTTAACGTTCATTCAATAAAAGGGATGAAAATGACTCACCTCTGGTGTATTCTTGTGCCTTTTGGAGCTTATTTTAACGTTTCGGGAATTCCGTGTTTTCAATGTTCTAAGACGAAAACTGCCAACCTCGTTCCCAGGGTCTCTCTTCTCTGCCTCCACTGTCGTTGAGAAAAGACCCTGGTTTCACTCTGGTCACGTGGCACTCGTCAACAAACATATTCTGACTACACTATCACGAAACATTCAATGTGAAATAGTTTATTGAGGAATGGTCAGTCAGTCACCCGACAACAGCAATGTGTCCTAATATACAGCAACTACAACATACAATATGCTAGAAAGTCTAACTTGAAAAAGCTTGAAAAATTAAGTGTACCACGCCAGATACGAAAAACCACTAAAAAACCACTCTTTAGATGTGGCCAAAAAATATGTGGAAACGTATTCCCCATCTAGTGCAGCGGCACAGAACCTCGGGGAAGAGGTACAAAGAAACCCATAACTCCATAGAAAAAAAGAAAAATTTAACTAGATTTGACAATAGTAAACAGAGCGACTTGACTGAGCTAGAATGATAAATACTTCCCGCTAAAACCTTAAATACTCAAAACTCTCCCCTGAGAATACTAAAACCTCTCAATCGTGCCATCAGAATAGCAATTTCTGACTAATTCGTTCCTAAGTCACTCAACCGTCAGAAATTACATTTTCCCACTAGGGTAGTGTTTTCGTTATATTTTGAGTCCGCAATGGGCGAAAGAGTATTCGTTCGACAAGGCATTTTTTTAAAAAAGTGATCTTTAATCTTACAATGTAAGTATCAAAATAGCGGATGTTTTATACCCACAGGAAATGAATTCCCGTACAAGCGGTCAACCTAAATACAAGAGCTTTCGTGATCGACAAGGCACAACTTCAAAAGTTCCATGTTAGGGGGCCTCGATTGACGCTTCACACAAAAAAAAAATTGAATTTCGTTAGTAGCTAAAGCTGCTTCTCCAGAACAAACACTAACCATAAAAGAAATACCACCAAGTACACTTTTGCTTGCATAAAAATGTCTCTTTTATTTTACCGTGGACCCTATAAAATAGTTACACGCTATGAAAGCGCTGTGCGAGTGGTTAAAAAAATATCTTAGACGACATCGACGATTTACACGAAGTTAAATAATATTTAAATATCGCAAGTCAAAACGGTCAACTCGCCTGTTCAAGATTGCGACTTTAGGAATACGTTGTTAAAACATTCGAAAGAAAAACCGAAAATCACGGAAACAAAAATAAAATCACCTGCAAACATGTCATACAGGTTTGATTTGATGATATTGACGGTCGCTATCGTGACATGGAAAACTTAAATAAACAAAAACACACCGGTTCGATCGCTCTGTCTGAACCATGTTTGTTTCCCATGGATAAAAAAAAAAAAAAACGTTTCGCTTGTTTTCGTGCACGAAGGACAATCTTCTTTCCTTTAAAATTGTCGGAAAACTAATTAGCATTCTTCGTTGATCCGGACCTTCACCACGGGTTTTGAAAACTTGAATAACCGCGAGGGATATTTTTCGGTGGTGTCCGATCTGATTTGACCACAACTTTGCCTTTCACGTTCGTGAATGTCCTATGTGTAGACATAATAATATTGCCGTCAAAAGTTATTTCGAGTGGTCATCTGGTCACGCAAAAATCCAATGCGTGCTGATTCCATTCCTTTGCAACGTCGACATGGCCTTACATTGCATCCCATCCCCTAACCACCCATTTGGTGAACCTTCCAGA
>NC_090874.1:72766151-72775273 GCF_036669935.1 Montipora foliosa | reverse complement strand
AAACAAGCTATGACTATTCAATTAGCTAAGTACCATATTTGGAAAAACAAGAGCAAGGGGTTTCCAAATATGGCACTTAGCACTGAAACATTTCAACCAATCAGTTCGCACGGAATATTCGGAAGCTGTGAACGCGCGTTACACGTTTTAAACCCTTATGGGTTTCTGATAACCAGCTAATGATTCTATATTCACCAAAAATATTTCTACATTCTTCCAAAGTAGGAGACGAGAAAAAGTCAGCTAACAGTGTGCGTATAGTTTTATCATTAAGGATTGGAAGGGTTTCAGATCCACGAAGTGTGCAGGAAGCGAGTTCCACAATTTTGCTCCACCATAGCAATACTTTTTTTGAGGTATTCAGTTTTGGGTAGCGGTAACTGCAGTGAGGTCGAGGATCCCCTATGGTTATAATGTGTTGTATCGTTCTTACTTATGAAAAGATCAATCAGTGAGGAGCCACCTCATTGACTACTCTTATACATTTGCTTTGCATTTGCCTCAGCCCGATGAGTTTCGAGATTTCCCAGTCTAAGAGTCTTAAAGTCTCGGTGGCAGGAATATCATTGGATAGGTTCCACTAAAATTTTCTTGCTTGCTTCGGTACGATCAACTAGCCTTTTTTTTTTTACTGCTAATTGTCTTTACTGGATTACATTTTTAAAATATATACATCCTCCATTGTGCTTTAAGTGGGTGACATTTTGTACCCAAATGGCCATTTGCATCTCGTGTGCAGCACTTCCTTGCAGACCGCTGCACCGAAACAACTAAGTAGGTCACTACAATCTTGGACAAAACTCGTTGGGGAAAGGTGACGCTCTCATTTGTCTATGTGATAAAGATTAAATTCTTCCTACTTTTCCCCTCCCCCCATTCCAATGTTGTTTAAAAAAGCGACTAAAGGCTCGAACAGAGCATTTTGCATCACATTCTCAACATTGGTATGGGGGAGGACCGATATATTTTTGAGTGCGTGCCAAATGATGATTAAGCTAGAATTTTTCCTAAGAGTTTTGTCCAAGATCAGTCACAGCAGGCAGGGAGATGTATAACTTCACCAGCGGCAACGGCACTACTCAATTGACGTTTTTCCGGCGTCCAAACATGGCACTAAGCGCTTTGGACAATTTTTCATCGTGTAATCTTTGCTTATGTTTTAGAAGTTGAGTTGTTCTTGCACTGCACGAATTGCAGAGCAATGTCGCAAGGAGCAGTGTCAAAGCCTGAAAAAACAAACAACAAATAAATAAAAAATAAATAAATAAACGTAAACAAACAAAACAAGGACAAAGGAAACGTTAGACTAATCTTGAGTAATAAATTCCAACAGTTATTTTGAAAACTGGCACATGTTTTAGCGCCCGAGTGCCGAGGAAGAACGTCAAGGAAAGACAAACATTGCGGAGCAGGAGAGAAAGCGCCCAATGGAATTACAAGAAGGACACAGGAAACTCTTGGTATTTGAGTGCTCTCCACAGACACTTCTCAAGGGTAATAACTAGCAGGAACGTCGGAAAGTTAAATGTAGCAGTTACTGTATCTGATAACAGCAAAACTGAATTTTCCACAAAGAACTATATTGTTTCTCATACATTAGGCGTTCTTAACAAGGTAACGGAAATTTGGAGTACGAGATTCCATTTTAAACCAGACGCTTTCACGAGCATCTCTGATCTCTGGCTTCTCCTCTATCACGTCATAAGAAGGCTTTACTAACGTAAATTGGGTAACAAGCGAAATGATGACAATCTATCGTGTAGCCAAATCTAAAGGTGTAAATGTCCCTAATGAGACAAGCAGCCCTTTGTTCTTTCGCTCTCAATTTGATTGAGTGGTCCACATCGCTGTTACAATTTGACCGAATGAAAATATGGCCGCCAACAAATTGTTTTTTTTAGCCTGACTAGCCTTGTTAACACGTATAAAACTGAAAGAATTTTGGTTGTAAACGAGGCTAGTCAAAGTATTATCACAAGACAAAAGAATAATTTAGTGGCCGCCATTTTTGCATTCGGTCTACACTTTAGATGTTTGAAGGCGGATCGTGCGATGAAAAGGACGCTGCAAGTTAAGGATCATTTAAAAGGTTTCAACATTTGCTTTAACGTGCATTCAAACACTTTGTTGAACCAAATGCTCGGTAAGTTTGAACAAGTCGTCCAACGTTGTTGAAAGCCGGCGTAAAAAATGTTGAAAGCTTGTTGAAAGCGTGTTGAATCTAGTTTAAATTGATTTAAACTTCATTCAACATCGATTCAACTTTTCCTTTGCTCTCAAAATGAAGCCGTTTTGAACACCATATTCAGCAATCGTAGAACACACGCATGCTCACTGACACATCGATCCATGATCGACGAATCAATACGACAGCACGTAGTTTATCTGGACGAGAGAGTCTGGTTTCTAGTTCTTAGTTCCTCACAATCAAATTTCCGCAAAAGTGTTGGTTCTTTTCTTTGTTGGCGCAATGTTGGAACCGTTTGAACGGCCTCCGCGTAACTTTGTTTTTGCGCCCAACATTTGCACGACATCCGTTCAACTTTGTTGAACGAATGTTGCTCAAATGTTAACCTCCGCAAACGTACTGGAGAGGAGGGAGACTGGTACTTTCTAGAAGCTCTCCAAACCTTTTCTAAATCATCCTTTGCCTTCTCATATTCATTCAAACAAACGAATGCCTGTAGAGACAAAAATAAAGAAACTCGCCATCATTCTCCTTATTTAACTGAACACTGTTGTTGTTGCATTTCTCCATGCCACTACTGTTAGGCATTTGTTAGTTCTTTAAATTCAAGTCAAGTAAATGGAAGAATGCAGAGTTTGAGGATTGCTCAAATCCCTAAATCTTTTCAGTAAAATTTTGTGATATAATCATACTGAAATTATTTTTTTGTTCATCAGTGGTTTCATATATTAACCCATCTTTTTTTGCGGATTATTTTAAGGCAATATGTTGTGTCCATTCATACACGTTTGTAAACCAAGTTCAGACCACACAATACGGTATTCGTTCTCTTTGTTTTTCTGGTGTTAAACTCTGGAATTCATTAGCTCTTGATGTAAAGCAGATTATTCCTTTTTTTCTAGATTCCGTCAAAACACTAAGAACTCTAAGATTGACAGGTATAACAATGATATTGATAATTAATTAGCTTCATTTTATACATAATTCAACCAATCCAAATTGAAACCAAAACCAATCGTGGCTCACGCGTGCACATTTTCCCGGCTTTGTGTAGGCTACTTGTAATTACTTCAAGTTTTGATTGGTTTACTGGATTGTCTCCGTCCTTTTTGATTGGCCATTGAAACTCGCTCTATTGTTGAAAATTGGTAGAAAATAATTACTTCGTATTGGATGTCAAAACTGGGCGTGCATCTAATGGGCCATTTCCGCGTTCATATCTGCCTCCTCTTCAAAGTGAGTCTAAGTGTGAAGTTTTTGTGGTGGTAATAGACCAATTTCGATATATTAAAATTCAGTCCAAAAAAAAAGGCATCATCTCGAGGCTCTGGGGAATAAACTCATACTAATCCTTATATTTATTCCCCAGAGCCTCGAGATGATGTCTTTTGTTTAGGACTGAATTTTAATATATCGAAATTGGTCTATTACTTCTACTTTAATTTTATTTTATCAAACGATTTGATAAAGGTCGAATAACCACCGTGAAAGATTTGGAAAGCTGACGTTTCGAGCGTTAGCCCTTCGTCGGAGCGAATAGAGGAATTGTGGTTGTTGTAGGTTTATATGTGTGCCCGAGGAGCTTGCTATTGGTAGAAATAGGGTGACGTGAATTTGTGAATAGATTAATGCAATGAGAGGCGTTAATCTATTAATCTATTCACAAATTCACGTCACCCTATTTCTACCAATATTAAGCTCCTCCGCACACATATAAACCCACAACAACCCCAATTCCTCTATTCGCTCCGACGAAGGGCTAACGCTCGGAACGTCAGCTTTCCAAATCTTTCACGGTGGTTATTCGACCTTTATTAGGGGCACCCAACGAGAATATACTTCAAAACCACTTAAACATAGCATTGTTAAACGTATTTAGTATTTTAACGGTAGATAAAGGCATATTTTCATCCCCTAAAAATCTTTCATCTGTTCGGATTTCCTAGCTGAAAGTCTAGTGATCCGAACATTATAGGGATTAAAACTTATTTTTTCGAAATTTTCAGCCAGAAAAAAGGCTCCCGAAAATTCTAGGTGACCTTTTTAGGGTAAAATCCGTTAAAAATGGGCAAATATACCATTTTTCAGATGTTCGAAAGTCCTAGGAGAGGCAGGCAAGCAAGAAATTTTACAGCAAATGTTCCGAAAATTCTAGATCTCAAATCGTCTTCCGAACAGATATTTTCCGAAAATTGATGTTGGGTGCCCCTGCTTTATCACCTCGTTTGATAAATAAATTTCTGTTTCAATCTCCCACCGACGCAGTACCACAGTTTCTTTAGAAACTAAAATTTTGATTACTTCTACTTTATATGTGAATGAAACTTCACACTTAGACTCGCTTTGAAGACGAGACAGATGTGAACTCGAAAATGGCTTATTATTTGCGTTTCTGGACATAAGTGAGGGTCTTCGTGAGCTTTAAATATTAAGCCAATCGAAATTCGTTTTGTGTTAATTTGAAAACATTTATAAATTTCGTATACATTAATTAATAATAAGTTGATATTGTAAAAAGTGACTCATGTAATAAGCATTTTAAAAGTAAGGATATAAAAATGAGAAAGAAAAAAAAAAACTGAGACAAATCCAATCTGTGGTTAAAAGCCGTATTTGAATCTAGAGCATGTTGAAACTTTTAGCTGAAACTTGTGTGCAACGGAGATGCGAAACAAGTTTCAGGTCAGGCATTGTACCGTGTAACATGGTCGGTTTCATGAAACTTTTTTTGAACTTCCGTTGCGAGAAAAGTTTGAAGAAAAGTAGAAACCACCTACTTCTGCAAACGGTCACAGCAATCGCAGTGGTGATAAAAACAGGAGTTTCACCGTGTAACAACACTTTGTGAAACTGGTCTCGCTCCGTCTTGTTACGCTATGCTGCGCAGCCAATCAAAAACCGGCTAAGGCCATGGAAACAACACTTCGACATCACCTTCAACATTAACGAACGAGTTTCGACCTTTCATGTTACACGGTGCAACGCCTTCTGAAACTCGTTTTGCCGCGCCTTTTCACACAAGTTTCAGCTAAAAGCTTCAACGTGTAACAGCGGCTTAAACGACGAGCCCAAGCCTCCTCCTTTCCTGTTCCTGTTTTAATCCACTTAAGAATCCCTTCACAGGGGCACCCAACGATAATCTTTGGTGAAATATGTGTTCAGGAGAGTCAAACTATTCTACGAATGTCGGTTCTACGTTGCAAAACAGCTCAATATTTCTTTACTAAAACACTTCCTAAAAGATTCGTTATCAGGAAAAAGAAGACCCTTACGTTTTCGGAAGGGATATTTGTGCAATTTTTGGCACTTGAAAAGGTCACCTAGCAGTTTCGGATGATGAAATGGTCAGGTTGGAAGTCCTTAGAAGGTAACGTTCATCTAGCAATTTCTGAAATGAAGATATCGTTCCATAAAATTCTCGGACACTTCAGTTTTTAGCTGAGATATCCGAACAGATCAAATTTTTCTTGGTGATAAAAACATCTCTTTACACAGTCTAGAGCCTAGAAATCTCGCTCAAAGGCTTTCGGCTTAATTTGACCCGTTGGGTGCCCTTGACTTTAGTTTACTTGCGAGTGTCACATCAATACATAAATAAAACTTCACAACCACTTGTCAATCAATCCACTGTTAAATTGACAGTGCGTGAACTTACCTGTCCTCTTCTGAAGAGAGCCTTAAGATTTGTGGGTGACATTGCAAGTACCTATAAAGGAATAAACGCGTGGTCAGACCCATGGAACTACAGTAACAATAATGAAGGGTAAAAGGAGACACGGGTGGCAATAGAAGAGAGAGGAACAATATAAATGAATACAATACACGAAGTGTACCTTAGTAATCGTTACAATGTACATGGCTGATCCAGTGATATTTATGGGTCTGTCTAAATTGTCATAATGTCACAGGCTCCTTGCCTATCCGTTTTGCACGATTTTTTGCATTGCAGAGGACTTTGCGATTGCATATATGAGTGGATCCCTTTCTCCTTCTAGCACAGTAATAAGTCGAATGATTATCATTGCTTTGCTACGTTTTACGGCACATTGAACTGAGAGCCTCAGAAGTACCATGGAGAAAATGGCTAATTATGTTCACTTTTAGTAGAGAAACGAAAAACATTAATAAGCTTGAAAACGTTAGTAACCTTAAATGCTAAAAAGTGGTCAACTTCAAACACTTTTTGCACTCATTAAAAGCAGAATAACAGGGAAAAAATCATGTAAACTAAACTTAAAATGAATGCAACATAATTGAAAAAGTTACGATTCAATACCCGATGTTTCGACGCTCCTGGCTAGTGGCTTCTTCTAGGGTCAATAGATCTACAGTGTAAAGCTGTTTTCTGGTGCTAAACTAAACTCTTCCACAAATACTTGAGGGCATGAGCTTTCAGTCATACACAAAGTGCAACAATTACTTAAAACAATCAAATATTTCTAACCTTTGTACAGTTTTCAGCAACAAATTCAAACTGTTCAAGCTTTCCCTGACATGCTGCTAAATTTAGGAGGCACGACACTCTTAGTTGTTCAAATTCATCTTTGCTATCGTCAGGTAATTTGTCACCAATTAAGATCAGCTGCTTAAGAGCATGACTATACCGTCTGGATGCAGCAAGCCAATTGCTGGCCTGTATCAAAGAGATGTGAAGACAGATGCAAAGATTTTTGTTTTAATGTCATTATTTTAATGATTTTTGTATTCATGGGAGCTTTACATTACTATTACTGACGCCAAGAAGCTACATGGAAGGCTATTTTATTGCTTATCACCTCTGATCAACAAAATTTTCTCCGAAATCATTCCAAATGTATAATGTTGTTTTTAGAATTTTGCATTGAAAATTCACTTTTTTAGTCACTCTGAAAGATGGGGAAAAGAGGCCATAGTTTGATTCATGACCACGCAATGGAGGGGAATGCACCCAATACCGGGCTGACTTCACATATTACTTTGCATGGCTGCTTTCAAAGTACTATCACAACGCACAGCAGTCTGTGACATCAATCCAGTATTAAACCCATGCCTCTTTCTTGTGTGGTCGTACAATGTAGATCAAATTACAACCATTTTTTTCCAGTTTTAGGAAGAGTGACTTTGAAGGAGAGTGTTTAGCACACCAAACAATTAGTGTTAGACAAGTGCAGAGAATTGTTGAGAGGAAAGGAATATTTGAGGTGATAGACACTTTAATCATTAACAAACAGTGTTCGGGCCCTTTTGTCCCGAAACATTATTTGTCAAAGCAAGTAAAATGTTTGAGTTAATAAACATTACCTAATTTCTGAAGTTAGTGTCCACAAAAAGCAATTTGAGGCAATTTTGAGGAAAATTAGCAACAAAAAAAAAAAACAAATACAATTTGACATGGGAACTTTATTCATGAGCCTTCAATTACAGGAGTCAAGGAGATGGGAGTGGCGAACTGGAGCAAAAATAAATGAAATAACAGGCAAACGTTTCTAAAGAAGAGGAGCTTTAACGTAGGGAGAAGATATAAGAGAGGTGGGGAGAGGAGGGAGAGGAGGGAGTGGAGGGGAGGGAAGAGGAAGAGGAAAAAAATGGTTTGGCAGGAAAAAGGGGAAAAGAGGAGACGAAACTGGAAAAATTAAGCATTCTGAAATCAGTTTTCGTCAGACATTATTAAATAGGGTAACATAGCTAAAGAAAGTTCAAACTACTAAATAAATAATATACCTTAAAGCAGTCTGTTCCTTTGGCTTTGTGATGCTTGGCAACTGTTAGCTTTTCTTCTGCGGTAGTATGCCAAGGGTCTTTTGCCTGCAACAAAAAAAAAAAGAGTTGAAGAAATTAATCAAAATTGCATGACTGTATATAGCAATTTAAAAGGTGTTCAAAAGGAGAACAACAATATCCACTGCATAAATCCCCAATAAGCAGTCAAGTGTGTAATGTCTTCTCTGAGATGATCTCAGGTCCACTGGCATCAAAGCTAACTACACCGCTGTATGAAGAGAAGAAAGGAGGAAAGCAGAAACCAGCCCAGCTAATCAATTTTACTTGCATTCTTGAGGATGAAATATCCAGTGCACGGCTCAACAAGATCACGCCAAAGGAATATATAAGGCACCTCAACCAGTTGCTTTATTGTGATTGGCCATTTTGATGAGGAGGAAAACTTGAGTAACTGGAAGAAAGTCCGGTTGAGAATGACTTAAACTCAGCCCACATGTATTGTACTTAACTGCAGGTTGAGGTGGATGCCAGGGATGACCACTACACCTGAGTCTGCATCTCTGTTAACTCAGGGACAAGCGAGGAAAGCATGTTACAAATTTCCCTACAATGTCATACTTTTCATGTAAAGAAGAAGAAGAAGAAGAAGAAGAAGAAGAAGAAGAAGAAGAAGGAGGAGGAGGAGGAGGAGGAGGAGGAGGAGGAAGAAGAAGAAAAAGAAGACGAAGAAGAAGAAGAACCACGTACCAACTGAACTCATTTGTTCCTGTGAAGAACTCTATGAAAAAGAATGCATAGCTCAGTTGGTAGAGCATTGCACCAGCATAGTAGAGGTCATGGGTTCGAATCTTGCTGGAGTGACCTGACTTTTTCAGTCTAATAAGAGACAATTGTTGCTTAAATTGTCTATGGCCCACTCTTCAAATATACATTCATTTCTTCCAAAATAACCGAAGAAACTTGGTAGTGACTTACATTCATTTTTACTGTTATATTTTCCAGTGGATAATGCTATCCACCCTGGGGTATGTAGAGAGTAGCCTAAAGGGCAGATAGGCCATAGGTAGAATGCAACAAGTGAACTCAAAATGCAAAAGGCATAGGTAATGTCACTGCATTAACTGCTCATTCCCTGACCTTGACGTATGTGTAACTGCGAATGTCGACCAACCTTGTAGACTGGTAATACAGGAAATTGGGTGACACAAAGACTGAAATGACATTAACAATGTTC
>NC_090874.1:72753651-72761151 GCF_036669935.1 Montipora foliosa | reverse complement strand
GTAGCATAGCAGACGTATCTTTAGGATCTCCAGCCTTAATTTTTGCAATTTTTTCTTGCTGTTCCCGCTGTTCCTACTTTGCACGTTTTGACTCTGCCGCTGTTAGTGCAGGGAACCTTTCTGAAATGTACCTGTGATCTTCTTCCGCCATAAAAAAATTTACTGTTGTTTTCCGCTCCATGCAGGACAAGAAAACACTCTCTCTTATTATTGCACCAAATATATTTGACATTTCCATATAGGTTCTAGGAGGGTGGCTAGACTCTTTTCGTCTCCATGAAAAACTAATATACCAACTTCGGTTAAACCTGGCAATTTGGAATTGTCTTTGCCTACATGTAGTATTGGGAACGAGGTCGATGCCTTCAGCCTACGGATAATACGGGTAACTTTGCCTGCAGTCAATCCAATGCCTGGAACGAAGAGTGCAATGAAATTCCTCAAGGTAAATTCTGCTTTGTCTGTATTTAAACGACTTTCGAGAGAATCGTAGAAATCGCATCTAGACCTCGATAACCACTTAGAAAGACGTCCACTCGATGGCACATATGCTTTGCCTATTTGAAGAGATAGAAAGTTTGAAATGTGGTGCACTGCACCTCTATATTCAACATATTGCTCCTTATTTCTATCCATATGCTGTTTCTGCGTTTCCTTCTGTTGGCCACCACTTTTTACGAAGGCTTCACATCTACCACAGAGAATCGATTTGTCTTCTCTTCTTGCCTTTGGCTTTTCAGTACTGAATATTTCAGCTGGATCGCAGTCGTGCTTTGGGCAAATGAAAGCATATCGATCTCTTTCCTCGTCGTTTTGAAATTTAATACCCAAACATAGTTCATGCCACCATTTGCCACAATTTGGAAACTCGCAGCCTATCCAGTGAGTCATTGCAGGTTCGACAAATTCTCGCTGTAGATATTTGCAAGTTCCGACTTTATAAAGCTC
Organism: Montipora foliosa; assembly: GCF_036669935.1. NCBI lineage: Eukaryota > Metazoa > Cnidaria > Anthozoa > Scleractinia > Acroporidae > Montipora > Montipora foliosa. The sequence goes on along the minus strand of NC_090874.1, from coordinate 72,760,203 downwards.
GCAATTTCGTGGGTCACCTTCGTCTAGTTCTTCCTCTTCCTTCTGTCCCTTGTACGTCTGCAGTTATTTCTGCAATTTGTTCAACGGTTGTCAGTGCGGTCTTTCTGTAGATTACCCAATAAAATATCATTATCAAGGTCAAAAAGTTCTTCGAACGTTGCTATGTTGAACTAGGATATCATACGTTTGTCATCGGGGAAATTGATGTTTCTGACACAAATGTAGTGGTGGCAGAGTTAAGCATCGTTTAGTCCCCTGTTCGCTGATTTTGGAACACCACATTAGCTGCCCGTAATCCTGGAATCATGCCGATTCCCTCCATCGTCTTTAACACCTCTTTTTCGGCAGTTTTCACACCTTCGACAATTTCTTGCTGTAGATTAGTGGGCCAAGTAACTTCAAGTTCCTCGACAACCTTATTAATCCGTCCTTTGTGTTTTATTTCCATAAGTCTAATCACTCTTCCAGTAATGTCCAACATTTCAAGGAAGCTAAAGGCGCAAGACAGGTAGTTACAAACCGGGGTCAGTACTCCAAGGAGAGTGGTACATCCCAAGAGGTTGGAGGAGGAGCAGAAAAGTAACCCAGAAGTCTAGCTGTAGATATTTTAGCCGATCGACTTAAAATCAACAGTTCGGAAATCGAACGTTCGATTGGGTTCAATTGCCCATATTTTTTTGTGTGAGTACGATTTGGTTCGATTGCCGAAGTTAATCGAACTCAATCCACGGATTGGGTTCGATTGGGTACGATTGAGTTTTTAGTTAACCTGGGATCAAGCTCTATTTTAGTTTCCCGTGGTACGTAATGTGGAGTTGGCGAAACGAAAAATAGAGCCTGACCAAATTCCTCTTCGAAATCCCTTCCGCCCACTTTTTTTGATTGATTGACATGTCCTTCATCGGCCAATCAAATTTACTTGCATTACACCAATACACGCGTGGACGGCAGATTCACGCTATTTTGGTTTTGACCAGAGTTATAATTAATTACCGTGGGAGGAATATCATAAAAGAAATCGAAAGTTACCGTTGGCTTTAATTTGAGAAAAACACATTTAAAGCATAGGGAATGTTTTTGACGACTATATTGCGGCAAAGGCCGGTGTAATTCTCCCCCCGAACTTCATTGAATATGCAATCTTTTAAGCTTGACATCTTAATTTGTAATTGAGGTAACCTAGCATTTTGTCGTTGGACGGTTTGGCAATAGATTTTTAAAGAAAAAAAGAGAAATACATTATTCCTCTAACGTGTTTGCCCATGAAGGTTTCTTTGGTGATTTTTTCGGGTAATATCTTCAGTTGCAGTGTATTTCTAGAATTGCGCGCAGTAAATTCATGATACGTTTGGCTGTTAATTTTTTGATGGAGTACGAACAGTAAGATGGACTTGCAAAGTTTCTTTCATTGTTGTACAATTGATCTCTCTGGAAACATGCCATTTTAGTTTCTGGAGTGTGAGTTTTAAGTTAAATCAACTGGAAATATTATGAAGTGTGCAAACAAAGCGTGTCATGTACAGTAAATAAATTAAGCCGGTTGATACACATTCAAAACATGCATTCGTGTAACTTGCGATTTTATCAGCATCTCCTCCTGTTGATATATATGTCCCTTGTCTCATCCAGGAAACCAATATGCATCGGCTTTCATTGCCATTTGAAAGAACCAGCTATTTAGCTTTCAAAACATTAGGGAAGTTTGTGCCAAAGTACTTTTAACCCCATGGCCACAGAGCCCGACAACGGAATCGCTAATTTCACTCGTTCCAGAGATAGACCAAATCGGCTAACTCAATGTTGTACCCAATTCAAATCTCCCGGGACTAAGATTCTTTGTGTATTGTATTTGCAAGATAATGTAGCATTCATATTTAAATGATATGGAAATACCTGGAACAAAACGTTTTATTCCCAAAGGGTTTGAATTGGGTACAACATTGAGTTAGCCGATTAGGTCTATTCAAACCCGATTCTAGACAAGTTTGAGATATTTCAGATGGCATATCTCCATTTATACAAAGAAAATCAATTTGCACCGTCCACGGCATTGTAAGAACAAAAGGCCCAGAACTAGGCCCGCCATAACCCTAACCCTAACCCTAACCCTAAAAGTGTAGTTAACCAAACGGCAAAATGAAAGCTAACATTTTACGAGAAAGCTTGGGCCTAATCACTGATGCGAAACGCCGGAAGTGAAAATGCCATCGTGACTGAGCTCTCGCGAGCTCCGCGCAATCACGATGGCATTTTCACTTCCGGCGTTTCGCATCAGTGATTAGGCCTAAGCATTCTCGTAAAATGTTAGCTTTCATTTTGCCGTTCGGTTAACTACACTTTTCAGGAGATCGTGTGAAGAAGAAAGGATTCGTTTACTGATTAAGCGAGCGACGACATAAGAGAACATATGGGCGAAGCTAAAAATGGGCCTGATCGCAGGTTAAAATTTAGTTCGAGTGGGTTCGATTTGCTACACCGGGATATAAACAACTCTGTTCCTAAACCGGGCATTCTGCAATCGCTCCACTTCCTAAATTTCATTTTGCTGTTCCGTTGACTGCACTTTTGACGAGATTGTGTGAAGAAGAAAGGATTCGTTTTCTCATTAAGCCTAAGCACTCGTTTCAGTGATTAGCTCTAAGCACTCTCCTAAAATTTTAGCTTTCATTTTGCGATTCGGTTAACTACACTTTTCAGGGCAACCCTAAAACCAGGAATCCAGAATCCGGAATCACAGGTCATTGTTTTACCAATACAGAGAGTAAAAACTATCCTAAACCTTCATAAAAGCTAACCTTAGGCCTAAAAACGTTTGTTTAGGTCTAATTAGGCCTAAGGTTAGCTTTTATGAATGTTACGATAGTTTTTACTCTCTGTATTGGTAAAACAATGACCTGTGATTCCGGATTCCGGATTCCCGATTCCTGGTTTTAGGGTTGCCCCACTTTTCATGAGATCGTGTGAAGAAGAAAACACTCGTTTACTGATAAGCCTAAGCGCTCGCTTCAGTGAATAGGCCTAAGCATTCTCGTAAAATGTTAGCTTTCATTTTGCCGTTCGGTTAACTACACTTTTCAGGAGGTCGTGTGAAGAAGAAAGGATTCGTTTACTGATTAAGCCTAAGTTCTCGCTTCATTGATTAGGCCTGAGCATTCTCGTAAAATGTTAGCTTTCATTTTGCGGTTCGGTTAACTTATACACTTTTCATGAGATCGTGTGAAGAAGAAAGCACTCGTTTACTGATTAAGCCTAAGCGCCCGTTTCAGTGATTAACCCTAAGCACTCTCGCAAAATGTTAGCTTTCACGTTGCGGTTCGGTTAACTACACTTTTCATGAGATCGTATGAAGAAGAAAGCACTCGTTTACTGATCAAGTTAAGCATTCTCGTAAAATGTTGGCTTTCATTTTGCGATGGCAGTGCGTTTCACTGGTTACCCTTCTCCCCCAGGGTCTCTCTTCTTCCCTTCCAAGATACCCTGGGGACGAGGTTGTCATCCGGGACTGCGGACCGCGGTGGCAGTTCATTTTAGTGCTTGCCCTTTAACAGTTTTCATTCAACGACTACGGGACTGTGGACCGCGGTGGCATTTCATTTTAGTGGTGCTTGGCCTTTCGTTCAACGGCTACGGGACCGCGGACCGCGGTGGCAGTTCATTTTAGTAGTGCTTGCCCCTTAACAGTTTTCATTCAACGACTACGGGATTGCGGACCGCGGTGGCAGTTCATTTTAGTGCTTGCCCTTAAACATGGTTCATTTATTTATTTCACACTATTTACATAAAATTAACATACTAGGAAAAATATTGTCACAACACATGGTTACAAGATAATATAATTACAGTACAGGTTATAAAATGTGTATGGTGGTCAAAGTAGCGAAGGCTTTCTAGTTGACCGCCAGTTTTCATTCAACGACTACGGGACTGCAGACCGCGGTGGCAGTTCATTTCACTGCTTGCCCTTTAACACTGGGCCGGGTATTCTGCAATTGCTCCCTTTTGAGAAAGTTACTCGCGCTTACTTCAAGAAGGTAATGAAAGTGCCCCTGTCGGTGTCCATGCGTTTTTTTAAATTGTTTATAATTTCCCTCAGTCACTTGATAAGCTTTATATTGCATTGCCATTTCCATAATTAACATTCTGCTGAAATTTTGAACCTTACAATAGAAAGTTGTGACGACTCGGGCTAAAATGAAATTCTAAACTGCTTTTCAACGGTGGACATGTTGTTTCGTAATTTTAGCAAGCTCTACTGAGATTAACGAATGCTAGGTTGGGAACACTCTGAGGGCTCGATTATTTTTTACTAGTGTTTTCTGAAGAAATCACATCATTATGCAAGCACCTGACAACTGAGGCAAATCTAAAATAGCCATTCATAAAAGACTGAATTGGCAACTCTCGATTCATATTCATATCAAGATTGACATTAAAGGCCGGAGCCAAAACAAAGGAAATTGGGTAAACATTGTAACATCGTTAATAATTGCCCAGTGTTTTCTTGTTTCTGTCTTGCCAAACTGATGCAAAATTGACTTTTTACCCCTGAGGGAAATGTGTGGCGGTGGACTGGTAATGGATTTGTATACCACACATATCACATACAGTCTCATGGTGGTTTTGATTTGGCTCTCTTGTTAAGAATCCTTTGAGAAGTAAACTACCATGTGCGAGGGTCTTCCCCCAACTCTTCAGAAACGGTGTGTGGGTGTGGGTGTGGGTTCTTGAGTGTTGATTACCAGGAAAGGTTGTGAGACGGGCCTACGGTTCGTTGTCCTTAAGCTTATCCGGGAAGACTTGAAAGTCTAACCATTTGCAAATGAAATTACAAAGACAGCACTTTCCCCTCAATTATTCAAAAAACCTGAGTGTCCGTTAGACTGTTCTAAATTTGAACCCGTGATCTCCCGCATGAAAGTGTGATGCTCAACCAACTGAGCCACTGATCCTCGGTCATCCTTTTATCATCCTTTTCACAGAGATCTTTGATCACAAGGGTTGAGACTTTACTATGGCTGATGGTAGACGATTTTAATTTACTCGTCAACTTGGGGCATGCTGGGGCACCTTGGAGGGTGAATGGGTTGACCAGTCACTATGTCCTCTTCATTAACCCATTGACTCCCAGGGGGTTCCCCATTGAGGAATAAAATCGTCTGGCGTTAGACAGAGTAAAATACTAGCCGGTTTAGGCCGGTTTGGGCGTCAAAGAGTTTAATTAATAGCATGTGAAATTTTCACATTTTTATCGTGTACAAAGCATTCTTGTGGAAAGGAGACAATGTAACTGCCATAACAGTCTTGGAACATAAAATAGGTAAATTGATAAGTAGCTTTCACATTCTGTTTCTGTTTGTTTTTTTTGTTTTTGTTTTTAAAATGAACACAAATGCAGATATCTGTTTACTCCTGACAGGCTAATAAACATCAGGTAAATCGAACGTAGCCAGCGTGTTCTATGTTCTCAGTCAGAACAAGTCTTAGGGACTCATCAGAAGCATAAAGGGCGCAGCTTATAACATCAGGCAGGGTCCCAAAGGGGGGATCCCTGGAGCCCTGGAGCCCTGGACCTTTTTGCTGTGGACCCCGGAGCCCAATCATTTCTCAGTCTGGAGCCCTGATCGTTTCTAGCTGTGGAGCCCGGAGCCCTGAAAGTAGCTGCTACGGAGCCCTGGAGCCCGCTTTTTTAGGCCCGGAGCCCTGGAGCCCTAAACCCCGTTGGGATCCCGATCAGGTCAAAAGTATATTGATAAGGCACCTCTGGCAGCTGTTATACAGTCCATGTAACTTGATCTCAGCATCACAGCCAGATGTAATTAGCTGTGAATACAATAGTACCTGGAGATAATAAAACCCTCGAGTCAGGTTGAGATCAACAGTTTAGGTCCAGTGGTTAGGGCGTTTGGTTTGCATGCAGTTGTCCCGGGTTCAATGAGCCAGAGGCTAAAATCTTGCATGGTAATCAAACCCAAGACTCATAGATGAGAACTTTTTACTTCACCAAATCTGGTTAACAAAAGTTATTTCTCATCCAAGTGCATTATTTTTAGCATAGTGGATAGTGATTTTTAGCATAGTGGATAGTGATTTATCCGGTGGATAGCGGTATCCGCCTTTTGAACAACTGAGGCCTGATCCATGGAAAAGTGACAACGTAACCAAAAAAAAAAACGATGTATTGCAACTTTTCAAGTCTCTTTGCTTGTAGACCCAGAAACTGCAGAGGAATATGTAATAAGAAGAGGTGAATGTGTCAATGTTTTACCAGGAATTTTAAGGAAGGTACTGTATTAAGGACAATCCTATGTATACTGAGTTCTAACTTATTAAAAATATAGATGTAAGATTGAATAATTCCTTGTGTTATTCTTCTTGTCAGGCCTAATACTTTAAACTAAAATTGTGTGAATCCATCTTTTTAGCTTTGTCCTTTTGGAAAGATTGAAGTAGAAGAGCAAGCATGGCTAAATAAGAAAGACAAATATTTACGCCTTCATTGTTATAATCTGACGTGGTCTCAGTATGCTTCTCTTGAAGAGTTCAGTTGTTACA
>NC_090874.1:72738651-72743651 GCF_036669935.1 Montipora foliosa | reverse complement strand
GCGAAACAATTAGTGGTCAACGCTGTGCAACATGTACGTGACAAGCACATTACATGTACTCTTTGCCTGACTGTGACAACTGCAGCCGTGCTGCGTCGCCATGCATCCAATCTTCCCCCAGCTATTAATTGTAACTGTTATTGCAAAAAACCTTTCCACAGTTTCTGACGCCATATTAGGGACCTTTAGATCGGAGGACGAGGACAACTACGAGTACGACTTTTCCGTACTGAACATGCGCATAAGGTTTGGAGGCCGACATTTTTCGAAGTGCGCGTGTTCAGAACGGAAAACTCGTACTCGTATAGAGTTAACTGAATAGAGTGTAATGTGAAGTGCTCGATTTCTATTCCATATGAACCATGTGAGCGTTAGCCCTACTGATGGAAATGGGCCCACACAAGGACAGAGAAAAACTCTGACCAGGGTGGGAATTGAACTCACGACCTTCGGGTTAGATCTCCGCCGCTCTACCGACTGAGCTACAAGGTCAGACGGGAGCAGGCCGTGGGAACTGAAGATGTTAAAGTCACGGCAATGAACATGTACAAGTACAAGGAAAGATTACGTTTATACAAACGTATAATTGACAGAATTATGTTTAAAATATAAGTGCTACACGGCCAACGTTTGTATAAACGTAATCTTTCCTTGTACTTGTACATGTTCATTATGAAATTTACAAATTTTGTTTTCGGTCGTTATAGCTTGATTCTGGTTGCCATACTTCACGAAAATAATCTGAATAGAAGTGCTTTTTCAGGGGTATTCTCACTATCCACAACTGTCGACCAGACCTAAAAGGATTTATAATGGTTAAAAGTCGGCAAAATTCCCGTACATTCACCGTAAGTTAAGCAGTTTCCCAACCAACATGGCGTCAGAAACCGTGGAAAGTCTATTGTCCCTGACTATTTTATAACCGCTGGGCAATGCCTCTAATCTCATTGCCAATATTCTTGAAAGGGACAATGTAATGCCTCATCATCATGTCGTGTTTCCTTACCTGCCAAATACCGCCATGATAACCTGTTCTGTAGGTACGACGGTCTTGTCCGTATTTTGACTCAACCCATGCTATGCGGCACAAAAACTTGTGATCAGGTGGAAATATGCCAAGCTTGTCTATGTTGTCCACGACAGCTTTGACAACAGACGGACCTTTGGCTTTCGCTGTGCAGATCGGGCCTGGGCAAGTCTGTGCTCTGCTTCCGGAGAAAAACTGGCCCGTAAGAGCGGTAACAATAACCAACGCTAGAAGCATGATCTGTTATTAAAAAAAGGGATTAGGCAACCAGGAAGATGGCGAAGGTTACGACTTAGAATGTATAATCTAAAGATACAACTTCGCGATATTCCTAGCAGTTTCTGATTATTGCAAGTCTATGACCTTGGAAAGTGTGTACCAACCTCCCAGAAGCTAAATTGTTATGAACGGCGTCATTATTAATGTTCGGAGAAATTTAAGCTTTATCGTTAGGATGGATGGATGGATGGCTTTTGTTTAACACGATTAAAAAATAAATAAAGCTACATAGCTTGTGGGGTCGTGTATAAAATATTAATTTAAAATACTGGAACAAATCAAAATAGTAAGCTGTAGCATAGTGACACTAAAATATGCGCGTTATTAAAAACTTGTATCTGTAAAATATATAAAGATCATACATTTTTAGGAAGAGGGCCGGTTGGGCCGGAGGAAATCAGGGGATGGTCATTAAGTTTTTATCCAACTTAAAAGGGCCGGAGGGTCATCATAATTTTGTCACAACATAGAGAGGGGTCACTTCATTTTTCATATTATACAGGTTGATGCAAAAGAGTGATCTCTGAAATTATAACATTATAGTGCTAGTTTAATTAAATGAGCACTTTGCCACTGTACTGAATTAATCTGCATCTTTATAAACACACCCCTTGTAACACCAACTGAATTCATTATTAAATCCCTTTTAAATTTGACACAAAAACAATGTCTTAAGCCAAAAAAAACTGTAAAATAACTACGTTTGGTTAATGCAGGCCGGTAAGTGTTATATAGTGGAAGATTAGAGTTATAGTCACTGGCGATCTCACCATCAGACGAGGCCAGAATCAGACATGTAGTCTTTAGGAGCTTTGGAGGATCGCTTGTCTGATTTTACTGTCTTTCATAAAGCCTATCCCCTGCCTCCTTGATAACCTTACTAATCCAGCAATACAAATGTCTTCTTTTTCAATAGTTCTACCCACATTGTCATTGTTTACTCTAAATAAAAGTTAACTAAAAGCTGAACCCTTACTTTTGCATTTTCAATTCTGGCTATCTTTCGTTTGATACCTCTTCTTTTGTACGTTTTGCCTCTACTTTCACGCTTTGCTGGTAGATGGCTTGTGGACCAAGCCCTTGAATATGGTCTGATCTGCAACTCATTATAGCTTTTCATCAACTTGAGCCAGAAAATTAATGCTTAAAAATCTTGATCTAGCATGCCAGCTTGTTTATAGTATTGAGCACAATTAAAATCGTGGTGATCGGATTTGCCCGGAGAAAGTCACCTGCCACTCTTATCAAAACGGCCTTAATTCGATTAGCTTTCACTTCAGATTTCCAGCTAGACCAGTACTGAGCTAAGCCAAATGTTTTGAAAGAACAGCTACATGTATATCACTGCATGGCTTTTGGAATATACCACTTGTAAAAAAGTAAAACACTTGCCACATGCAACTGGATTGATATCCAAGTTCTGTTGCATTGTCCATAACATTGGTCTCACATTGTTGGTTTCTCTTTGTCCCGAACTGGTTTCTGAAATAACTATCTGAATTGCAGAAAGGCCAGACTGTCTTATACTTGGGTAGAAGCTCCATTATGCCTTTTGGAGAGGGAATATAGCCGAGTGATTTCTTTTTTCATGGTTCTCCATGTGCTTTGTTGGTCCAAGATAATAAACTTTGGCTATAGCTAGATAGGGTGAACCGTTATAGAAGAAGAGTGGGCAATTGGAGGTTGCGTTTTCTAGCTAACAGGTGTGTCTGAAGGAACACGGGATTGTGTAACCATGGCTACAAACCTTTTGGGAGGAGAGGGTGGGGGAGTGTCACCATAAATTTAACCCCTTCACAAGGAAGGGTCACATTTGTTTAAGAGAAAGGCAGAGCCGGAAGATTTTAAATTCATGCTCACAGGGATTCCTCCGGCCCACCCCCCTTCTAAGAAATAAATGATCCCTTACATGCTAAACGTAGTTATTCAATTATATATAGAATCGCTATTTCTGTGGGATCTCGGGTCATTCACGTAAACTCAGATTTGGTCATTTCGTGTCCTTTTTGAGACGGCAATGACAAATCTATGTACCATAATGTAAAACGCGCATGAAAAGCATCCAGAGGCATTGAGTTTTCCGCGTGGTTAGTGGTTGCTTAATAAGCTACCTAATACATGTACCTTTTAATTTTGCTTGCAGCTAAAGCAATCGCGAAATTATCCTCAATGCAAGATAAGCCAAAATGAATTCAAGCATCACATTGACGACGAAAAATTGACTCGCTAGCTATGTTTAGCAAATACTGTGCAGATGAAGGGTCGTTGAAGATTTTATTGATGGTCGATCAGTGTTGGAGATGGAAACGCAAGTGAGCTGATACACAATATTTTCCTCAAACCTGGAGTATTATATATCATTCGATGCTGAAACCATGTGGAAAGCAAATTGTGGCCTTGAATAGTATCACTAAAGAGACTAGAAATTTAAGCGTCTGTGGAATTGGTGTAAAACACTTGGTCCGTCTTCCTTTTTTTTATTTTCTCTCCGACGTCTGTGTCGAGATAATCTGCTACACCCATATCGGCAAAATATGTCGGTTTAAAAGCGTGAAAATCTTAGCGGCTGTTTGAAATATTTTGTATATAAATTGTATAGAAACGTACGAGAACAATAGTTTCACTTTGGTTTCGAGGGTGTCGTTGTCAACAAGTGACATTCCGAAGAATTTGCGATGGTAATATAAGATGAGAACAAAGAAAGTGCTTTTGTTACTTCCTCGTTGGTGTCGCTTCATTTTATCTTGTTTTCTTTCCTTCGGCCGCCTTCTATTTCATTGATAATTGTATCTCTATTTAGCTATCCTTACGGTCATTTTCGCAATCCTTCCTACCGGGGAAAATTTGTACAAAATTTTCATTTAAAACATTACTCTAAAGTGCTCCGGCAGTGGACAAAGTCAAAGGAAAACGTTCGTGGAATTAATACGGGGAACACTAGTCTTTTCTTGTTTTGCATTAGGTTTTGTTTTTTTTTTTGTTTCTACGACATCTGTAGACACTTGCTACACCCAAATCGGCAAAGGATGTCTGTTGAAAGGCGAAAACATTTCAGCCTTTTAAGATATTTTGTATACGCTTCAAAATCCAAAGATTTTAGATTTTAAAATCTAAATCTCATTTTCTTGATCGAAACTGGCTACCAAAGATGACCAACGCATTAGAAATAATATCATTGAGACCCATTGAGATTCCTTGCCCGTGCGCTGCAACTTTTATCAATACGGGCATTCTAAATTCAAATTTCCTGAGATTTGAAAGTATAGGTTTTTGAATTTATTAATAAGGAATCATTTGTAAAACATGCAGGCTTACCTCCGTTTAGGCTCCTTTAACAGGTCCAACGGGAATGCGGAATATATTAAGTGGAGCGCCCGAGATCTAACCTTTATGCGCAAACAATAGCTTCCGTTTCAGATCAGAAAAGGTATGGTTGTCACTGACAGTGGCATTCCGAAGAGTTTGCGATGGCAATATTAGGTGAGAACAAATAAAGTACTTTTCTACTTCCTCGTTGATGTCGCATACTTTTTATCTTGTGGTTTCAGGGATAAGTGTATCTCTTTATCTATCCTAATCTTCCTAACATGTCCAACAGGAATATTGACTGGTGCGCCTGAGATCTAAACTTGATACGTGAACAATAGTTTCCGTTTCAGATTGAGGGTGTGGTTGTCACTGACAAGTGGCATTT
>NC_090874.1:72718651-72731151 GCF_036669935.1 Montipora foliosa | reverse complement strand
ACTCTTGTCTTCGAAGATACTATCTGACATTCCACCCTCGCATATTCTACTCTCATGTAGACCACAGCTCCATAAGCCTTTTCCGATGCGTCAGCAAAACAGTGAAGTTGGACTGAATTGACCTTGTCTCCATTCAATCCCTTAGCATAACATCTCTTAAAGCTCACTCTTCCAGCCTGTCTCAAATCCGATAGAGCCGCCAGCCACTGGTGATTGAGTTCAGCATCGACCAACTCGTCCCAGTCTTTTCCAGCCTTGCAAAGTTTCTGAAACATCATCTTGAATGGAAGAATGACCGGAGCTATCAACCCCAAGGGGTCAAAAAACCTTGTAGCTGTACTGAGAATCAATCTTCTTGTTGCTGGTTGGGCATCTACATATCCCAATGTTTCCTAATGTCAGATCATAAATCAGTTCATCTTGGGTCGGGTTCCAAAGCATTCCCAAAACCTTTTGCTCCTTCTCTGTACTTTGCTTAAAAAACTGATTTAGAGAAGCTTTCGTCTTCTTGTTCTACTCTAGGTCCATTGCTCTTTTCAAAGTCATCACTGAAAGCTTCATCTTGTTCCACTTTCTCATATTGAAGCCTCCTGACTTAAGACAGAGCTTTATCTTCTTAGCCAATTTGAACGCACTATCCACGTCACCATTTCCAGACACATAGTCATCAACATATAAAGACTTCAACAGCTCTCTTGCAAGTGCACTGTCCACTGGCAAACATGTGTTCAAATGGTGTCTGATTGTGGCATTTACAATGAAAGGACTTGAGTTTACACCAAATACCACACGTGCAAAACGTAGTATCATGACTTCTGGACTTTCCTTATTCGGATCTTCAACCCATAAAAATCTCACAAAGTCCCTGTGTTCAGGATCAATCTCAATGTTCAAAAACGCCTTCTCAATGTCTGCAGTTAGGGAAACTTCATGGACTCTGAACCTCAGCAAAATGTCAAATAACAAGGGATTAAGAGAAGGTCCAATGTGCAGACAGTCATTTAAACTAGGCCCAAACACTTTAGATGAGGCATCGTATACAACTCTCACCTTAGTTGTATCTCTGTCAAGTCTCACTACTGTCCTGTGTGGAAGATAGTGGACATCTCCAGGCGGTGATATTTGATCTTGTGGTACCATTTCAACCACACCACTGTGCAGTTGCTCTCTAATCACACCATCATACTGATTCAGAATTTCTGGTTGGTTCTTGAGCTTCTTGATTGTTGTTGTCAGTCTACGCAATGCCACTGTATAATTGTCTAGTAACATGGGGTGATTATCCTTGAATGGTAACTTGACCTGGTATCTCTTTCCAGTAAATGTGATGTCATTTGAAAACTTGTCATAGACTGAAGTTTCATGTTCCTTAATGCCCAAAGTTTCTAAGTCCCAAAATTTCTGCAGATCATCCTTCGTACCACTTATCTCTGTGGACTCTATCTTTAACACATGCGTGGAACTCAGATTCACAGTGCATGACCTTGTCAATGTTGAGCACATAGTTGGTCCTGATAAAACCCAACCTAAATTGGTTTCAAGGGCTACTGGTCCATAGGGATCTCCTTTAATGATGTTCCCAGTAAAGAACGACCAGTAATAATCTGATCCTATCAGCACATCAACACTGACAGAATCACTTGTATCACATGCAAGTTGTAGACCCTGCAAGTAGGGGTAGCATTCCAACGTGGTTCGAGACCGTTGATTGGACACTGGGCTGCAAATTACTGGTACAATATATGAGGTGATATTCACATTCATTTCATCCAATGTTCTGACACACAATTGCACAACATCACATTCCTTCACAGAGGCTGAGTTATCTCCAAATGCTTTGATCAAAAGTGCCTCCTTACCAATGGCTGGTAGGTTCAATTGTTCACACGCCTTACTGGTTATGTATGATCTCTGGCTACAGGAATCAAATATCACATGGGCATTCAATCCAAGTTGTTGGTTATCAGGTCTGCAAACAAAGGCTTGGGCTACCTGTAACAACACAGAGTTGGCATTGTTGCTAACGTGCATTGCTTAAGTTCCAGCTTCTCTGCTCCTATCTTGAGATGATCCAGATCCATGTGGTGTTGCCTCGTCACTAACTACATTCCTGGATGTTGGAATGTTCCTTATTCTTTCACAAATGGTTACATGGTGTCTACCTTCACAGTTAAAGCATTTTGCCTTTGACGGACAATTTGTGGAGATATGGCCACCCTTCAGGCACACAAAACACTTGCCATTTCGTCTCAGTATTGTTCTCCTAGCTTTCGGTTCAGTGATGGTCATGCAGTTAATGGATTTGTGATTCTTCTTGCAAAAAACACATTGTTGAGTAAATTCCTCACTGCCTGTATAAAGGGCAGAGGCAGAATGGGGCTGTTTGCTTCTTGCTCTGTACTGTTCAAACCTGGGTGTATTGGCATTTGCACTACTTGTTTTCATTGCAGTACATCTTTCCCTGGCTTCCAACTCAGTTTTCAGTGCACTCAACAAGGCATCAAGATTCCATGATTCCTCACTGCCAAACTTACGGCTTACAACCAATCGTAACTCTGAGGGGATTTTTTCCGTCACGACTGGGACCAATAAATTCCCAAATGACCGTGATTCAACTCCTAACGCATTCAAACCTCGAATGTTGATTTCAATCTTGTCAAACAATTCACGTAATCTCTTTGTTTCATGCACTGAATTGACAGATGGAAGTTTCAATAAGGCATCCATATAATTTGATATCAGCAACTGCGGTTTACCAAATCGGTCCTTAAGAATGTCAGTGGCTACTTTATAATTGTCTGCGGTCAGAGGCAGTCCAGCGATTGCGGATTCAGCATTGATTGTTACACAACTCTTCAGATAGGTGAATTTTTGAATGGCCGAGATGCCAGTATTTCCATCGACAGCAGATTGAAATCTGTCCCAGAAACCCTGCCATTCTTGATAATTTCCCGAAAAGGATTTGAGTTCGAGTTTAGGTAGTTTCACTTTTGCGCTTTCGGTATTTCTGGTACTACTATTTTCCTGATTTGTCGCATGAGCCTGTGTGTGTTCGCCATGTTTCCCTTTCTCCAAACTCAAATTGATTTTCGCTAAAATACTGTAAACGTGCTCACAAAACTCACCAGAGTCTTCTATTTCTTTCTCCAGTTCCTTTGGTTTGGTGAGCTCTAATATTGTTTCATCCAGCTTTTTGGTCGTTTCCAATTTTTCGGTCAACAAGGCTTTCAGAGCCGTTAACTTTTCCCTGAACGACGTTAAATCTCCCACGTGTTCTGTCAAAATTTTCTCCACATTCCCCACTGTTTTGTACACAAAGGTCCTGTGTGCATCTCGTATTTTCCCGTTCTTGTCGATATTCATGACGCTTTATGTCCATAAACACCCTTTTTGAGTAGACTTCGCCTTTTTCCAATTCAAAAAATCCTTCGATGACGGCAACAGCATTGTTGTTCTACTCCTTCTTGTATTTCCTCCGACTCGAAAGGACCATGTAATGAATCTTTATGGTATATTTAATTCATTTCCCGGTGAATGATCTCTTTACAATTTTTCATAGGAATTACCACTTCACTCGACCGTTTCAGGCCTTAAGCACGGTTGAAATCTAAAACTCAATACTCAACTTGACACTCGAAGCGATCCGACGATCGATCAAAACTCAGAATAAGTCCTTCTTTTTACACGTGACTTTCTTCCCGCCACACGTAATGCATGCTTATTTATGTCAAATCTATTTTTAACACTGTGTGCATATACCAGTAGGTTCAGGCTTGAAATTGGAAGTTACGATGTCACGGCTCTTTCAAAAGCTGTTTTGTTGAATCCTTTTTTTCACAATATCAAACTTATTGTTCTCGTGGAAAATGAGGGCCGTCTTATTACAAATTGATGACAGGTATAAGCCGGCAATCGCACAGCTCAACGCATTTATCTGTCGTGTTGGTGTCAGCATAAATCATGTTGTTTAATTGTCTCATCGTCAGTAGGCAGCATGGGGTGTAAAAGCTCCATACACTTTACAATAATTTTAGTCTTCTAAAATGTATCAAAAAGTCTGCAATCAGAGGAAATAAATTTGCTCCTTCTCCCCGACTGCTCGTTTGCATCCAGGGGGAAGGACAACGGGTCCGATCTTACCCTCCAAAACCCCCCCCCCCTCCCCCTCCCCCTCCCTACCATAAGCATGGGAAGAGGATGATCCAAGCAACTACAATTCATAGACTCGGTACCGGTAATAATTAACGTATGGAAGATATTGGCGCTAAATGAAGTGTAGGGTTTGAAAACGAGACGTGAAAAGAGTACGGGAAGTGTAGGGGGTCTTTTGTCGAAAAATGTCGCTGAAAATGACAAAGAAACATAAATAAACTTATAGATAAACATAGAAACATAGATAAACTTTCCCGCGAGTAGCTTAAAGACAAGAGAAGTCGAGAAAGGTCATTATTTTCCATTTATTCAGACTAAAGCCGCAAGGGCATTTAATAAAATGACAACTGATTCTGAACTAACCTTACTATTGCATTTCCCTTGGCAATACGCCATGCCCCTAAACCCGAAAACACAGCATAGACCATTTACAGTTCTAGGCGCCATCTTGATTTAGTGACCGCGCTGACACAAAAGCGAGGCTGTCGTTGACCCATCATTTCAATCGTAGAGAAGTTTCTATGGACGATATCTCCAGTTCTGGGCCCGGTTGTTCGAAAGCCGATTAACTTAATCCAGGATTAGCGTAAACTTTTGTTTCATGTTTTCAACATTACTCTTTGGTGAAAGTTTCTTTTGCTTATTTTTGTTTTTCAAGATTGACTTCTTCTAATGTAAAGCATGTTTTCCCGAATATCAGCGTTGAACAATATTTGGGAGTAGAGAAATACACTCCTTGGTTGATTCTCAATCTAGGATTAACGTTAATCGGCTTTTGAACAACCGGGCCCTGGTCTTTCACGAGTGTTTCCACCAACGATCCAAAACAAACACTTTATTTGAAGATTAGGCAATACCAGGGCATTACGCCAACCATTTTTCCAGAAAGGATCACGTCTGGAATTAATTGCAGTCTGTTATATATATATATGTAATCGGATTATGCGCCGATCAACTCGAAACTTCAACACTCTTGAAAATGATCTTCAATACCAAGGTCATCTAGTAAATAAAACTCCATTATGAAAACCGATGAAACAAATTGTGGAATACAAGTAGAAAATCCTATTAACAAGGCTGAGCTCTACAAATTTTTTGAGCAGGGCATCACATAGACATTATAACCGTATGAGCTCGTTTTTAAGATGGTTGAAGGTTTCGACTTTCAAGCTACATCCAGTTTTCAGATGACGTTCTCGCTGCCGTCGACATCGTGTTTGCTTAAACTCCCTAATCCCCATGATGGACGTTAAAGCAAAGATTTCATTACATATCTACCATTACAAAGATCCTTCAGACCAAATCCGTCTAATAAAAAAGTATTCTCTGCAAGATCAGTGTAGATAGACATCTCTCAATATCATTCGAGGGCTGTGACCCTAAGATACGTCCTCATCTGAATAGTTAACCAAATTAGCATAAATAAGTTGAAACAAGTTAAAAAACGATAAAAATGTGGCGAACGCTAAAGTGTGATACAATATGTACAAAAGTGTTAAAAATGTATACAATGGAAAAGAATAAAAGAATAAAATAATCGTAGCAAGAATTGTTCTAAACAAATAGTTTGGCGCGAATTGAATCGCACTGTTTGTTTAGCGTTGGTTTCAGTTCTTTGATAAAAAACATTTCAAAAATAAGGCAGTCAAATTTGTTCTGACACTTTCTTAAGATTTGAAAACTCCGTGTGATGTCTTCTGGCTCCACGTCGTGCTGCTCTCTGTGATGATTTCCGATTGCCGATCCTTTATGTTCTTCAATTCGTTGGTGTAGGTGTCGGCACGTGTAGCCGACATAGCCTGCATCGCACAGGCCACACTGAAAGAATACACCACGCATAGTTGACTCACAAGTGGCGGTTTGTCTTCCCCTGACCTTAATTTCATCCTTGATCTTTTTACTTGTATAAACTGGGCTAATATCTGCGTTGATCTTCCGACTGAGGTCAGCCAGCTGTTTTCGTACTACGTTTGCAGATTTCTAGTCTTTTATTGTTGTTCTTTTGGGAACTTGGTGACGTTAAGCGTGGAAAATGAAAGTTCCATTGCGATACCGTCGCCCTTTTTGGATGTTTAAGCAGAACCTTGAATACAAAGTATGCAACAGTGTTTTCAAGACTTATCGCGAAAAATCTCTTTTTCGCTTTGTCCCTCGCCAAATAAACCTATAATTGAATTACGTACGTTTTCTACCTCATCGAGTAGGCCTATGTACACACTCACCAGTGATGACGTTCAGAAAACCGTGAAAATCCACCATCCAAGTATACGAAATTAATCCTTTAAGTCCCATAGGAATTTTAAAAGTGTTTAAGGTAACATATAATGAAAAATGCTGACTGCAATGGTTTACTAAATAAATGTGTGAAGTGCAATTGAATCGCCACTTAAGATTCGTGTCGAACCAGGTACCAATTTTTCACCCTTTAATAATTGAAGGGGCTAGAAGATGTGGCTGATAAATGACTGTTAATGAAGTTAATTAGTCAGTTGAAAGCTGTGCTCTGTTTTAAGGAATCAATTTTATCTTTTGTAGTTTTTGGAACGCCAGTGTTCTCTTATTAAACTTGCTTTTTCCCTTTACTGAATATAATCTTATCTATAAATTAAGGCACATTTCTCTGTGCCCATTCGATTCACTGCATTCTTTTTACTATGCGCTTCGTAAGTATTCACAATAAAATTTATCCCCGAAGTCATCGAAAGGTAATCACCTGCTCATCAGACCGTTTCCATTGTCGAATCCATCGTCGGAAAGTTTGCTTTTCCCGACTGAAAAAATCCGAGAAATTTGGAAAGGTGTGTAAAGGTAATTCCTAAAATTTACAGGTATTTATTTTCTTAAGCCGATGACACACGGCTCAACATCCTGCAACATTTGTTGCTCAACAAATGTTGAACCATGTTGCACAGACGTGTTGAACGGAATAGAGCTGATCTCTATTTTCGTTCAACATCGTTCAACAACGTTCAACGTGTTGAATGGCAGATTTCAACATTCAACATAGCATGACACACTGTTCAACATTTGTTTAAAAACAGCTGCAACATTTGAAGATCAACAAATGTTGTACAGTGTATCACTGTATAAGATATCAGAGAGGCAGTGTTACATTTGGCTCCCTCGGCCTGATTTAATGAACTTCGTTTAACACTTACTCCGTTTCTCGAAACGTGCAAATGAAATAGGTTAGTTTCGACTTGAGCTTCCCATTCCGTCGGGAGCTCTGGTCCTTCCTAGTATGCATTAAACAAACCAAAGAGCGACTGGAATCGTCTTATAGTTATAACATTAACAGTGATGATGATGTGACGACAATAACAACGACGATGGCAATGACAGTGATAATAACAATAAAAGAAAACGTTTTCACGATTTTTAAAATGGTTTGGCGTTCATTCAAGTGGTCGAAAAAAGAGTGCTTGGTGGCTGGCAGAAACGTGAATAAATGATAAGGTTGTGAACAACAGGGACAAATGTGAATCTGTAACTCCAGCTACAATGGAATCAGTCTTTATTTTTCTCTATAGATTGCTGGTCAAAATACAAAAATAGGGGTGTGATTTGGTGCGGGAGGCGTCAAATCGCTGGTTTCACCAGCGAAAAAAGGACTGCATCTCTTAACAAATGATTGGTTGGTTACGTTTCCTTAGAGTGCTTACGAGGTGAAAATTTTTTTGCGCGTTTTTGAACCTTGTTGTGCCGTGATTGCAAAATGACAAAAGAAATTTGAAAAAAGTCAACTGAAGTAATTTTTTTGCCCTTTTTAAAACCCAAAAATTCATAAACCTGTATCTCGTGGACTGGGAAATAATTTTTGCTCGGAAGGACGCTTGTGACGTAGAAAATGCCTGTTTACTTCTCACACCGCGCTCGATCGAAGTATAGTTGAATTTCAGCGGAAAAATGTCTGGCAGCGAGGAAGTTATGTCCTTAACAGATTCCGAGTCAAACGAAAATCCGTGGATTAAAGTTCTTTAATCGAAATAAAAGATGTTGGAATTGTTCAACCTTTAATATGCCAACGAGCCATGAGCCCACACAATGAAGACGAAGACTACGAAGAAGACCAACATCGTCTCTTTCCTGTTGTTCTGCGGGCACGATTCAAAGGCAAAATCACCATAAATAACTGGTGGCTAAACCATAGAATAATTATAGGGCCTCAAAAGTAACTGTAGAATATTACCCAGCAACATCGGACGCGTTTGAAAGGAATTTTATGAAGTGGCTATGCGGTAGGCGGAGAGAAATTAATTCAAGTCTCACGGCATTGTTATGATTGCCAAATTTTCATAGCAGTAAGACTGAAATCAAACGTAAAAAAAAAACGACACAAAGTTTAAATTTACAAGACATGTTTCGGATACTCAATATCCATCTTCAATTGAAGAATGCTTACAACTGAGTGACTTTATATAAAGTAGGTAACAAGTGGGTGCAAATTACAAATTGTAGAATAATAGTTACAAATCAGTGAAAAAAGTTACATAATACTTAAGGGATACAACGGAGTGGGAGAATAAAAATCTGTGGAAAATGTTGAATACAAACAGTCAAATAGTAATTAAAGTAAGAGTGTTAAATTAACATGTTTGACTTGTTTATTCAATGCCGTGGGTCGTTCCCATCCGATATTGAGGGCTTCTTTGATCTTAAGTGGGAGATTAGTAAAAGCCGAGTCTAAGATGGAAAAAACAATTGAAAGAGAACAGATTCTTACACGACTCAGAACCCTGAAGATGTTTATAGATATGGGAATTGCGATCCGAGAGTGAGTGCTTACGAATCCTGGTACCAAAATGTCTGGTGGTTTCACCGACATCACAGGTATGACATCTTGCACATGTAAATTTGAAAAACCACCTGGGAATGGAGCGCTTTGGGGATCGAGTCTTCCACACTAAACATGTTACTTAACTTATACGAAGTGAAGGCTAACCTAATGTCTAAATCCTTACAGTGGCGGATCTAGGGAAGGGGCCCGAGGGGCCCTAAGGCCCCCCTTATTTTGGCAAAAAGTATATATTCTGGTAAAAATATAGGCTAAAATTTTTTTGGGATTCACACACTAAAACCCCCCCCCCCCCCCCCCAATCCTGATTTTACGTTGCGCTTTAAGGGAAAAGGGGCCAATATAAGGTAATCTGAAAAACCGTTTGGTCGTTCCCTTAGAATGGTCCCGTCGGGATGCATCAACTGAGGTGTTGTGAACCTTATAAAGGTATTGATTAACTAATCTTTGCATAATGTTACATGGGGAACAGTTTTTCATAAGAGTAGATGTTAATTGTTGGATGTGGGTGTGAAAGCCGATCCAAATGTCGTTGATTTTGAAGGCCCTGTCCACTAACGTACGAATGAGACCAATTTTGTAATAAAAGGGTGTAAAACTGAGAAAAAATAGTGAGCAGCCCCGTGTAAGTTTTCTTGCGAAATACTGATGTTACTAGAAAATCGGGGTGACTGTTGACTGTCTAGTAACATCAGTGTTTCGAAAGAAGACTTAGACGGGGCTGCTCACAAATTTTTTCAGTTTTACATAGTATCCGAAACATTTCTTGTAAATTTAAACGTTGTGTCGCTTTCTTTAAATGTTTGATTTAATTATTATGATTGAAGTGGCTACGAGCTATTCAGTATAGAATTTGATTGAAGTCTGATCGGAATATCACGACGTGGCAACGCGGTATACGGCTCGTCACTTGCGAGTCAAATTGAAGATAACGTGGCCAATTAAATTGATTTTATTGTTATAGATTTCATAAGTCATACAATGTATAACATATGTTTTGAGGAAAGAACGGTGTCACGCTAACAAAATTTTAAATGAATCACTTCAATAAGGAGTTTAATGGAAGTAAAGTTACGAATGAAACGCTTCAAACTGGTGTACTGCAGTGTTTCCGATTTACAGATGAATAAGTAAGAGATAACCGTAACATTGCGTTGGAACGCCACTGAGGCACCGCCGAGCCACTAAAAGATATACCTAACCTGTAACTAACTTGTAAACATCGCACTCAATCGCACTCAATCGACGAGCCACTAAAAGCGACACCCAACTCGTTCTACAACTGACTTCCGACCCAACCGTAAAAACAACTACTATATCGTCAAAATGCGCGAGACACAAACCTGGCCGGCTTTTTCACAGGGAGGAAATCTTTCCTGATGATACATATTAACTCTCACAATGTCGATAACGGATGCATTACAGCAAATTAGCACACTTGTAATGGATATGTTCATGTTGTACATTTGGGAACGTATATTACACGTCAAGGTGAGAATGGGGCAAGTTTCCATTGGAATTCAAACTTTTAACATATACCTTAAAATGGTAACTCAGGAACAAGAGATGGATCGCGTGGCATCAGACATGGGGAATAATAATTCTCCGGAATAGGAAAAGGTACCTCAGATGATTCCAGTAATGCCTCCTCGGAAGCAACATCCAGGCCATCATCAACACCTCAATTAGAAGTATCTGATTGGGCAGATGGTAGTCCCACCCCAGCAGCAGTGCTTCAAGGGCAGTTAAACGCATTTGATCCAGATGAAATCCTTCAATATCAAAACCTGGCCCCGCTAGGTTTGCGCGCGATGCCTTCTTAGATGGTGATGATATCCCTCCTTTGCAAGAGAGTGAATAACAGACCCTTCAGGTGAGGCAGGGGACATAGCAATCATAAACCCAGAAGGGGCAGATTTAATCTACTGAACAATTATCATCAAGTACCCCAGCCAGGTCCTCATCCTAATGAAGACAATTCAGTCAGAAGCCCATCGGTAGGAGCCTCCATCTCCCACTTTGTTTCTATGAAGTGGCGTTTTTCCTGACCTATCTATTTTTAGAACCACTTTCGCGTCATTCGTTGTCATGGTAAACGTCAATAATGAGGATAAGAGAACTTCGAATCTTGTTTCTCGCATTCGGCCGCCATCTTGGATCCCCCTTCATGTGGACCACTTAGGGGACACCTTTAATTAATTAGCGCGGCAAATTCAAAAAAGTTATTTCTAAAAATAGAAAGATCAGGAAAAACGCTGCATCACTTAGGGAAGCCAGTTGGAGGCTCCTACTCACGGATGGGCTCCTCTTACAGTCCATGCCCGATCTGCGTAATTCTGGCCAGCTCCATGGCTTCAGCCGCTGGAAAATGACGGTCTCACTGTACTTTGATGGATTTGGCATTACCACTTACTGAACAGTTTTTTGAGGTCACCGAACGAGCCAAAGATCAAGCGTTATTGGAACTACATGCCCAAGAAACGGAAGATATGGATGATAGTGCAAATGGGACAATCTTTCCCAGATTCATGAAGAGACTTTTGTGCTTTCAAGTTATACTCTGATTTGGAACTATTGCTGAATCCTACTCCTGCATATGTCGCCTTGTCATCTTCCACTGAATCTGTGACATTTATGGACACTGCTATGGATTTCCACCTTTGTCAGGCAGCCTTGGATCCCATGTTGACCCGCAATTTAACATTCCACACCGTGTAAATCAGGACTCTGCAGCGTCGATCTTCCTCCCCTAAATAAACAAACGAAGAGGCATTCCATGGGGAAACGGACCTTGGGGACCTGGTTGATTTTTTGCCAAAAGATGGCGTGGCGAGTAACTCGCTACACTATCTGTTAGCAAAACATCAACTGAACCACTGTATCACATGCTATAAGTTATTTTGATGGTTTAGTTAATGTTTTGCTAGTCACGCCATCTTTTGGCAAAACATCAACTAGGTCCATAAGGTCCTCTTTCACATGCACTATCTCATATAAATTAACAATATTTAACCTTGTCCTACCAACATATGCATATATTTTACATACAAATCCTACCAACTGGGGTCCATTTGGAACTCATACTAACTGTATTGAATTAATCAAGAAAAGACACTGTTTCCATTCCAAATACTTGTATTAGGTAAACAAATAGTTTCATCGACATTTCAATAATTTGTGATAATTTATTACAAATCATTTCTTATATTTATGTTAAATACATAGAAATCGCTCTGGGGTCCATTTGGACCCAAGTTAATGGTTGGATTTGTTAGTGAAATACTATGCATTTTTGTTTCAATTATATAAAAATATTTGTCAGTTTTATTCTAATTTAGGAAATATAAGAATAAATGTTATTAATTAAAATGATATTTAGTTCATATATATTTATGTTTGCCATCATAAATGACAAGAAATATATATGGAAACCAGGGAAAATGACTACAATCTTGGCCGGGGACCCTAACATGGAACTGGGGGAACCCGTCAGTTTGTAAAGAAAATGCAACAACTTGAAGGAACACTTGCATTATAATTCCTCACATTCATA
>NC_090874.1:72713651-72716151 GCF_036669935.1 Montipora foliosa | reverse complement strand
ATCTCTAAACCTGGGAAAAGAAATTTTCCCCCTTAACGAGTGCATCCAAAAGCCTGAACTTTCTTGTTTCAAAGTTAAACTCCTCTGGGGGCATGGTTAGACATACATGATCGTTTCGCAGTGAGTCATGTGCAGAGATTTCACTCCTTTGATTTACTGCCGTCTCATCGCACTTAACCAGGACCTCCGAATGGAATGAAAGGTCTGATTTGTAGGTCTACAGAACAGACATCTTGAAGTCGTTTGCATATCTTCGACGTCAGAGAAGCATTAATTTCCAGCGCTCTCGTAATTCTATGCTGTGGGTCATCTTGAGTGAAATAGTAAATGGCCTAGAGGAGGGTGGCTAAAGTTACCTTAGGGAGCTCTTCAAAAAGAGCTTTGGTCCTAAGGCTTCTTCTTTTGCGGCATCCGCTGTAGCGTCTGTTAATTGGGCAATCATAAGTTTATGTTTGTTTATGAGCGAACTAGGAATAGCAAAAGTCTTTTGAATACAGAAAACCTATGCAATGGTAGAGTAGGCTGGTTTTGTATCAAGTGCCAACTTTTTAATAAAAAATGTTTTAGGTTTGGCACTGTCGGGTGATACTGTGTCACAAAGAGCAAGATACCTTCAAGGCTTTCGTGCTTTGCTTCAGCGTTGATTCCGTTTCTGTGAATTTGATGTCTGATAGTAGTGTCTCAATTAGACGTTTCGGATAGCCTCTAGCATGGAGACGTGATCTGAATTTGTAAATGTTCTCTTAAAGTTGTTCTTGAAGAGATAGTGCGAAGAAGTCTTAGGACTTCGCCCTTCACGTTTCCTTTTTTGACACCCGGTTGGTAGCTCAGTAGAGAAAAAATGAGTGTACTGAAAGGTTTCAGTCGGCTTTAAGTGTGTTTTTATATCCATCTGGACAGTTGGAGTATCGACCACTTGAAAGTTTACGGAAGAAACCGTGTATCGTATAATCAATGTTTTATTCACTATGATAATTATTCGATCTGAAATGAACAAAATTACATAACAATCACTAAGATATTTGAATACGCGAAATCTCTAAGCAAATGAACAGAAAAGAATCAAAATAAAAGACTGAACTAAACTTACTTCTGTGCGGGTTTCCGTAAACTACGAACTCTTGAAACTGAACAACTCGACGGTGTCTATATCCAGTTTGCTGACATCCCGCAACGAAAAAATGTCGTCACTGTATTGATACGAACTGTATGTGGTTAGAACTGTCCCAATTTTCAACGAAATTTACAGAAGGGAACGCGAGAAAATAAGCAGTTAGTTTCACAGATTTGGTCACGCTGACGTCCAGAGCTCTTTTCTTGACTGAGGGAGAGAAGAGCTCTGGGGAACCCTGAAACAAAGTGTCTTCCCATTGGTTTTCGAGAACAACTATGAACAGCGTCTCTAATTGGTGCATTCGTGTTAGCACAAGGAGTGAGCAGGCGCGTAAGGTTCAAATGGGCAATTTTTGGCTATAAGGTAAAGGTAAATGGTAAAAGGTAAAGTAACTTTATTTAACATCGGTAGTTCCGTCAGCTACGAGGCTGGTATCTATGGAAGTGGACGGTACGCCCTGTACCCCCCTCCCTCTGTCAGTGCTCCGTTTTACGGGTATTTAAAGCTATAGCTACACGGATCAGAGGAAAGTCGAAACAGACGTTTAAGTTAC
Source organism: Montipora foliosa (assembly GCF_036669935.1). NCBI lineage: Eukaryota > Metazoa > Cnidaria > Anthozoa > Scleractinia > Acroporidae > Montipora > Montipora foliosa. The sequence goes on along the minus strand of NC_090874.1, from coordinate 72,714,484 downwards.
CGAGCATCGAACCGGGGACCTCTTGCTCCGAAAGCCGTGCACTAGCCAACTGAGCCACGACTGCTCCTAAACCCCGACTGCTCCTGAACCCTATGGCGCATGTTCTCCTACATAGAGTTTCCCAGAGCCTTGGGTTGATCCCAGGCTCTGGTGACGAGAATGGCTGACGTCATAAAAATCTGAAAAGGCATGCGCGATTCAGGCTTTATGCGCCACACTTTAGCCACACTAGTGCTCAGCTTGTATGCGGCCTTAAAACTTTAGGGAACCTCCATTTATTGTCACCCACAAATTATTGGATTGTAACAAGGGACTACAAGGGACAATAATTTATTGATGGTTTTCATCTGACGTCACGGCGGCCATGTTGGTGTGCAGAATAATGCAGTGAAATGCCTTTTGGGAATTTGACTCTATTCTTATGCAAAACTTGTGAGGCCATTTTTTTATTCTTTTGTACACCAACATGGCCGTCTCATCACGTGGATGCAAACCAAGAATTGTAACCCACAAAGTATTGGTTTGTAATGGATGACAATTGTCATACTCATTGCCTGCCTCCAATAATTTGTGGGTTACAATTGTCATTCGTTACAATCCAAAAATTTGTGGGTGACAATAGGCCTTATGAATGATTACGAAATATTTCACCATTCAAAACCAAGCCTCGTTTGCACAAAATTATTCTCATTATCTGGACATGGAATACTGTCCGCAGGTAGGTTATCGGAGCAATTGCAGAATACACGGCCCAATTGTTAGGGCCTATTGTAAGAACGAGTCAGAAAACAATAAAGTTTATTCTTATTCAATGACATGTAAATCAGTGGGCC
>NC_090874.1:72703651-72708651 GCF_036669935.1 Montipora foliosa | reverse complement strand
CAATTTAAAAGTGTCTGAATGAAAAGAATGTATATTTGAATTGAGATTTATAGATGAAAGGTAGGCCGGGTGAATGGGGTGATCCTTGCGTTTTATCTAGACGACTTAATTAAGGAATTTTGACTTTCTCGTATCTACCATTGAAACCACCTGAATTTTTCAAGGTGACTGTCAGAGACAATTACTTTTAATTGTCGAGATAAGTGAGAGGATCTCTTCTCACTTTCACTCTTAATAGTGCCTGTTTTCGCCACGTGTTATTGAAAAACGTCGTAGCATTGCTCCGGCTGTTGGAATTAAAAAGTGCCTTGTGTCCAGGCATATGTGAAACTGTGTTCATAAGGATGTACCTCTGAACGCGGGAAATAGCTGCTTTGATGACCTTCGGCAAGCCGAGATACATTGTAGGCTAGGCGCTGTCGCTTCGGATCTTACACATCAACTTCATCAATAAATATTATAATTACTTGCAATTGGATTTCAAAAGCACGGTGTCAGAAAGCATGTCTTTTGGTCAGCTGTAAATTGTTTTGCCGTTCTGCACTTTAATCTTTCAAGTTACAGAGACGAATCCTAACGGTCACAGCCTCCACAAACTACGATAACCCAACTCAGTCCATGGGTCTGCCATTTAGCCACTAGAAGGAAGCATGATTTCGTGTTTTCGTGGGTGTGGTGTAACATGATTCTCAGTGCGCCACTTGTAAGGCTCGTTGGAGGCACTATAGACCTTATTCATCATGATGGTATCCGTTTTATTATTTTGCTAATGTGCAAATTAGCCCACCAAGCCTCATTTTAGGGTAAGAGTTATTTTAAATTTACTGAAGGGTATCGACTGCACTGCACCATTTTTTTAGGGCCTGTTTACAGGAGGGAGGGTAACCCTGCTGCTAGGATTACCCAATCATTCGCTCGTTATTTTATTTTTCAAGCGGCGTGTTTGTGTTTGTTTTTATGGGGCGCCAAATGTAAAAATATTATTTAAGTTCTTTTCCCCTATATTTCGTGTTATTTATAAATCGTAAGGTTACCAACTTCGCGATTTATAAATCGCAAGGTTATCAACCTTGCGATTTATAAATCACAAAGTGCGATTTAATAATATAACCGCAAACACATGAAATTTATGCCGCGGGCTCGTGGTTTTTTGGTGGAAGACAAAGCTCGTGACAAGACCGCTCTCCTCAGCCGTCTTAGGAACAATTTCTGATGCATTAAGTGCTCAGGAATCATTACAGACGAGATGCTTCTGTGAAGCATACACTGGGTTGCCTGTGGTACGTGCTGCAGGAAATCAGAAGGCACTGAATTGTGTGGTATTGAAATACAGCATTTCAGTCTCTGAAGAATAACAAATAAAAGAGAAGCGAGAAACATTGGCTTCTGGGCTGACATGTTGATAATTTTCAAGTTCCCTCACAACTTCTTTTCACCACAAGTGTGCCCTCTGAGCATCTGACAGCTTTGTAATAATAAACTTCACTGAAGTCAAGCCCAGTTTCGCGGGGTTAGTGTTAGGATGGGAGACCAAAACAATAAACCCCTCACAAAAAACAGAATCATCTGACCGAAAATACTATTAACGCTAACAAATGCGAACTCAGCAAGGTACAGATTTTGTTAGATTGCTTTATGCAAAACAAATATTGATGAAAAAGCAAATAACTATTGATACATAGTTTTCAGAAAGAGCAGAAGGAAGTTTCCCGGACGGTCGATCAAGAATAAAATATTTATGCACTAGTCATTTGTTTCCCCGAACCCCGGGGATAGTGGGGGCATATGGGGAAATTACTAGGGCAATCACGCGAGATTACGCCACAATTACGCCTCTAGGGGGTAGGGAAATTACAAGATTTTCGTTCCTCTGCCCTGCCCCTCTGGGGACATACAGGGGGAAATAACGGGGAATTCTTACCTAGGAGGACTGGGACTGAAAAGAAACGAAGAGCAATGGTAATGAGTATTTTCACACGTGCAAAATCAATATGGCGTCGTTCCTTATATAGTTCATGTGGCACACACAAATGGCAAGAACTGTATATTGTGGTAATCTCCCTAACATTTCCTTGATGACTCAGAATCTTTTAGGAACAGAGGGGTGGGGGAATTACGTGTGTTTGTCTGCTCTAGTCCCCAGTGGAAACACACCTACTTTACAACCATTCAACTGTAATTTCCCTACCCATCCCCGGGGGTCAAGGGGTGGGGGAAACAAATGACTAGTGCATTACGACATCAAAACAACATTAATTTTGAACCGTGAATATAGAATATAAAAAGTTACGATCAGCGACAAACATTTTGGGAGATTTTTGCTACGTTCAAGTAAATTGCAAAATCGAAAGTGACATGGCCGGAATTCAGCAGGCGCCGTGATTAGGTTACCGCGGCATGTTTACTCGCCAAACAGTGAAGCATCTGTGTCAAATGATGGCAAGATACCGGGTTTTTGTAAGTTTCTTTTTCTGTCAAGTGTTATAAAGTTTGACAATGAAATGAGCGAAGTCAAAACAAAGATCACAATCGCCCAACTCTTGTTTATGCAAAGTCAAAATTTACTCTCCAAGACGCGTACGACGTTATTTATCACCAGGTAATTCCATCATTTTGGAAATAGCAGCTACTTTATTATTCATCTGCGTCACAAGTTTTCACTGATTTTGGGGCTCATTTTCTTGAAACTCAAGCACGCTTCCAACAGGCCTGTGAACCCTTCCTGCTTACAGAGCAATACTAAAAAACTTCTCCCACATCACATTTCAACCTTAAGCTCGAAAATTCAATACACAACATGATATTATAATTCACAAAGGCAGAAAATACCACAGAATCCTTTTCCAGCGAAAAATTTATTGAAACAAACAACATATTTGCTCTTAGAGGCGAAAACCTCTTCCTATTTCATTGCGTGCGTGAAGACAAGAAACTCAATCGTGTCAAATTACCATGTACTTCAGGTAAATACAACTCACCTTGATTTCGTCTCGACGGGCGATAGATTGTTGTCGAAGTCCAGTACTCGTCGCTTTTGAGATTCCTGCCTAGTTTATCCAACTGACTTTTCATTATTGAGCTCCATAAGAGTATATTTTGTTTAAGGATCCACTAAAACGCCATTCGCGTTACATGACTTTCGACGCCATTGCAGGCTAAGTTAATGATTCTACTGTGTCCACCAGAGAAATCTACGCAGTTCCACTACCCTCTCGATCCTAAGAAAATACGCGCAGAAGGCTCTATGCACAAAGATACCACTTACCAGGGGAGTGAGAGGCAAGACTTTTACCGACACGGACAAAAAAAAAATTAAAAAAAAGAAAAAAAAGAAAACAAACAAACAAACCGAGACCTCGACTGGGTTTGCCATAGGCAACCCAGTAAAAAGTGAGGCAAGGATAGGTTTTATTTTCTTCATCAATTTTATTCCGATTTATGGCGAATCGGTCTGAATTGTAAGGTGGCTCCAACGGCATTCGAATCCATGATCTCTGCGATGCCGGTGCAATGCTCTCTGAAGCCACACACTTGGGAGAGGGTCTTGTTTCTGTGAAGGACTCGAAGAATGAAATGGATCTATATTAAAATTAGCAAAAATTTCATTAGTGCCAAGATGCAAACAAGTGTTTATTACATAGACCGAAAGGAAATTGAGAGTAAAAAATAGGATGAAAATCATTGTCTTGAATTTCATATTTACGTCCGACATGGACACGTTCGCTCGCGAAATGATGTAATATAATATGCACTTGTCAGCACCTTTTGCATCTTGGCACTGATGGAATTTCGGCTAATGTTAATAGAGCTTCATTTCATTGATTGACTCCTTCACGGAAAGAAATGAGCCCAATAAATTGACCTGCTCTGAAGTATTCTGCTTCAAAGATTCATAGCTCAGTTGGTAGAGCATTGCATCGGCATCGCAGAGGTCATGGGTTCCACTTCCGTTAGAGTCTTACAGCGACCTGAATTTTTCAGGTGTCTGGCAGAAATGGTTGCTTAAATTGTCCACCTAACTTCTTTCATTCGTTAATGATAACTCGTAACGACACAGGTAAAGATGAAGCTAGATGAAATCGTTCTCACCTGAGAAGGAGCGGCTGGTGGAATGGATGCGGTACGATAAAGATTCTGTATTCTCGAGCTCTTCAAATTGAAAACATGGCAATAAAACGAAGCTTACAATTCAGACCGATTCGCCATAAATCAAAATAAAAGTATGAAAAAAATAAAACATCATTACCTCACTTTTCTGTGATGATTCCTCCTGAGCACTTAATAAATCAGGCATTGTTCCTGAGACGGCTGAGGAGAGCAGTCTTGTCAAGTTGTCTTCCACCAAAAAACCACTAGCCCGCTGCATGAATTTCATGTGTTTGCGGTTATATAAATCGCACGCGCGATTTATACATCGTACAGTTGGTAACCTTGCGATTTATAAATCGCAAAGGTACTTCAATGCGTTATTATAAATAACACAAAATATAGGGGAAAAGTACTTACTATGTTTACATTTGGCGCCCCATATGTTTTACCCTGGGTGACCTTATCTGATAGCAAGCGTTACCCTTGTACAAGGGTAACGCTACTTGCCTTGTAAACCCTCTTCTGGTGATATATGTAATTACTCGCCCTAAACTGGGAACTTTTTATTTGGCTTTCTACAACGCCACTAAGTTAAATAATTTAAACGATTTGCCGTTGGTTAGCTTTGCAAATGACCTAGAGGTCCGTAATTTCAATCGTTAAAATAAGGGTTTTCATTAAAAATTTACAGAAACACTTGGGTTTTGTTTAGTCACGTCAACCAGGCACAAAATGACTCAGTTAATAAGGTCACACAAGCTAGAAATCGCTTGTAAACCCGGGCTACCCTTTTACCCTCTTGCGTGGGTAATCCTTGCAACAGATTTACTCAACCTGCTTGTAAGCGGGCCCTAAAGATATAAACTGCCTTATTTCATTTTGGAAACTTTTTGAGCCACGCTAAAAGTGGA
>NC_090874.1:72696151-72701151 GCF_036669935.1 Montipora foliosa | reverse complement strand
TATTCATCATTCAATGACTTACTACGCATTACGCTGCATTTAGGTGGGTTCTTTCGATAACAAAGAAAAATCTGCGAATTGCGGAGTTCTTTGCATCTTTACCTTCTCTAACATACATTTCTCATAAAAGACTAAAACCATCACAACAATTTGTTCAATTATGAGGAAAAATAGTACAGATAGCGGAGGCATTGAGCAAATAAATTGATTGCTGTATTGGCGCGTGCTGCATTGCGTTAGCAAGAGCGTGCGCGAAAACTGCGTTCGGCCACCTTAAATTAAGAGCCGTTTCAATACAAGTTTTTAAATGGTATTATATACACTAATAAGAAACTGTTTGCTTTCAAAATTGCCGACTCCCCGTACTGCACGTTTTGTAAAAATGAAGTTGAATCCACAAAGCATTTATTTTACTTTTGCAACGAAGTAGATATGTTTTGGAAATAAGTCTTGTCTTTGATCGCGATTTATAGTAAAAAAGTAAAGGATATTACTTTTTTGAATGTCTTTTTTTGTAAGTTTGATATTGATAAATACCTAACGGTAACTAATCAAATTTTATTACTTGGAAACTTCTTTATGTATAGCTGCAAACTAGATAAAATATTTCCATTATTTAATGTTTTTAAGGCTAAATTAAGAGCTACCTATAATTTAAAATGAAATTCTATTATATCTGTTATATCGTGAATCCTCTCTCCAAATATTATCGGGAATGAAACACCCTTGCCACGAATATAACATAATTTATTATTCCTTCAAAATATTTCCCCGTTTCTGATTTGTTAAAACCACACGCGTAATTCGCCATAACCAGCTGCTGTTCACCAAATTTGGAAAGAAACTTCGTCATATTGAATAAATGACGTCAAAAGTGAAGCCCGCTGGAAATTATTCAACCGTTGACTGAATAAAGCTGGGGACGAGATTGTGTTATTTTTGTTGAACAGAAAAATGGCTGCGAGTAGGTTTAGAAGTTTATACGAAGAAAATATTTTGAATGAGCAACAAAGCAATTATTGAATTCGGCTTTCGTAGAATATAAAAAATTCTGCAGAACTCGGAGGATATTACCCACCTCGGCTTTCGGCCTTGGTGGATAACACCCTCCTCGACCTGCAGAATTCTTCATATCCTACTCAGGCTAATTTATGAATTGTTTAGGTAATAATGTTAAAGCATAAAATGCAAGTCGATAAATCAAGTATATAAACATCAAACTTATGTAAAGTCTCCAGTGGAGCCTGTGCTCGAGAGACAAGTCTCCAGTGGAGCCTGTGCTCGAGAGACAAGTCTCCAGTGGAGCCTGTGCTCGAGAGACAAGTCTCCAGTGGAGCCTGTGCTCGAGAGACAAGTCTCCAGTCTCCAGTCTGCGACTTAATTTTACTTGGTTTGCCATTGCTTAGTTACGAAATTAGACAAACCATAGAAAATCAACCAACCAGTAACATTTTCCTAAGAGGAGGTAAAAAAAGGTCGTTGACATCAAAATGCAGCTGAAAAGTGGAGGATACCACTCTTTCACCTACACTGCAATAAAGATTTATTTTGCTCTAGTATAACAACACATAATAATGAAGAGTTACTCGAGATCAAAGAATTGATTATCATGAACAGTATCACTGGTAATCAGAACTCACGAAAAGTTGAATTGAGCCATCCTGCTTGAAAAATCCACGCTTTCAAATCTCGTTGCCCCTGGTTAGACACAAGTGCATGCGTCTTTCAAATTATTGATGCTCTCAGAGGCCTCGTCCGAACACAGCAAGAGGCTGGGGCAATGTGAGTCGGATGTATTTGCAACCTATTCCAAGTATCGATGCTCCTAGAGGGCCCCTTCCCTAAAAATAGTACTGGTACAAACAAAGGAAATGCATAGTAGGATAATTGTTTGACACTGCCTAGATTTTTATGTTTCGTTCAAGACGTTTCGGCTGGTGCTTAAGCCTTTTATTAGTTGAAATATAACGTTAGTACGCGTGATTCAAATAACAGCACGTCGAGCGCGCCCTGAGGAAAAGCCCACGTGAAGTTTCTTGAAAACGTAGCTCGAGACTTATGCGCGTGCCAGAGACTTGTAGACCTCTGGGATGGCGATGTGGTCAACAGTCGTAATAGACAATTAACTCTTCCATTTTTATCATCCGGTTTTTCACAACGGTCTCTGTGAAGACGCCACATATTTCTTTGGCATTAATTCCTTCCACTGTGTCTTCAGCGAAATGGATCGTTATCAAAGCATAATGCCCTTACCTCTTTTATAGCAGAAGTTACATCCTCCAGTAATGTGTAAAGGTTTACGGTTAGACGGTTTCGGGCATCCCGATGACACATCTGAGGCAAGATGAATAATGCTTCCCTTGGAGTACATGGGAACGGTCTCTTTCTAATCTGCAGCTGCTGGTCCTTGCTGGGTCCGCTGTCTAATTGCACAGAAATCAATTGGTTGAATGGTTGATTGCTCTGTAAGTGGAGACTGACAGACATATTACCTAGGTTGTCCTTTGCAGCCATGTTTCGAACTGTCCTCTGTGGAACATTTTGCCCATGCTTTATTCGCCAGTCTTTCATTTGCTGCACCTGGGACTTGGTCAGCTGTACTAATGAAGGTGGAGACATCCCAGGGAGGTATGGCACTCTTGGATAATGAGATTTTGCATACCTGGAGAAACATACTTTTGTCCTGCGCATTTGTGTTCCCCAAGAGCTCTTCTAAATCTGAAGTAAAGCTGGAGCTGCAATGGTATATCAAGCGAACCCACCCTCATCTCGGAGAAGAAATTCTGCACACTGACCAGTGTCAAAAGGCTCTTGAGTTTGAAGACGTTTAAAAGCTGTGGGGCATACTGATAAAGCAGATTTCTGATTTCTTTCAACGCTACCAAGATATCCTCAGCTTCCAAAAAGTGGAAACAGTACCTTGAGGACTTCGTGCCTGGGCATCGATTTGCCACAAGGTGTGCTTCCAATTGCTCAACGCAAGTCATACACTTCTTGGATTCTTGAAAAATCGTTCATTTGCTTGTGACAAGATTTAAGGCTTTGATGGAGTGATTTGGAGTATCACTGAACATCAATCTGTTTTCGTACACGTGAGGTTATGAACCTTAGCGCATTCTTTTCCACTGTGTGCAACTTTCTCAAATTCATTGTCCTTAAAATTCACTTCATAGATAAGATTCCTCCATTCTTATCATGAGATGCAGCATACAAGATATCGTTAGTAACAAATGCAAGTCCATAAAATAGACTGCTATCTAGTGTAATTTCAGCGCAGGCTATCTCTTTCAAGATTACGAGATCTGCCTCTACTTCTATCTTTTCAAGCTTGCCATCTTTTGTCAGTTGACACTGAAAGATGGTCACCTTTACCAAAGGTCAGTAACACTGAAAGGATGAGGTACGTGCCTCTCTCGTTGTAACTGGTTACATTGCCCCGTGACTCTAGCAGGTGGTCACTGACGTGGCTGGGATTTGACACTGCGGCTATGTTCCTACTTCCCGCAAAATTTTGCTTAGCACCCAGTCACCCAGACTGAATTCGTATCTCATAGTCTCACCGCAGTTCAATGTCCGCCGGAAATCCTATCAAATAGATTAACAGAAAACCATTTCTGACATTGGTGCAGAGACAACGTTGAGAGATAAGTGCCTTCTACGACTTTTATTTTGATGTTTTTGTCCTCCCTTTCATACCGTTTTGTTCTAAAACTGTTTCATGTTCCCTTATTCCTTAAGATATTTTGTCTTTACAACGCGTCAAGCGGTTATAAACATAGTAAAACAATGCATTTTATGAAATCTCGGTTCCCCACTTTGAAATCGGCCATGTTCCCTTGTTCCCCAAAACCCCTGTGCCGGTATGTTTAGGTTCCTTGTGTGCCTGGTTGGTTTTAGGTCTATGCAGGGGCGTTTTTGTGTACCCCCAGTAAATGGAAAGGGGTAGTGGTTTGTACGAGGAAAATTAAAACAAATGAAAAAAAAAAAAAATGATTTGACGGGCTTTCTATTTATTTCTTTGCGTCTCTTTTTTTTTTCTGGTTTGTTTTCTTTTTTCGTCGTTTGGCTTTTCTTATGTTTGCTTTATTTTTTAGCTATTTTCATACTTCAATGTGGAAAGACTTCCAGGATTCGATTCCCCCACATCTCCTTGGTCTAGTAGATGAGGTAAAACAGACCGTTTTCGTTGCAAAAGCTGATGGCACAGTGAGGACCGACCTATCTTGGAGGTAAAACAGCTGGAAACGCTGGGCAAAGTCGAAAGGCCTTCCCTATTTACCGGCAAATTCGTTCCACGTTCCAATGTATTTGCAAGTCATTTTGCAAAGTACTTCTTCTGCTTCCCCTATCAACCACGCAGTTTACAGTATAGATTGGGCCCATGGGTTGGCTGGTTGTCCGAAGGTTTCCTCTCATTGTATGGTCCAGTCCATGATGAGAGCGTCTAAGCGTGTTTTGGCAAAGCCCAAATGCAGGAAAGAACCGATAACTCCCGAGATGCTCCAGCAGTTGGCAGAGAGTCTTAAAGATAAGTCTTGCATTGCTAGTTCTAGAACTCTCGCACTGTGTCTTATAGGCTTTGCTGGATTTCTTCGTTTCAGTGAACTATGCAGTATCCGTGCTTGTGATGTTCATCCGGCTTTACACCTCTCACTGTTCTCTATTTCTAGAATCCTCTAAGACTGACCAATTGAGAGAAGGAGCTTGGATTAATATAACAAGATCAGGCAAAGTTACATGTCCCGTTGCCGCCCTCGAGAGATACCTAGCCGCAGCTGGAATCAAGCTTGATGAAGACTTGCCCCTATTCCGTTTCGTCCAAAAAGTTCCGCGAAGGTTCGCCAGCTGGCATTTCTTACACCAGAGCAAGAGAAATAGTGAACGAAGCTTTTAAGGACATTTCTGATGTTTCTAAGATTAGTCTTCATTGTTTGCGAAGTGGTGGTGAATCTGCTGCTGCCAATGCAGGAATCGTTTATTCGAACGTCATGGCCGTTGGG
>NC_090874.1:72678651-72691151 GCF_036669935.1 Montipora foliosa | reverse complement strand
CTAAATTCTGGAGGCACTCGGCCATGAGCGATCTTGGAAGTTGCAGGCCATGTCTATTTATATTGCATGTGACGATGCGTCAGATCTGAAAGGGAAATCAAAGCGTCCCAAAAACCCATCAGATCCGCTCAGTACAATGCAGAAAATAGTGGGTCAATGAGTGAACTTTATTTATGTGGCTGTCCATAAAATCAATTTTCTAAAAGAAGCATCGTGATTTGAAGTTTTCATGGAACATTTTCCTCTATCAGTTAAATCGGTCATTACAACTGTCTCAAAATAATGTGACGTCATGCGCTCTCACATCCTTGGGGTTGTCTGCATGTGGATAGGCTTAAGGTGGCTTACAGTTTTCTGAAGGGAAAGATCAAGATTTTGAAATCTGTGAAATTAAAGCAACAGGATGTCTCTTCTGAAGTGTTGGTCTTGCAATTGATGTAAAATGTAATTTTACCTAACAAATAAATGCAAATCAGGGTAAATGCTAAATATAGTGTCTAAAGCTCCTGGAGGGGGGACTGGAAACTAGACATTTCAAATGCCTTTTTCTCAAAAGCTAGCCGTACAACCAGGGTTAAAATTTTAGAGTGGGGTCATGCAGCTAGTTTTTTTGAGAAAAGGCCTTTGAAGTGTCTAGGTTCCAGTCCCCCCTCCAGGAGCTTGGTCACTATATTTAGCATTTTCCCCTGATTTACATTTATTTGTTAGGTAAAATTACATTTTACATCAATAGAAGAGACATCCTGTTGCCTTAATTTCACACATTTCTAAATCTTGATTTTTTTGTAAATGGTTTGAACCCAGGAGTCATATCATTAAGTAAAGTACGATCGTCCGGGTGAGTGTAGTCCTGAGAAGGACTGTTTGAGATGACATTGACTGACGTTTCGACAACCTGAGCGGAAGTCATCTTGACTCTGAAGATGACTTCTGCTCAGGTTGTCGAAACGTCAGTCAATGTCATCTCAAACAGTCCTTCTCAGGACTACACTCACCCGGACGATCGTACTTTACTTAATGACTTGAGTTTTTTTCTCAGGAAAACTGTAGTAAGCAACCTTAACTGTGTGATCACACTATGAACATCCAGTAAAGTCCTGGATCTGGCCATAAAGATTAATTGAGTGCAATTCAACCCATGTAAACCACCCAATGGCATAAAAGCTATACACTAAGCCAGCTAAGTGCAATCTATATACATGTAAATACTCTTTTCCTATTCAAATTGTGCGGAACTGGAATAGCCTACCAGGGTCTATTGTTGAGGCTGAGGCTGAGGCTGCATGAGCCGTTTAAGAGTGCATTAGATTTTCTATCGCTTGTATTGATTGTCATTACCAAATAAGTTTGTAAATAATTTCCAATTCCATGTTTTATACATTTTATTGTACATTGTCCTTATATGACTTATACTTTTATTTAGGGAAACTTCAATATAGGGTTGGCCTATCGTAACAGGTTTTTTTTTTTTTTTGCATCTCAAATAAACTTGTTGTCATTGTCATATTGTCATTCTCAAAGGGAAACTGTAAGGTCCCCTGCTCTTGCCTTCTCCTGCAAAGCTTACTGAAGTAAACCAGAAGTCGGTTCAACTCATACATGTACTTCAAGCTTCACACTGTGGTGCTATTCATGTTCCACTTGTGTAGAGTCAAATATATATGTGCATAAATACATGTATAAATAATCTCTTCTCTCCTGTGCACTCTACAGGTGGAGTATTCCCATAAACTCACTGAAAAAAGAAGAAGAGATAGAATGAATATAAGTATGTCTGAAATAGCCCAGCTCTTGCCAAGTTCATCAGATTCAAAACAGGTAACATCAATGACAATGCTGGGAGCTGAACAAATAGTTTGATGATCGCTCAGGTTTTCTTTATAAAGTCAAAGGTTGAAAAAGTTATTCTAACTCACTAGAGACGGAACAGTGTCCAGATTGTTTACAAGGGGTGCTATGAGATGGACCAGGGGCCTAATTATCAACCTAGTGCAGTTTAGCCATAATTGAAAACCACAGGGGGAAGAACATTATTATACAGGGTGCGTACGTACGGGTCGTGGAAAACCTGGAAAGTCATTAAGTGTAAGAATTTCATTTTCCAGGCCTGGAAAGTCATGTAATTTTATGGTCGGTCATGGAAAGTCATGGAAAATTATAATAATAAATGGTATATTAGTCAATTTGCAGTTTATCAAAGAGGGATAAAATGAAATAAAGACGAGTTTCTAGCAAACAATCAGAAGTTTGGCGGACAGAGGTCGTTATTTTTTTCAAATTTGAACTGAGTTATGTCAGAAAATATCCTAAAATAAGGCTATAGTTTGGAAAATTTTGTTATGTGATGTGCTAAACTTAAGGTCATGGAAAGCTAGAGAAGGTCATATGGGAAAAGTCATTGAAAGATATGGAATTTGAAGAGCTTAAAAGAGTACGAACCCTGTTATATTATAGGAGAATAACCTCATTTGGTATATGGTATGACCTTAGTAGCACAACACATCGTTTGCTAATTTGAGTGATATTTGCTTGTTATCTACTATAGCTGGAAAAGGCGGAGATCTTGGAGAAAACAATCATTTACATCAAGAAACTCCAGGAAATCACTGGGAAGCAAGACTTAGATTCAGAGAAACGGGACGATTATAACCTTAATAATCAAGGTGATCTTATAATGAATGAAATAGTTATTATTGTTTACCCTGATAAATGAATTGAAGACATGATTTAAAAAAATGGCCGATCTTCATTGATGTCAAGCTTAATCCATCAAGGAATGGCTATTTTCTCCGGAATGAGTAGAGTAACCCCCCACTTTTTATTTCACATTTTTACTGAGAACGGGTCTTCATGGACGAGTTAACAATCAGCAAAAATCTGTGGCCTGTTTTATTGGCAATTTCATAACCCTGTACGGATTAGGAGCCATTACAAGTTGAACAGCTCACACGCATGCCTCTATGCCAGGGGCACCCAACAATATTGTTCAAAACCACTTAAACATAGCATTGTTAAACGTATATTAGTATTTAAACGGTAGATATAGGCATAATTTTATCCCCTAAAAAGTTTCATCTGTTCGGATTTCCTAGCTGAAAGTCTAGTGATCCGAAAATTATAGGGATCAAAACTTACCTTTTCGAAAAGTTTAGCCAGAAAAAAGGCTCCCGAAAATTCTAGGTGACCTTTTTAGGGTAAAAATCCTTTTAAAATAGGCAATTGTACCATTTTTCATATGTTCGAAAATCCTAGGAGAGGCAGGCAAGCAAGAAATTTTACAACAAATTTTCCGAAAATTCTAGATCTCAAATCGTCTTCCGAACAGATATTTTCCGAAAATTGACGTTGGGTGCCCCTGTCTATGCTTCAAGCGATCAAAGTTTTATGTCTTTCCAAAAGAGTACTGATTCTGTACATTTGCCCTTTTCGACAAATTAGGAGCTTAAAGTTTCGTAGTTCAGTTCGTAACTCGAGTATTACATGTATATTTGGGGAGGGGGATTCCACGTTGCAATGTAGAAGCACCGGTAAATTATGCTGCTTCGATCTACATTGATCAGATACTGCTTAAGTTACAGAGGAAGCAACTGCATGTAGGAATATGTGAACCGGATTAACCTCTGGGTTGGTTCAAGTGGGCCTCTGTTAATTGTCATGTAATTTTAATTGTCACATCACGATGTATATTGTCCAGCTTTAGACGGCTGCTTTTTATTGGTTGTTGTTGTTGTTTTTTTTTTTAACGCCAACGACCCCTCTCGTTTTCTTGCCTCGATTCTCTAGTTTTTCGTTATAATGGATTGTGCTTCTTGTCGGTTACAGGACATCAGGAGGTAACAACCACAAACGAGCAAGCACCCAGTGAGCAACCTGAGGTCATTTCAAACTACTGTAATGGTTTTAAAGACTGCATAAAAGAGGTGTTTCACTGTCTCACGAATGTTGAAGCCATGGATCTCCAACAACCTTGTTTTCGGCGACTCATGGGTCATCTTCAGCAGGAACTGCAGCTCATGTCTGGAAAGTCTGATGAAACATGCAACGGTGGAACCGATAGTTCGCCCTCAAAGGTAGATCACCATTCCTTGTCATGCAAAAGAACCTATACGGGCGAGGCTTCCTCCAGTGAGAATTTCTTATCCAAGCGTATGCGCGAAGATGATCCCTATGACAGCAATGGAAGCTACCGTCAACGTCCACAGGAAGTTGAGAGAAGTTTGAGCGTTTCTTGCGAAAGTGATCACTACAATTGTCATTTTGCACAAGAAACAACCATTCCAAATAAAGAGAAAAGTAAGGTATCTGCAGGGGTGGGGAGTGCGTTGGTTAGAAATGATTCTCCTTATTCCCATATGGAAAGCTGTGCTGTAGACAAAGGAAAAGACACTTCTTCTAATGGCAACATGTCCGACAGAGATGTGGATGGCAGTAGATGTGGAAGTGAAAATTCTGGTGGAAACCACAAGTTGCTTAACAGTAGCCTTGACATGCCTTTCGTTGCCACTCCTATCTCGCCAAGAACCCCTTACGTCGCCAGCCCGTACACAGCAGCAACATATGCCCTCCACCCATCCGGTACTCACTACCTTCCAGTTGTTCTCCATTTGCCTGTAGTACCTCCGTTTGCTGAAGTCAAAGGAGTACGTTTGAATTCGTCTCCCAATGGCCACATGGCAGCATTGAACTGTATGAGGATGGGGAGTTTTCAATATCCCTGTTTCCCTTACGGGATACCTCTCACGCCCCAAAGTATGATGGGAATGAGTGGTCTACGCAATTCCATGGGCAAACAAGAGCCCGCTGAAAGTCGGAAACAGTGTGAAGCGAAGACAAAGGAGATTGACTCATCCAGCAATGACGATGAGAGTACATCGGTTAATGTCTGCAGCTCAACAGACAAATTATATCAGTAACTTTTAAAATAGCGGTAGTTGCGTGAAAAATAAACGGCTCTTTGAGGTTGAGACATGTTTTGTCTTTAAAAGACACGAAATCAAGGATTTAAGAATTATATTTCAGAAGATTATTCCTCAACATGTCTCTAATATTAATCAACCGCGGCAGTGTACACTTTTATTATATGGCAATCAGTTCTGGGGCTAAATGGAGCAGTCTGATTGGCTGGTTTTCGGTCGGGATTTTACAGCATGGACCATTACCGTGGAAACGGTCCGTTCCCGTATTTTCTCCCCACCCGGGAAATTCAGTCAAGTTGAGCGAAACACAAGTAGTTTTGAAAAAGTAGAATTTATTTTATTGTTGTTAGTTGTTTTCAGTTATCACTGAAGTAGGATTATCGCAAGCGGAATTTAGTTTTACATGTACAGGTTACCGTTCAAAGTTCGCTGATGAAAGTTTCAACAAGCGGAGAAGTGTCTGATCGCTCAAAGAAACGATGCCATATAATGAACAACTTACTAACTTCACTTGCTCGGCACTGGACTGGGGAATATTGGCCCTCGGCTCGTTTTTGTTCGGACCTTGGTGCGCTCAGTCCGTACTGTCACGACCTCGAGCCAATGTTCCTCAATACGGCCCTCGCGCATGGTTCGTAAGAGGTTCACAAATAATTGTATCGCGTTTTTATTTGTAAATCAAATAAAAAAAATCAAAACGGACAAAAAATAAATAAATAAAAATAATTAATAACTTAACGTTATCAACGTTACTTATTTACGCTCTCGGCCCAATTGTTTCAAGGCCAATTGGCGTGAAATGATCTTCGACTAAAGGCTTTCTGTGGCGAACGTCACAAGAAGGGGACATACTTTCGAAGAAGAATTGTCATTTGTCAGTAATAAATTGCAAGGCAATAACATAACTGCATATACCCGTAATAAAATTATTATCCATTGGTGCTTTTCCAATTATGTCTTGAATCCAAATTCTACGGATTCACTTGAACCAACTACAGAACGAGCATACAACGCGATGAAAAGACTACATGTATAAGTTTGGTCAACGATTTGCGTCTGCAAGCAACGATTGGTTTTGGGTTTGCTCTTCGTTAGCCGAAAAAGATGGCGTGAGTTTTTGAGCTTAGCAGTCGTCGTCACTTCTGCCATTCTATTAAAAATCGCCGCATTTCAATCAACCTACTTCCATTAAAGAGAACTAAGGGCTGAAAGGGGTGGCTAATTGCTTTGCCCCCCTTATACCCTAAGGAGGTGGTATTTTTGTTCTTGCTCAATTTTGTGGTGCACCCTCAGACTTCAAGGAAAATGTGGTATGTCATTTGTATTCAGACCAGTGTTATCACCTGTCCTAGTGGCAGATATAGTTTTGGTGTTGCAAACCAAAACCTAGTCATTTATTTCCGATAGTCACAACTTACGCAGACGACAAAATAAACCAATCATAGCGTTTAGTAAATACGTTTCACCAGCTTATGCTATGCGCATTATTCTTTTTATCATTCTTGATTGGCTCAGCAGCTCAAAGCCTGATTAATTAAACTCCAGACGTGGGGTGGTAAATTTCTGTGCATTTCTTGATCAGGAAACGCTTTCGATTTTGGCAATTTAGCTGTCTGTATCTCTAAACTACGACCGATTCGCGTGAAGCGTTAAAGGGGCTAGGTCACGCAATTTTAGGCAATTTCAGCACTGATCGAATGGTCATAGAATTAACTAAAATATCAAAATAACTGTTCAAAACTATAGAAGAACTCTATCAAAACACAGGAAAGCCAAGAAGGGACATGGACTGACAAAACTGGAGAGGACTGAAATGGATTGAATTTGGGTAAATTTGAAAAACGTCGGCCCACCTTTTTTCAAATTGATATCAGTCTATATCAAAATGTCATTTACAAAGCTGGAAAATCATTCTCAGTTGTTATGTGGCCGTGATTTTGCAAATGAAAGACTCTTGCTCTGCCAATTTGACGTTAAGAGCTCATAATTAACAAAATTAAGCAAAATTACCTAAAATAGCGTGACCTAGCCCCTTTAAAGGAGACTCAAATCAGTTTCAACAGTTAGCAAATTGTATTGTTTGGGAGAATTGTCTCGCGTAACTGCAGTAGCATGGCACCAAAACAAGAAGCACTCTTTAATGTGACTTAGTAGGTTACTGTGGCTACAGAAGAGACTTGTAAATAATCACTATATTCAGCTATATTTTGTATTTAAACGCTTATATCTCAAAACAAACTCGGTGACCCCCCATTTTTATCGCTGGAAAGTAATTGGCAGGGTAAGATAACTCTGCAAAGTTTCAAAAAATTATCCTTCTTATATGACTCTTTAGTTGCAATGGTGACCTATTACGTCACGTTAATGAGTGCGTCTTGTTTTTAACCAAGCAGGAGGTCTGTTCGGGAGAATCTCGACCGAGGTCGTGAGTACAGACCGAACGCATTGAGGTCTGTACATACGACCGGTGTCAAGATTCTCCCAAACAGACTGACTAAGCTCGGTTAATAAGATTTTTATTATATGGCAACAAAAACACTTTAATTCGTTAATGTAACTGCTTTGTACTAATTGACATTTTGCTTGCGAACGGCGATGAGTGGTGATGAGCTGAACTTAATTCTGCCAAAGTTTGCTCTCATCATGCTTTTGGCACTTCCATAATTAAATGTCAGCCAATCAAATTCGTGAATTTGGTAGTTCCCAGTCCTTGTGAGACATAATAAAAGCAACGGACGTACCGCGAAAAGCGTAACAAGATTATTGAATATTTCCGTTCACCGTATATGGTAGTAGATTCCTACAAATTCCTTCGGATTCCTGCAATGATGTCATATTTTTCCTGCAAGGCAGTTTTCCGAATGATCGAACTAACTAGACAATTTAAGCAATTGCCTCTTTATAGACACCTGAAGAATTCAGGTGACTTAAACGGCCCGGGATTCGAACCCACGACCTCTGTGATGCCAGTGGAGTGCTCTTAGTCAAGTGAGCTATGAAGCTACTCATGCAGTTGAGAGTCGGTAAATTTGTCGCCCTGAATATTTGTGAATCGTCTGATACTTGTCCTTCTGCTGTTGTCAATAGTTAGCACCGGGCTTAATTAATAGTATCTTTGGCTAATAAACTGGAAAAAGCAACCTGCAAATGACCATTCAACAAAAATAAAGCTACAGTATTAATTGTCTTATTATTTCAGGATTCCTGCAGCCCCGCGTGGATTTGTGAAATTTCTACAAGCGCCTGGATTCCTGCAAATTCCTACAAGCGCAATAATCGTTCATTATTGGTGTTTCATTTGGTAGCGTAACATTACCATTACGCAAAACGGTGTTGTAGAGTTAATAAGACATGGCAAAGTGGCCTTTGTTATCTCAAATATAAATTCTGCTTTTGTTTTACTACTATAAGTTTAATTAGTTCAGTTTGTTGTTGTTGTTAAACTTTGTCTGTAAACTTTGTATCTTTATCGTTCATTTCATTTTGACATCTTTTAAATTAATCACCGGCGGGAACCACTAACAAGGAGCGTACAACTCCAATACTAGGTCTGTGTACCAGCATTTTCACAGATCAAGCTCGGCTCTTTTTAGACTGGTTCTTACTGAAGTAAGATTTGACTAGGAACTAGTCACCGCGCACCGGTGGCTCAATTGGTTGAGCATCGGGCTGTCATGCGGGAGGTCGTGAGTTCGACTCCGGCCGGACCAACACTCAGGGTCTTAAAATAACTGAGGAGAAAGTGCTACCTTTGTAATTACATCCGCAAATGGTTAAGACTTCTCGGATAAGGACTATAAACCGTAGGCCCCGTCTCACAACCTTTCAATGCTCACAACCCAGTGGGACGTAAAAGAACCCACACACTATTCGTAAAGAGTAGGGCATGGAGCTCCCGGTGTTGTGGTCAGGACTCATTTCATTCACTCATGTGCTGGGTGAGATCGCTAATGGACTGATAGCGGCTGCCAGGGGCGCCTATATATGCTGATGTCCGATCTCGCCCATAGATCCCTTGCTTGTAAAGCGCATTTGAATATCTTAATAGAAAATGCGCTATATAAATTCACTACCATTACTACCATTGAAGCGTCAAACCCTGCACTTCCTTGACAAATTGTAGCCTTCTTACGGCTTCAACAAATCGTACACTCTTCCTTAAAATTTTCAAGGTTCTATCCTGGTAGATCTGATTCGTTGAGGCCGTAAAAAGGCTACAATCTGTCAAGGAGGTTCAGGGTTTGACGCTTCAATCCTTCCACCTCTGTTGGTGAACGCCATTTGCCAACGCTGCCAGGGCTTTAGCTGCTACCAACAAGCTTGTCAATGACTGTAATGAAGGAGCAAGAAAAATGGAAACTTGGTGTCGTCGTCAAGACATTTCCTGGGGAAGATGGAAGAGTAAGAAGAGTACAAGTACAGTACAAGAATCCCAAACCGGGGGAAGCCGTCAATGAATATCACGGAAGAGGCTTTGTTACCGTCGAGCGAGCAGTGAACAAGTTGGTTGTTCTTATACCGAAGGAGGAAACTGAAGAAAAAAAAACTGATTGTTTCCTTTAATAATCGTAAATAAGTCCTTGAGTTGAATTCAGTATATTTTGACTTTTGACTGTAGTTATAACTTTTTCGTGCCCGGGGGAGTGTTTCGTTCTAATACGAAATTAATGCGTGACGTTTTTATGTGACATGACGTAACAATGCCTTACGTATAAGATAAGATCGTTGAAGCCGACACTACTAGTCGCAGATTTGAGAGACACCAATGGGTATGTAAATACTGTTCTTTGTTAATGTCTGTTAATCCCGGCATTTGTTAACTATAATGCTAATCTGTTAATAGATTTCGAATACTTTCCTGTAAACAAGATGAGTGAATAAACATGCAGTGGAATATTTGGAACCTTGTCGATAGTTGCGATTAGCAGTACAACTGGTACGAGTGACCACTCTCAATCCCATGGGTAATAATGTCTCGTGCAAAACTTGTGATTTGCTGGAAAGGTCTGGTTTCGCGGGAAAATCAATCTAAAAATAACTCCGGGTCTGTAAAAGCTTGGCTCCACAAATACAATGAAGTTGTACGCTCCCAGTCATGGACTCCTGTCACTGGTCAATATAGACTCCACCCCCACCCGCTGTTTCGGGAAAGGAGATCACACTCCTCAACCGATCGAGGAAGGATGATCGATCTCGAGGGAGTGGCTGAAATAGTCAATAGTAACCCCACAGGATATCTGTCACAAGTACGTTAAGGTAATATCTAAACGAGCAAGATGTAATCGAGCTTAACTAGACAGGCCCCAATTGACAGTCTTCAAAGTTTCATAATTGATCTAGCTTACTTTTAAAGTAGTTAGTGTGCACATAATTCAGAAATGGACTGACGTGAGAGTGCACTCAGAGCAGCCTGCTGAATATTTCATTAAATGATGCCGTTGTAAGTATCGAACGGCTTTATTAATTAAACTTTTGACGAGATTAAGCATGACGTTTATGTGAAACGACAAATGGTAGGCTGCTTCTCGTCATAAAAGCTTGAAAAGTATCTCCTTCAACTTGTCTAACTTTCCAAAAAGTACTTGATGCCTAAATTAAGCTGATAACAAACAAGTTTCTTCCATTTTTTTTTTGTTTTGAACCGTGAAATGCAAATTTTTGTTCAAAGTTCGCCGTTTCCCCAATTTCGACCCTAGAGCTCTTCACTTGACTGATCCGGGAGAGAAGAGCTCTGGGGAACCCTGAAACAAAGTGTCTTCTCATTGGTTTTCGTGAAGAACAATGAAAATCGTCTCTAATTGGTGCATTCATGTTAGCACGAGGAGTGAGCAGGCGCCGTAAGGTTCAAATGTATAGCCATTTTTTGGCTATAAGAACCCTACGGCGCATGTTCTCCTGCAGTTTCCCAGAGCCTTTGGTCGATCCGAGGCTCCGATGACGAGAATGATCGTTTTCCGTAAACGCGATGGTTGAATCTCTCAGGGTCAGAGTCTTTTATTAAGACCTTGCATCTGGTTGTTCAAAGGGTAATTAACGCATCCACCATCTCGATCCAGTGGGTAGCGCAATCCCTCATTTGAACGACGGAGGGCAGGTTTATATAACACCGTGAAGTCTGCTTCCAGAAATTACGCAGGGGCTACTCGAGATCTTTGTCAGCTGTTACTTTTCCTTTGTACATGAAAAGGCACAAAATTATGACTTACCTTCGTTAATTTGAAGCGTACGTTTCTAGTTAAGTATCCTGTTTTTGTACCTGTAGAACCCGACCATTTCCGAATATCGCCGAAGATTCCCGAAAATGCTCCGATGAATTCCGAATTACAAATAGGTGCCCAGTCCGTCGAACTGACTTTGATTTTAGACTCCAACAAAATACCCGGTGCAGTTCAATCGAGTATATTTGAGTGTAAATCGAATTCGATTTGTCATGCAAGTGTGTCCAGTATTTTGAATAGCGGATGAGAAATAATTCTGTGTGCATGTGATCGTGTCTTCCATCACACAGGCGTGTGAGATAAGCGTTAACGCGTGTACTTGGCAGTTGATTTCTGGCAATCGTACTGATTGATTTCAGTGGAAATATCCTGGGAAAGAGAAAAAAAACCTCATTCCCACATTGAAGACACTCATCTGGTAAAGCGGCCGTAGGCCACCCATAGTGCATCCACGTCTCTCACATAACAGTTAACACTTAAACTGAGACTTTCATATTTAGTTTGTTCGAAGACCTCAATAACTAACAAGGGTTTTTGTCAAACAGCAGAGAAATTTTAAGCATCTGAAAGTAATCTGGCAACTTGTCATTCAAACCATAAACGTAAGGTCATTTCCATTGGCTAACAACGTTTTTAGTCACTCAAATTAAGAGAGGTTTGAGTTACACATATTAAAATTCTGAAAATCGCCCTTTGCAAACACTTTCTCTGACATATCCTACTTAGCAGAATATTGTCTTTGGTTGCCGATTATCAAGTTAAAATGGGGTCATCTCTAAGTCCTGTCATTCTTCTTGTTTCAATAGCTATGTTTTGGTTTTCCTTTCCAGCTTCGTTCAAGGTAAGTTCTGGTTTTAGATGTAAAAAAATTGAACAAAATTGGGTGACATTTGATTGGATTTTTTTTTGACATAATTGGGTGTCGAAGGTTGTCTTTGCGCAGGACAATGTCAAGATACTGATCGTGCTTGTAGTAGTATGACGTTTAAATGAATGTAAACAAAGAAGTATGCCCTGTAGGTACCCCTCTACATTTTCGATTGAAGAGACAACATTTTAAGTTGGAACATGGCAGGCGTGCGTTTCCAAACGTTCTGACAAAAATTGCGTAAGCCAACGTGTTTCGCTAAGCGTCAAAAAATGACATATTATAATTCACGATTCTCGGGCCGATATCTTTCGTACAAATATAAACTTAAACAGTTTAACCTTCCTTTTTATTGACCGCTAAACTGCAGAATACCACACTTTTCATAAGTCATCCAACACGAGATATAATCGTTATGCTTACACTGTGCTTACTCGGAGCGGAACGATGCCGGAAGCCGACGGAGAACCGTGGAAGGGTGGATCACATTCTATCGAG
>NC_090874.1:72653651-72666151 GCF_036669935.1 Montipora foliosa | reverse complement strand
TACCCTTCACCCCCTACCCCCTACCCCCTGCCCCTCACCCCTTCCTCGAGTAAAGATTCGAAATTGACATGGAAAGAAAGCGGGTCTTAAATTACATTACGGTTCTCGAACTCTGACTTGTTCTAGGTGTTGTTACGAGCACGACTTATGCTACAAAAGTCTGGACTTCTGTCAGGGATGGTGGTTTACTTTCTTCACAAATTATCGCTACACTGAATGTCGCCAATGCGGTAAATACTTATTTTAATGATAGACACGGAAGGGGAGATCTGCATGTAAGCTAAGCTAAGGGCGCACTTACAGTGGTGAGTAGTTGGCTAGCCCCCAAAACCAATACTGGTCTCAGCTGTTCAAAGGGCAACCAAGGCCAGATCTGCCTCGAAAATTGTACCTGACTTGTGACATGTAAAAGTGCTTTATGGTAAGAGTATTAGTATTTGGTATCTCAGTATTATAGAATGGTCACGATTTCACATTTAGCGAGAACCCCAATTATGTTCTAATCGATGGTCAGGTAGCTAAGAGACAAACCTAGGTAGTTGGAAAGAAAGCCTGAAAAGTTCAGGCTTAAACGAGATTCGAACCTATGATAGTCTGGATATAAATGCGATTAGGCTGTACTCTGATCTACCATCTTAGCTCGGGGCTGTCCAAAAGATGCTTCAGGTTTTGAAAAAAATGCTCTATATCCTCCAGATAGTTTCTTAAAGTTGCTCCAAAATTTTGATGTTGGTTTTCATATATATTTAACAAGAAGTGGCCAATTACCTAGCCAAATAAGCAGTTTTCAGAGATTCTCCGTCCTGAGCTTTAAAGTTGTTGAAACGAGTAACAGAACGATTAGCTTTACCTAAAAGCAAACTGAGTCCTCTGTGATTCACATTACGCAGCTACTTCAACGTCTCCTGGGAATGGCTCAGAAAACAATGGACTAAAACAAACAACCAATCAACGATGGACCCTGACCCTAAAAATAATAGAGCTGCTTGGAATCCAACGTAATTAGAGGTTGTAAACTCTTTGACTCAAATCATGAAGCAGATTTGATCATGTTAGGGGAATACACTCTTTCCCAGGGGCCACGTTCAAATCCCTCCTCGGGCTTTTAGGTTTGTTGGGTGAATTACTAGGTATAACAATAAACGCTACTCATGTATCTAGAGAAGATTTTCCGATTGGTCAAAGCGTCTAATGAATTATTTGGATCAGGTTTAACAAAACTTTACAATACGAACCTTTTTTAAGTGCTTAAATATGCCTGTCGTTTAGTGTAATTTAATAACCTTGATTTAGACCCTTTTACTTCGATTTTAACGCTATGACTTTTCTGAAATTTCATTAAATTTCACTTTTTTTATGATGTTCGGCATATTATCATTCTTCTTTCAGAGCCTGAATTTACGTATTCTGCTGATGACGAACAAAAAAAGTGCAAGACAGCCCTTTGCGAGTGTGATAGTCAGGCTGCAAAATGTTTTGGTGAAGCATATTTTAACAAATCATATGCTATCTATGACACCTCCAAATGCTGACGATGTAATAATACCTTATTAGTGCAAAATAAAAGAATTAATTTTCTTAGCTGGCCTCCGGAGATTTTATTTTTACCCTTCTTATAAATCCAGGGAAGTCAATGAGCAACGACCGTATGGAACACTGGGGCGTAGCCGGGATTTTTTAAGGGGGAGGGGGGAAGGAGGGGAGTGGGTCAAGCCTTCAAAATAGCTGCATAGATGAAGGAAGTTTCAGGTAGGATAAATTACTCCGCTCCAGTCTCACAGATATGGTTTGTATTAGCCAATATCAAAAATATCACAGAGCGAGTTTAATTGAGTGTCGTAAAAACAAAACCAAACTTATTACTTTGCCAATCAAAAAGGACGGAAACAATCTGGTAAAGCAATCAA
The DNA here is from genome assembly GCF_036669935.1 of Montipora foliosa. Classification (NCBI taxonomy): domain Eukaryota; kingdom Metazoa; phylum Cnidaria; class Anthozoa; order Scleractinia; family Acroporidae; genus Montipora; species Montipora foliosa. The sequence continues at coordinate 72,664,244 of NC_090874.1, read as the reverse complement.
AACTCGAAGTATTTACACGTAGTTGACTGAAAGCGCGGGAAAATGTGCACGCGCGAGCCACGATTGGTTTTGGTTTCACTTCTAATTGGTTGAAAAAAATGGTGCGAGAACTTTGAACCAATCACTGAGTGAAGTAATCATAAACCAAAGTAATTATCTCATTACTTTCGACACTCAATTGAAAACTGCTCTAATACTCTTTATTTGTGCGTCCAAAATTTTGCATAAGCATTGTTTTGTATTTTCTCTTAGGACTTTTAATGACAATTGCGATATCATTAACATTGGTGACTTTTTTCTTTTCTTCTTGGAGTGAACTAACTGCTTAAGATAGCTGCGTTTTCAGCCAGTTGAGTTTCTTCATTTCATACGTTTTAAACTTACAATCTGGACCAGCTGTTACACATAAGACATCATCTTTCATGGTGTAATCTTGAACGTAGACTATGTCGTGCACACGATGGCAAAATTTCCGTTATACCAAAGGGCAAAGGATACAATTATCTTTGAAAAATGCGTGGTTACCCCCAATTTTCTCTTTGGATTTCAATAACACTTGTTAAGATCTACATTTTCTGCATAATCATAAACCGGGGCAAAAATACCTTTGAATTAGTAGGCACCCTCCTTAAGTGTCCAAACTTCTCTTTGCACCAGCACCAAGTTTGCATCTTTTCACTCTGTTTTCATGTATATAAGTGTTTTTTCTAATTTCCGTTTTCTCTGGTTAAATCTTCTGATACTCTGAGAGTCATTTTGTGGAAAATTATTCTCAATCTAGTCTTTTCTTTCTTCTAGACTTGACTTTTCTGAAACAAGATCTGCCTTTCGCCTTTCAGATATCAAAGTTTCTTTTTTGCCCAAGCTTTCCTCGATGACTACTATTTTTTCGTTTATGTGGGATTTCAATTTGTCCAAATCTCTTAGTTTTAAAATATACCCTTCCGCTTCAGTAGCTCGTTCGCATTCAATAGTTGCACTAACGACTTTGTTAAGGAGGCCTATAGCATTTTCTGGTTAAATTCCAAGCTGATAAACCTTCTTCCTCGAGGCAGAAGCCGGAAAATCATGGCTTTCAAAACTGACTTGTCATATTCTGTGTCCATAGACTGTAGGACTCGTTCTAATGACTCTGCATTCAAATCAAATCTTGGAACGTTGTTCTGTTCTTTTGATAGAAGGCATTCAAGTTCCAAGAGAGACTTACCAGTATCTACAGTTTCATTTTGTAGAATAATTATGTATCTAGTGTTAATCACTGTTGCCACATAAACACACAGTCCATATTCCTCATGCAAAAGGTGAATATCCCTTTCTATGAATCCACAAGCTTCATTATATGGGAGATAGCCAAACGCTTACTACCGCCGTAAGAGGCCAAAAGTTGTCTAAGAATATACAGGAAGCCCTCTCAGATTTGGCACTTCATGCCATTTTTCGTATAAAACACGAGAAGTCCTTCGAGCTTTTCCTCGTTTTCATTCGCTTTGCACGACTGTAATGATATCTTCAGTTTTTTTGACACTTTACTCTCTAACCTGACTTTGCTCCTTTTCTCTGAAAAAGTAGGCTTCTCTTGACCATTTTTACAGTTCGAGGTTGAATCCTCTCGAGGAGTTGCACCGCTGCATGCCGCATTTGAGTCCACTAAGGCGAAAATTCTTGTGTCCTCTGAGTCTTCTGGCTTTTTGGTCAGCAGGCAGTTGTACGCTGACCAAAAAGCTAGAAGACTCTAGGTACGAGATTGCTCACTGCTCAGAAAAATATTCACTCTGTACCATCATGTTGAATTCACAGAAAGAAAAAGGGTTGAGTGTAGATGAACAGCCAATATCGATCTTAATAATAATAATAATAATAATAATAATAATAATAATAATAATAATAATAATAATAATAATAATAATAATAAGGGCGCATTTCTAACCTCAATGCGCCTAACAACGGATCATTCATTAAAAAGACAGAGAAAAATAAATAATTAATTAGCAGTAATGTTTTTTAAACAAAAATGTCTTAAGCCTAGTTTTAAACGTTTCTACTGTTTCTGCTCTTTTAATATATTCGGGAATTGAATTCCATAATTTCGGCGCATTTGTTGAGAAAGCGCGACCACCATAGGAATTGGATTTGATAGATGGGATGCATAACAGTGAACGAGTTGTTGATCTCAGTGTTCTTAATGGGTGATATTCTTGTATAATAGGTTCTAAGTAACTGGTAGATTGCCCATTTAAGATCTTATACGTTATAAATAAAATCTTAAAATTAATTCTTGCTTCGACTGGCAGCCAATGCAGATTCTTTAAAATAGGTCAGTGCTTCGTGTTCCAGTTATCATTCGAGCAGCGATATTCTGGATTCTCTGTAATTTGTCCCTTTGATACTTTGGTATCCCATATAAAACGCTATTACAATAGTCTAGTCTGGAAATCACAAGGGAGTTGACTAGCATCTTCAACCCATCATACGGAAGGTATCTACGGATGCGTCAAATGGATCTTATAGCAAAACTGGCTTTTTTGCATGTTTCGTTGATATGGTCATTAAAAAATAAAGTTTTATCCATTACAATGCCCAAATTCTTAGCTTTTGCTTTGATTCCTATTATACTATTAGCTAACGTTAAATTCTCCAACGATGATGGTTGCTTCTTGAAACGGGAAGTGAAATGCAGTATTTGAGTTTTACCAGGATTGCTCTTCAACATGTTCTGAGTGTTCCATGCAAAAAACATCATTTACGCATGCTTGAAGAATTTCGACAGAATCAACAGAATGCTCAGGATCTTTAATAGCGATGTAGATTTGGGTATCGTCAGCGTAGAACATACAATGAACAACGAAAATCCCGCCGCAGCAGGAGCTGTTCTTGACGAAGATCATACGTTGACTCCTAGTGATAATATTAGAATCAACATTAAAATTGAGAAGGCTATGCAAATCATTGCAAGTTTAAGTCTCATTGATAACAAAATAAAAACTTTTGACACCAAACGTTTTAGTTCCAATGGTAAACTGAATAGTAAAGAAGAAGCTATCCACAAGTTCTTTGAAAATCAATTGGGAGGAGTTGCCCTTCTACACAAGAAAGTCAAGGAAATTAATAGTCAGTTAACAGAATTACAAGAAAAGTGCTCCCAACTGTTTAAGGGTACATGCTCAATGCCAAAAAGAAGAAAACGTAAACAGAAACAAAACAAGAGGAAGGCTAAAAAGGCAAAACAAAAAAAGAATTGAAACCATTGCACCCCAACATAATGTCGATAGTGATGCAGAGCCCATAGGCCCACTAGAACCCTATCATGAGGGAATTATTATAAGTACCCTAAAAAAGAAACAGTTGCCTTGTATCCGATATGCATTTGACAAGGGACTGTTCACTGTGGCTACAAAAGACGTTACCAAGCAACATATGGCATTTACTATGAGTGAGACTGAGGATGATGATAGTGATGGTGGGCAGGACTTTGATGATGATGATGATGATGATGATGATGATAATAATGTTGAGGATGATCCTGGTGGTAGCACTTCTGATAGTGACGCTGTTATTCTGCGTGATATTTAACAATAAATTGATGTGCAAAAGCAATACGTGAGCTACTTCATAAGTTGGGTCGTTGCATTTATACTTTCGATAGCTTGTCTTGTCAAATAATTGCATGCCTTGAGTTTTAGACATAATTTGTTGTCTTGTAAAACATGATAATAAAGCATCCCTTTACCATCATGGTAGCTTAATTTCTTGTGACCCTCCCTCTTTTCCTGTCATTTTTTTCATAACCCTCCCTTTTGAAGGGCTCAAAAAACTGTGACCCTCCCATGTTGGAGGTGAAGTCTTATGTGAATCGCCTCTTTGACCCTGCGTGTGTACCAATGAGAATCACGATCAATAGCCTTTACGTCGTTCCAAAGCGGGTTGTATCCAGTGTTGTTAGCGTGTTCTGAAACGGCGGAGGTCTGGGTGAGGGAAGTCGGATGTCTCGCTAATGTTCAATGATTCTATCTTGCATAGGCCATCCAGTCTCGCCGATGTAGACTTTACCGCATTCTCAGGGAATCCTGTAAACCACGCCATCTTGTTTAGTGGGCTCGACAGCGTCTTTCGGTCGTACTAGATGTGATCTTAATGCAGTCTCCGACTTGAAAGCAGCGCGTATGCCTTGTTGCTGTGGGTAGCGGCGAAGTTGTTCGTATAGGCCTTTGACATAGGGTAAACCCGCAGTAGACTTGTACTCGATCGTGGGCTCAGCACTGCTACTCGGTTTCCTGGTCTTGGTGATTTTCTGCAAGAAAGAAAGAGTTTTCTCGGAGGGACAACCTGGCGGAAAATCTTCAAAGTAAGGCAACAACCAACAACAAACTCAACCCACATTTGGCACCGGACCGGCCGATCCACATTGATGGGAGGCGAGCGCTCTCACCACTGCGCTATCATTATTAATCGTATCTATAACAAAATTCTCGATCGTGATTCGTTCTGCGCAAGCCTATTTGTCACGTAATCGGCGAGAGAGAGGGGAGGCTGGGGGGCTTATTAACTTTCCTCCTCTGAAAAGGGGGAGCTTATTAGAGAGGGGGGGGGGGGGGGGGCTTAATAGAGCATTTACGGTAATTATTGTGTAGGGTTGAAATCGGACAGTGAAATCGGACAGTTGGCTGTAACCGGATACCTGAAATCGGATAGTTACATCAGTCAATCATATTAAGTGCACTCAGCTTAATCCACCGACATTTCTAACTAACTAAATAATAGAAGACTGATTTTCATCCTCGGTGCATTATTTGCACACAGCGATCAATCTTATTTTCTTACTCTCGAGACATGTTCGCGCTTGTTTATCAGTTTGTATTTCAATGATATTTTGGATACATTCTGTGCATTTGCGTAAGTGTTGCCTTTCGAAGTCTAACATCTGACAACATTGCGGCCTCGAGCCTCGTTAATCTAAATTTATTTTGATACAAGTTGACTATATCAATTTATAACTAATAGGGGGATAGGGGGTGGACAATCTGCGAATCAGCGAGCCATGCGAGCCGTGTGAGTCTCGCATTTAAGTCTAAGAAACCATTTCAAATAGCGCTGATAAACAGTATTTAAGTCACAGCAACCATTAGCTTTCAATAACTGTGTGACTCGCATGTTGACTCGCATAGCTAGCCATGTTGGGTTGCATGACTCGCACCTATAGCTCGCATAGCTGGCATGGCTCGTAACCATGGCTCGCATGACTCGCATGGCTCGTAACCATGGCTGTCATGGCTCGTAACCATCGCTCGCATGACTCGCATGGCTCCTAACCATGGCTCGTAACCATGGCTCGCTGACTCGCACATCATGTCCTCACTCGGAGAGATACCTAGTAGGGTTCACCAAAATATTATCATATACTATCAAACCTGAAATCAAGCCAGCTTTCATATAAAAATTCTATAGTGCACACTAAGACTCTTTATAGTCAACAGTCGTAACCTTCAGTTACAAAGGTAGTGGATATCTTGAAAAATAAATGAATTTTGCATGAGCAGCAAATTTTTTGGGAGTCACTCGATCAATATCAACTGCCTCGCCGCGGAGAGGAAAAAAAAGCCAAATCATCGGTGTCTATGCTTTGTAATTACACACAGTAAATACATCGAATACCATCTTTGTAATTCAAATAGTATTAGAATGTACTGTAAGTTACGGATCGTCCTTTTGAAATCGATTGCATTTGGATTTTATGACGATTTTTTCCAAATTCTGTAAATTTCTTGTATCTTTGATTTTTTTTATCAATTTTGAAGCCCTTCTAACTTAAGTGAAACGCTTTTTTAGAGTGGATCCAAGATGGCGGACCTGGGATTGAGTCAGACTGTGACGTGAAACCAAGAAGGTAGGTCTTCTTATTTCTCAAACCAAACAAATAGAAACGAAAAGAATAATGAAATATACTAGGAATCAGGCAATCAAGCGTGATTCCAATATTGGTTCAAAAATGTAAACATTGACGAAAGATATGTATATTGTTTTTCCTGTTAAAACGTTTTGTTCTTTACCAGTTTACTAAATGCTCCAATTTTGGATCTTGCACAACCGATCTTTTGCTAAAGCTGAGAGTTGTTTAAAGGTAAGGTAAAGCGCTTTCCGAGCCACTGTGAACCAACACGCCGGAGCCTATCCCCGGTTTCCATAGCATGAAGCGGCTAGGATTAATTTTTACTTCCCCCTTGGATGGGATGCTAGTCCATCGCAGGATTACCCCCAGCACTTCGCCGGTACCCATTTATACACCTGGGTGGAGAGAGGCACTGTGGGAGTAAAGTGGCTTGCCAAAGACAGGACCCAAACCCCGACCATTCGCTCCGGAGTCGAGCACACTAACCATGATGCCACCGCGCCTCCCACTGAGAGTTGCTCACTAGGTCGTCTAACAGAAGTAGTAGTTGCCAATATTAAAGAGATCTAGTCGTTATACTGCAGTGGTTTAGACCTGGAGATACCTCTTGTGTCCTCTCTACTCCCTTGCTCCGACCAGCACAAGAACAAAGTTGAAGACTGCATAAATGAGTTTGCTAGGATCTTTACAAAGTTCTGTACTTTGAGACACTTGTGGTCGCCTATTTAAACATCAGAAATGCTATACAAGGATATATGTGAAACTGCCTTATCAGTAGGAAATTGCCGTAAAGGTTTGGTCTCAAGAACCGAGTCAGTGAAGGGAAACTTCTAACTTACACGTTTTGTTTCATGTTGTTTGTCCTTATCGTAATAGGAAACGTGGTAGAGCTAAAATGTGTACAGTCTTGGCATGGCAGATCACGTGCGGTCACGTGCGGTGCGGTCACGTGCGGTCACTATATTCAATCAAGTCATCGGCAGCTTCAATCCATTTTGTCGCAATGACGAAGATCCATGCATGGACATTCGTAGTTGATACTTGTGCCACCAATCAAAGCATACGTTATAATAATCCTTCTTGTGATCGTTGTCCAGGGATCCGGAACTGTTGAATCGATGCAATAGTCTTTCATTTTAGTGTCATTAGATATTAGATTGAACTACGAGTAGTGCCTCTTTCCTTCCAGGGCTAGTGGAGTGGGTGGGATAGCAAGCACGCCAAGGAATACAAGGAGACGAGGCACGTGGCTGGCGTGATATTCTGAAGTGTTCACCACTAGTCGAACCATGATGAAATAGACGGACTAATGTTAATATGTTTACACAGCAGATTGTGCGTTGTTAAGATTAAGGGCGCGTTCGATTGACCGTATTCTGAAATTGGGGTACATGGAATAGAAGCTAGCAATCCTTCGTTTTTACGGAGATTCCCATTAAAATTATCAAACACTTGCTAAAATGCTAGTTTAAACATATATTATTATCCTTCTTGCTTCAAAAGCGCCAGACATACTTTTGTAAATCATCACTCCGCGTATTCTTGTTCCGGAATAGGGTCAATAGAACGCACCCTTAATCATTAATTGGGCAGCTTATACAATAATGAATATTGTTGTCAAACGACTAAGATGGCGTTACTACGCTCCCCCCTCCCCCTCCCCTATCCCAACCCCCCCCCCCCCCTCCAAAAAAAACAAAAACAAAACAAAAACAAAAAACTCCCAGCTTATTGTTATTCGGAGTATGTTTAACAATAAAGAAGGTTAAGCCGTGTATTACACTGTGATAAAACACGACTGGCATTTTAGAACACGAGGGAAATGTAGAAAACACGAGCCGCGGGCGAGTGTTTTCTACATTTCTCGAATTTTCTCAACAGTGTCCGGAGCTATTCTATGTTATTCTCTCTTATAACTAAGGCGCCCACAGGCGGGACGCCACACGACTCTTCCAGACCTGTCCGCCATGATTGTTGCCAGGTCGGCAGAGTTCTCAACCCCTGTGTCCTCATGATGTCCCCAGGGGACGGAGAGGCTCGTAATTTCGTTTAAGGTTGATTTTCACTAGCCACGGAGTCGTAAGAGAGCTTATGAGCGGATGTTCCATGAAAAACTGGCAAATTTCAAAGCCCAAAATCGTCGACTGGTACCTCGATTTCAGTAAAGAGTCTTATACCACGTTAAAGAGCGTTATCTCTTCTTCCAAAATCTGTTTCCAAAACTTCGGGCAACTTAAAAGAAATTTTTGAAGCCAAAAAATACTAGTAGTACTTTTCTGAAATTTGAGCTTTCCTCGCTCAGCGGGGCGATGCTGAAAACTCGGAAAAATACTATAAGAAATCAGTTTGAGCAAAGGTGGTTTAATGTTATCAGCTTTCAGAAACCAAGACGTGCTTATCCAGCGATCTGATATAATTTAAAACCGTTTGCTAACATAAAAGGCAGATGTAAGCTGTCAACTGCTGCCAAGTGCACGAGTCACGTAAGGTTGTCAAAAGGCAAAGCACAAAAATAAACCAGATAAACTCTAAAAATCACAACGTTTTTGCGTCCAGGAATTGGATTTTACCAAACATAACAATGCTTATAAGTGTATGTTTCATACCTTAGCATGGGTGTCCTAGATATTGGAATTGAAAAACATCAAGGCAGCATCGGCAAGAGAATCTTTGACTTCTATCAATCGACGGAGATTGCGTTACTTCTCATGGATTGACCGCTTACCACCTGTTCTTGGGCTCGTATTTAGAAGCAACACTTACTACTGGCATGGCGCGCCGCACTGATGGCTTCATGATTAAGTTCTGAACTCTTCTTCACGAGACATTTACCTGAATTTACCGGAAATATGCCAAGACCAACAACAACACGAGCATTTGTCGGGTATTTGTCGTTTTTTCGAGGAAAAGTTCGGGTAAAGCCTACCCTGGATATGAAGCAACAAGTATTTCCTCGAAATAAGCTAAAAAATAAAAATAAAAAATAAAAAAGCAATTCACTCAGTGAATAAATGGGTGAAACAGGATTAACAGTTATCGAATTCTTGCCTAACCTGAGGGATTTCACGATATGTAGGATGGACCCGAAAAGGGACCCCTACCACGTCTATGACGTGTCCTTTTTGAAAATTCGGATTGTTGTAGCTACAACAAAAAGGACACGGCATAGCTAAGTCGCGTCTCACTTCAAATGAAACGTGTTATTTGTACGGGAGGCCAACGTCCCACGTAAGATACTTGCAGGCTTGTCTAAACCAGTGACACTTTGAAACGTGGTAGGTGTCCCTTTTCGGGTCCATCCTACATATCGTGAAATCCCTCAGGTTAGGCAAGAATTCGATAACTGTTAATCCTGTTTCACCCATTTATTCACTGAGTGAATTGTTTTTTTATTTTTTATTTTTATTTTTTAGCTTATTTCGAGGAAATACTTGTTGCTTCATATCCAGGGTAGGCTTTCAAACATTTTTTGAGCCAAATGGTTTTTGCGTGAATCTGCTTACCCGAACTTTTCCTCGAAAAAACGACAAATACCCGACAAATGCTCGTGTTGTTGTTGGTCTTGGCATATTTCCGGTAAATTCAGGTAAATGTCTCGTGAAGAAGAGTTCAGAACTTAATCATAAAGCCATCAGTGCGGCGCGCCATGCCAGTAGTAAGTGTTGCTTCTAAATACGAGCCCAAGAACAGGTGGTAAGCGGTCAATCCATGAGAAGTAACGCAATCTCCGTCGATTGATAGAAGTCAAAGATTCTCTTGCCGATGCTGCCCTTGATGTTTTTCAATTCCAATATCTAGGACACCCATGCTAAGGTATGAAACATACACTTATAAGCATTGTTATGTTCGGTAAAATCCAATTCCTGGACGCAAAAACGTTGTGATTTTTAGAGTTTATCTGGTTTATTTTTGTGCTTTGCCTTTTGACAACCTTACGTGACTCGTGCACTTGGCAGCAGTTGACAGCTTACATCTGCCTTTTATGTTAGCAAACGGTTTTAAATTATATCAGATCTCTGGATAAACACGTCTTGGTTTCTGAAAGCTGATAACATTAAACCACCTGTGCTCAAACTGATTTCTTATAGTATTTTTCCGAGTTTTCAGCATCGCCCCGCTGAGCGAGGAAAGCTCAAATTTCAGAAAAGTACTACTAGTATTTTTTGGCCTCAAAAATTTTCTTTTAAGTTGCCCGAAGTTTTGGAAGAAGAGATAACGCTCTTTTAAGGGGGATTAGACAACAGCCAATCACATAGCGCGAATGTGTTCCGCGTGGATGACCCACGCTCATAGCCACGCGTCCTTCACGAATTGACGCAGAACAAAATGGCGGAAGACGCGGAGAGCGATATTTTGTCGACAAAAACGACTACAGGGATATTTACTCGGGCCCCGTAGGGACTCGAGTTATAAAAGACGTTAGATTTCAGTTTTTTTTTTTTCCTGTGCAGCAAAATGCACAATAGAAAAACGTGGCCGTGTTTGATTGGGCAATGCACAATAGAAAGCACGTGGCGGTGTTTTGATTGGGTAATGCACAATAGAAGCCACGTGGCGCTGTTTACTTTGGTTATTTAAAGCAACCACGTAATCCAAGATCACGAATAGCTCTGTGATGCGTTGTTTGGATTACTGAAGATCGGGATTGCGTTGGCTTAATCGATTTCTTCTTGGGGCGCTCAAAGCACATACAAAGAATGGCATACGCT
>NC_090874.1:72638651-72646151 GCF_036669935.1 Montipora foliosa | reverse complement strand
TGCGTATCTTTCAATTAAAAGAATTAATTAAGGTCAAAAAAGTTAAACCTTGTCGTTTCTTTTTCCTTTCCTTTTCCCCGGCTATTTTTTTTTTTGTGATAATGCCAAAAAAGTGGGTCTGTCGCACGACGCTAAACGAAGAAAAAAGGGGGGATGTCCTTTTAATATAGTTATTTGGCTCCCTCAGAGTATAAAAGTATAAGTTCACAAGGCCAGGATCGAGCGTATACTGAGTAATTAAATGACATTGACAAAAAATCAACGAAAGGCTGACTCTATAAGGCGCTACCTGGCAACGAAATGGTGAACAAGAAGTGCTGCCTCTCATTTAATAGAGACGTGAAATACTAGGTAGACCACATCCTGAACTTCCGCGAAAACCGCAAGAGGAGTACTCAAGGCTAAGGAGACTAAAGCCGGAAAAAACAACATGAGTCTTGAGAAACGTCCTTATCCTATTCTGTCCGGGTTCTTACTTTCAAGGAAGCACTGATCAAGAGTCATACCTAAGGAATGAAAACTTCTCGCAGCTTCCTGCGAAAGCATGCAAAGAGTGACAACAGTGGTAAGCGGTCATTCTGTGAAATGTAACGCAATCTTTGCCGGTTGGATTTCTGCTGTTGTTGATCTGTTCTCCGGTGTGGATACTTCACATTTCCAATATCTGGGGACACCATGTTAAGGTACGAACAACAAACACTCACAAAATTGTTTTGTACGCTAAAATCTGACTTCCTGGACGTAAAAAGTTTTGAATTTTAAGACCTTTTTATTTAGTGCTTCGCCCTTTGACAACGTGCACTTGGCAGGAGTTGACAGCTTAAATCTGCCTTTCCCATGTTAGCAAACGTTTTTAAATTAAATCAGATCGCTGGATGAAAACGTCTTGGTTTATAAAAACTGATAACATCAAACCACTGTTGCTCAAACTGATTTCTTATAGTATTTTTCCGAGTTTTTAGCATCGCCCCGCTGAGCGAGGAAAGCTCAAATTTCAGAATTTTTGGCCTCAAAAATTTTCTTTTAAGTTGCTCGTAGTTTTGAAAACAGATTTTGAAAGAAGAGATAACGCTCTTTAACGTGGTATAAGACTCTTTACTGAGATCGAGGTACCAGTCGACGATTTTGGGCTTTGAAATTTGCCATTTTTTCATGGAACGGAAACGTTCCAAATATTGAAAATAATGAAAAATCTCCAAAATATTACATTTGCGTTGAAACTGAGTAAATCTCCCCTTAAAATGAGTATAATTATGTACTTTTCTGAATAAGTTATTTGCTGTTGGCATTACAATTGATTTGATTTTTAAAACGATTTTTTCGTGACACACCGTCTCGGGCATGTAAAACCCGATCCGAGAGCCGCGAAACCGATAACCCCCCGTACGTCTAAAATATTTATCGGATCGAAGTAAAAGTTATATTTATGTTATCAGCTTACCTAGTGCAACTTTGTGAATTTTTTTGAGAATTTTCGATTTTTTACTTTTGCAGACCTCTGGTCGATATTTACTGACACCCGCTCTTTAAATGACCTCGTGAACATCGAAGAGTTGGAGTCATAAGCTGGACGGAATGAAAATCAGAATAAGAATCAGAACGTTTTCATTTTTTTCGATTCCGTTTACGACTCCGTCGCTTTAAAATTCCAGTGTCGGAAGCAGAAGGGGCTAACCAATCACAATACCTGGAATCGAGCATTGTTACTGGTCTATTCTTCCGTTTCTGCTTCGGACTCCGACAATTTAGTTTTCACTGGATCATAAGCGGAGTCGTAAGCGGGATGGGTGTTCTACTTCCGAGGTTGAAGGACGACTCGGAAATTTATCCAGGATTCCGCACAAAGAGACAGGATGTTACCAAAACTGGTAACAGGGAACGGGGAACGGTAGCCTGGGAACTAGTGTGTTTAGCCAATCCGCCTGAGAATTCAAAATGGCGGAGAAAAGAAAAGAAAACGCTTGAAAGGAACAATTTGGGTAAATGTGCGGAAGTGTTGCGGTTGTAAACGTGAGTTTCTACCGGCTGTGCCCTCAGATGACCAGTACGTTCCAGTAAGAGCAGAGTCCGATTGGCTCTGGGATAAACAAAACACAAAACGGTTACCCCAGACGTGTTGTTAATTATATCCATTACCTGCTGATAGCTTTAGTAAATAAAGAGTAAATGCTATACCGAGTAATTGCATTGTGACTAAACTTGATAGACAACAAATGCAAGGAAACGATGTTATGTGCTTGTAATATTTCGATATAAATCTATATCATCTTCGGACTAGCTAAGGCGGGATACAAGTAGCAGAATTTAAATACTGCGAGATTGTGCAACAGTATAATCACGTGAAAATGAAAAACAAAGAAACGAAACTGTCAGGAGAATAGGCGGAGTTAATAGATTCCAGTTATCATCGCGATCCAACGGGTGAATTTAGGGTGTACATCTTCATCCCGGCAACGATACAGGAATCGCAAAGCCAATTCTCCCGACAGCAGTTTCTTGTTAAGCCTTTCAAATGTAACTGCTACTTTGTATGCTACTTTGTATGCTTTTTCACGTGATTATACTGTTGCACAATCTCGCAGTATTTAAATTCTGCTACTTGTATCCCGCCTTAGTCCGAAGATGATATAGATTTATATCGAAATATTACAAGCACATAACATCGTTTCCTTGCATTTGTTGTCTATCAAGTTAAGTCACAATGCAATTACTCGGTATAGCATTTATTCTTTATTTGTTAATTAATTATAACATGAATGATGTCTTACAAAAGCAACAAAACAAACCATTTACCCCAAATATCACAGTTCCCAAGAAGAATTTGTTCTTAGTTTTACCTTATTTAGGGCCACCAATCGTTGGCAAAAAAATTATGTGTATAAATAAATTCTATGGGTGCGTTGACCTTAGAGTGATTTTTCTAAGCATTCGTCCCGTTAAATCTTTCTGTTGGAAAGGGAATTGCGTTACTCTATTGCGTTACTCTACGCGAAGGTTTCGTTATTTGATTGACACTTTGTATCGAGCGTTTTTACGTGGACTTGGAAGTGTGTAGCGTATCGGTCTCTCATGTAGAAAGTCTATTCATTTGGAGAAATACGGAAATGTTTTATATAGTGAGTTCTAAGTCTTTTGCTGTATAAAAAGTTCTAAAGTCATTCTACACATTTGGTGGTGCCGAGACCCGGGAATTCAAGCCGGGAAAGATCATTGAAGTGAAGTAAATCAGTGCAGGTAAACATGGCTGAAACTAAGAAGAAATTGAGGAAGAAGATAACGATCCTTGAGAGCCATCGGACGTTTGTGAGAAAGATTATAGCCGAAGCAAGGGAGTCGCTGACTAGTGGAGAATCTTTTTATCCGGAAAAAGCTTAAATTTTCCAAATACACACTGGAGGATAAACCTTCGTAGCTCAAAAGTTTAAACGAAGGGTTTCGCGAATATATTCTGGACGACTCGCAAATCCAAGAAAATGTGGGTGCTAGCTGCGATTTCGCTAGTGCAATCCAGGAGTATATTGTTGATCTGGAAACGATCTTAATTTCGAAGAGGGATCACGAAAGGAGCTTTTCACAATCTGCTGAATCTGGTTTGAACACCGTGCAAGCAGGATCTAGCACGAATGTATCAATTTACAGCCACACCAAACTGCCAAAACTCGAACAGGGTTGCCACGGTCAGGGAAAAGTCAGGGAAAAACAAAAATTTTCCAGGTCAGGGAAAAGTCAGGGAATTTTGCAAAAGGTCAGGGAAAATCTCAGTTGTTGTCAAAGTCAGTGAAAAGTCAGGGAATTTATCCTTTAGTAGTACAAAGCGTTCATTACAGAGGTGCAGAAGTATCACAAAGATGAATTTGTTGCCTACAACTCAGACCAAGGTCTTGACTTCTTTCTCTTGACTCTCATTGGAGAGAAGCCAGAGTATTCCAAACTGTGGGAAATTTTCAAAATCTTGCTTATACTTTCCCATGGTCAGTCATGTGTTGAAAGAGGGTTCTCTGATAATAAAGACATCTTAAGCAGCAATATGCAAGATCAAACCTTAATTTCCTATCGGATGGCATATGATGGTATCAAGAATCAAGATGGTCCTGTAGAAGACTCTGTAACAAAGGAACCTCTGGTATCTTGCAGGCATGCTCAAGCAAGATACTAGAGCTGCTTAAATCAGAAAAAGAAAACAGAAGAGGCCAGTGAAAAAGAGACGAGGAAGAAAGAAGTACAGGAGGAGCTTTAGTCATCAAGGAAGAAGAAGGAGAGACTTGAGAAAATGGTTCAGGAACTTACTAAAGAAGCAGATGAACTTGCCACAGAGGTTGAAACAAAACACAAAATGGAATTGTTAGTGACACCAAATGCCATGCATTCAAAATCCCGTGAAAAACGTAAAGAGATTGAAAATGAAGAGAAGAATATTGATGGTTTGCACGAGAAACTGAAGCTAATGTAAAAGCGGATTTGACTTATTTCATAATTCGCGTAATGCAAGGTCAGTGAAAATTGTTTTGAGGTCAGTGAAAAGTCAGGGAAAAGTCAGGGAATTTTTTTAGTTCTAATGAGTGGCAACCCTGTCGAACTAAGGAAGTTCTTCGGGAATCCAATCGACTAGTATCCGTTTTGGGAGTCATTTAACTCGGCTGTCCATCGAAACAGCACTCTAACTGGAGCAGATAAGTTCAATTATTTGAAATCCGTGCTTTTAGGATCTGCCGCCCATGTTATCACCGGTTTGCCTCTGACAAATTGCAATTATGAGAAGGCCATTGATCTTCTGAAAAAGAGATTTGGGAATCGTCAAATCGTCATTTCAAGTCACATGGAAGCTTTGACTAAAATCCTGAAAATATGATACGGTGGAATCACATATGCGTAGCTTCGAGAGTTTGGAAATTTCTCAAGAAATGTATGGCTGTTTTCTAATGCCCTTGATCATGCAAATCTAACGTCTGAAACGTGGGTCCTAAAGAGCTGTCAACATGTCCCTGGAGAGGTGGGGAATAAGGAGTTTCGGTTGCCAAACCCATCAAGGCGTATGCCAGTATATCAACCATCGACAACCTCAGCCTTGTTTGCGGACAGTGGGAAAAGCATTCATTAAGGCCCTTGGTGCACATATTGTAACGGGTCACATCCATCTGTTAAATGTAATGTGGTAACTAACATCTCTGTAAGGAGGCAATTGCTTCGACAGAAAGGAAAGTGCTTACGTAGATGCCTACGTATATGGCCACCTCGCCAATCAGTGTAGTAAGGAATGTCACATCTGTGGTTTGGGTCATCATGCCTCTATCTGGGAACATTCAGGTAAAGAAAAACAATCAACTCCCCAAGGAAGAAGTGCAGTCACTAATGAAGGAGTTGCACTCAACCCTTCTGTAGCATCATTTCAAGCTTCATCTACCAGTATGTTTGTCAGCTCCAAATCCAGTGTACTTCTGCAGACAGCGAGAGCAAACATCTCCAAGCCAGGGAGTGGTGAACATTCTGTCAATGCCAGAATGGTGTTTGATAGCGGCAGTCAAAAAATCTACATCTCAGAGAACTTAGAGAACACTCTGAAGCTACCTGTGCCTGGCCAGGACACATTACTGATCAAGACCTTCGGAGAGTCTACTGCCAAACTAAGGCAGTGTGACATTGTTCAATTTGCAGGTGATGGTATGAAGATATATGTTTCAGCATATGTAGTACCAGTGATCTGTGCACCAATCAGTAATCAAATCATTGAGTTTACTCAAGCTTACTACCCTCATTTGCAGTGCAGTGCAGTGCAGTGCCTTAAAAGGCTCTCTGATAATTCCCATGGTGGTGAGGATTTGAGTGTAGATATACTTATCGGTGCTGATTTCTACTGGCATTTTGTAAGTGGAAGTTTTGTTCGTGGTCCAGAATCAGGTCCTATTGCCCTTTCTAACAAACTCGGTTATATACTTTCTGGACCAGTTGGAATTCCCGTGCCAGGGCAGGGAGACTCCTCAATCAATCTTACCGAAAACCATGTGCTCAAGATCTCAAATTGTGTCATTGAAGGAGGAGATTCACTTGAAGAAGTTGAGCACTTCTGGGATTTAGAAACACTAGGAATCAAGCACGATGAACCGACGGTCTAAGAGAAATTCATTGAAGTTATCAAGCACAATGGAGAAAGATATGAAGTCAAATTGCCATTCTAGGAAGATCATCCCTTACTCCCAGACAACTATCATTTAAGCAAAATGAGGCTGGAGTTATTGCTGCGGAGACTAAAATCGAAACTCGAAGTCCTCAAACACTATGATGAAGTCGTTAAGGAGCAACTTGAAAGGAACATTATTGAAACCAGTGAACTTGACGGAACAAACAGAAGTAGGCAAGGTCCACCATTTACCTTACACAACTAAACTCCGCGTAGTCTATGACGCATCTGCTAAGCATCATGGACCAAGCCTCAACAATTGTTTGTACTCTGGACCACCCCTCACTCCCATCCCATGATCTTCGATTTAACGACACGATTCAGGGCTCACAAGGTTGCACTTACTGCCGATATAGAGAAGGCGTTCCTGAATATTGCGATTGCTCCCGAGGACCGTGACTTCCCGCAATTTCTTTGAGTTAATGACATTCTTACTGACAATGCAAGGTACTCATTAAGCGATTCACCACAGTAGTCTTCGGAGTTAATTCCAGCCCATTTCTCCTAAATGGAACCATTAGACATCATCTGAACAAGTACATGGATAGAGATCCAGAATTTGTTCAGGAAGTGTTACGTTCTATTTATGTGGATGACCTGGCTTTTTCAAAGCCTGATGTTCCTTCATCATATGACTTCTACTCCAAACTCAGGAAAAGATTCGTGGAAGCTGGCTTCAACATGCACAAGTGGCTGACAAATGATCAGGACTTGGGACGGTGGAGGTCATTGTTACAGGACCAGCTATTTCGAGTTTCTCAATTGACAGATGGTACTCATCTGGACTGAACTGTGTTGAGACTCCTACATTTCAATTGCATGGGTTTGGAGATCCATCAGACAAAGCCTTTGGTGGTCCTGCTTAACTTAGGATCAGGTCAGAGAATTCAGTTGTTTGCAATCTTGTTGCCTCGAAGACAGGTGTCACCACACCCAGATTGGAACTGCTATCTGCATTTGTGCTTGCAATTCTAATCACAAGCGCTCACAATGCACTTGGTCCATCTTCAAATTTCACTGAACGCGTATGTTGGCTTGATTCAGAGATTGCATCGTGGTGGATCAACAAGATTGATAAAGCCATTTGTACAAAATCGAGTCGTTGAAATCCGAAAGCGTGTAGCCCCAGATCTATGGAATTATGTCCTTTCTGCGCAAAACCCAGCAGACACTGCATCATGAGGGTGTAAGGCCTCAAAGCTAAAACATGAAAAGTTTTGGTGCAAGGGTCCTACTTTCTTAAAAGGAAGAATCCTGACAGTTGGCCAAATCAGAAGAAGTATGGACCAAATAATTTCGAGAAAGGCGTCTTCCGTGAAATCAAG
>NC_090874.1:72598651-72633651 GCF_036669935.1 Montipora foliosa | reverse complement strand
ATATATATATACTTGGACTTAATTCTTCATGGTGACTTTCGATTCAGAGTCTATTTTACGGTCCTTTCATGTAATGAAATATAATTAACTACGCCAGCCCAGTTAGAGAGACAAATTTTACTTGCTGTCGGTATGGCAAGGGGCACAAAATAAAGTTTTGTACTAGAGGAAATGCGTGCGATTCAAATCCTAACCTCCCACATAACAACTGTTTCAACTGTACCTCTTTCACAGGCACAACACAAAGAACTTTACCTTTTTGTTATATCTGAAAAACAAGTTAAAGAAAACGAATGTCTCCGGCCCTCATTTTTGGTACAGAAACTCGGATTATTACAACTCTCACAACTCTAATTTCTGCCAGGAATATCATCGCTGTCTTAAAAGACAAATTTCTTAAACGTGCCCATTTTACTATTTTTGCAGGTGTTTTAAACAGAAACGTCTGTGGATTTTCTTGTTTCGAATACATCAAACTCTAAAATTACCGTGATAATGGAGAATACCTGATTTGATACTGTACACCTCCATGAGATTTTCGGTTAGTACCAAAATATCATCGCCTTCCTTCAGATCCACGGTGTGGCTGCTTTTTGGCCCAGAACCTGGTCTGATAACTTTGACGAGATCATTCCTGTTTGTTCCTGTTAGGTCAGAGTAGAATTGGTAGTTAAAGTGTTCACCGGTAACTTGGACTTTCTTCATCCAGCTCACGTAAAGTTGTTTTGTTATGCTGCCGTTTACGTACAGTTCCACCAATGGTTCTACCTTGTAACTGAGCTTTAGTGTGCGAAGTAAGGACCAGGAGCCGTCCTCGTTTCGTAAGGAGATTGCAAGTTCCTATCGATGCCAAAGAGAGAAACACAGCCAGTTAGGCTGGGGCAATACTGTTTTTCAAAGCGAAGTGATTCAGTTACATGTCCATCTTTGATTTACGTTTGTCCAATGCCGAAAACAATGACGAAACTTTCACGTCATCACTGAGACGCAAACATAGACGTGAGTCCGGGCAAAAATGACCGAAATGCTAAAAAATGCCTGTGCAAACAGTCAAAAACAAAAGAATCTCAAGGACGCCGATTTGTTAAAGCGATGAATAAAATTCTTTACTTTTACATGCTGTTGTTGCTGCTGTTAAAAAAATGAACCTTGCACATACAAAATAAAGGGCTTTACAGAAATAAAATTTGTTACCGGGCGGGTATAACTGAAGTTTTCTTCTCCAATATCCCCTGATGACGTCACACGGATCCTGGGAACTTTTCCACTGTCATCGACTATGGTCTGCGTAATATTCCCGGAATCTGCGCTTGCATGGATGAGGTCAACTTCGTAGACATTCTGCCCATGAGATTGTTCTACCCTGAAATCATTGCCATGCAGGATAATGTGATCGTTAAAAGGGCTTCCACGCACCAGAACTATGCCCCTGATCGTCCCAAACTCGTGCTTTTGGCGGTTCGAGCCGTGAAAAAACCCTACACGTTCGTTAATGCGATTAAAGTACACTCCTTTGATCTGCGCATGCGCCTTCGGTATCCCTCCGAAAGTCAGTTCATTTTTAGCTGTACCAGTGATTACATCGAGCACATTACTGAAGGCTGAACTGAACTTGCCCACGGGACCATTAATAGCAATGACGTCATTACCGTAACCCGTTTTGACTTTTATGGTCTGACCAGATTTCAGGTTGCCAAAGTCCTCGATGGTCACGTGATCATGAATATAATGATTTTCGGACCCGTCTGAATATGTCTGGATCATAGCACCTTTGAGTGGTCTTCCAGACGCCTTTACAAATTTGGTATCGACAAAGACAGTTACACCATGCGAGTTTTTATCACCTCGTTTTCCGTAAAAGTCGTACCCGATGGGTTCAGTACCACTAACGGTCCAGTAGGGATTTGAGAACTTTGACCGGTCGAGCATGCGAAATTTACCAGCGCCAAGGTGTCCCCCAGACGTCGTACCTCCGCTGAAGGGTTTGAAGGAGAGTGGAGCGGTTGGCATGCCTAAAACCTCAATCATGTTGGCTGCGTTGCTCTCGTATATTGTGCCAAACTTTTTCCCAAGGGAGAGAAAAAAGTTGCTGGTATCGTCCAGCTCGTCTTTGGAAGCCCGCGTCAAAGTCCGCAGGTTTCTTATGGTTGCGTCAATATTGGACGAGGGGTGGCTACTGAAAACATCAATCAAGGTGGCGACAAGACCAAGTAAAGCGCCAACTACAGCACCGAGAGGACCTGCGATTGTGGATCCAGTGGCTACGGAGTATATGAATGTAGTTACCCCAACAATACCTGTCAGCATAAGCAGAACATGAACATTGATGGTTACTGTACATTTATTTCAAGAAATATTGTAAGCAAAGAGCGGTTTTCGGTTACGTGCCGATAGTAATTTAGCAATTGCCTTGGTTTTGTTTTTCTGAGCTTCTCCATTGGCTCAAGAACCTGACACCACTTTATTGACCAAATCTGAGGTAAAACAAAAACCAAACCGGCACGCTTTTTAAAACACTATGCTTGGTCAATACTCTCGTGACCGGGGTCCAGTATTCCCCAATTTGACCTTGTGTTCGGTTAGTAAGAAGTTAGACTTGATCCTGAAGTATAACTGATTTGAGGACGGTGCCTTCTTTTGTTCGTGCGGACTCGTCCTGCACATCTCGGGAAGGTCCCGCGGGACATCAGAGGTCACTTTGAATTTGAACTTCTTTACTGCCCACGTAAACCTATAAGAACCTTTCGATAGATAAAAGATCGTCTTTTCCCAGTAAAATTTAGCCAACCTGCAGCTCAACTTTATAAAAGGAGACGGAAATGTGTTTTTTTCATAATGCGAACACGACTAAATATAATGGAGAAAAAATTAAATAAATTCCAAAAACGCGTGGCGACCCCTACTTTCAATCGCATAAAAGGTAGGTAACAGGCCCATTCAACATGGTATGACCAGCTCCCAGTTGACTTGATAGCTCAATTGGTAGAGAACTGCACCGGTACCCCCGGGTAGATTTTTTTTCAGCCTTTCCTGTCCGTACTGCTTAAATAGCATTCATAACTAGCATTCACGAGTTACTATGTTCCGCATTTTAAAGAGGCTCTTAAGAAATAAAATTGATCTTTTGCCTTTAAAGGATACGTTACGGACAAGGTTTGCCGAAAAATGCTGACGTCAGCATTCACTTTCATGTAGGAGGCCAAAGCACAATTAACTAGATGTCTGCCAAAAACAATTAGTTAGACCGATTCGACACTTGAACAAAGTTCCTTTCCTTAAACTTTCCTTTTTTACCACTTACCCTCGTTTCCTATGAGCGATAGTAAACTCGGCCCCGCCTTGTTGATTACTCACTCATAGAAAACTCGGCCTCGTGGTCTCATTGTTTTATAGTAGCCAATAAGAGAGCCAATCAGATTCACGGAATTGGAATAAATTGCAGTTTGGTTGCCGAACTTACCTGCGGCCATACTTAGACCAGACGATGCCATTCCAGCATCATTACCAGCCTTACGAGCCGATTCAAAAGCCCAGGCATTAACACCAATTGCAATACCATCGAACAAAGCTCCGAATGCGTCAAGGAATGTTCCAACTTTGCTCCACTTTGCTGCTTTGGTAAGATACTTCACGGTGTCGTCGGACTCGGGAAGGGAACGTACTGCGGTTTTGAATTTCTTGATGGCAGTCTCCTTCAATTCTTCGACCTTCAAAATAAAATTAAATTTAGCTTTTCGCAGTTCTTTTATGTGTGGATTAATTAACATTACTATATGGCTTGTGTTTGTAGCCGATATAACGCGCGCTCTGATTGGCTAATTGTGACTGAATTGTAGAGCATTATTCTCCCGTAATTCCCACGGGCTGATTAGGGCTTGCAAAAACAAAGCAAAAGGTAATTAAAAAGCCGTATTATAAACTACTTACTAACCGAGCTAGCTCGAGCCGTACTGGGGAATATTGGCCCTCGGTCGTTTTTGTACGCACCTCGCTGCGGTCGGTCCGTACTGCCACGACCTCGGGCCAATATTCCCCAGTACGGCCCTTGCGCTCGGTTAGTAAGAAGTCATCATTAAATTCTCAACTTCGGTTAATGCATTTCTCGTACTCTGATTCAGGGGTTCACTCAATCTCGGTTATCAGCTCATATACCTCAGTTTGACCTGCAAATGGCAAATTATTGCTCTAAGCGTTGCTAAGCTCTCTTTTTTTTTCGCCGGAAAGCGAAATTCACTATTTATCACTTAGGTCCTTGCCTCGGAGTCCAGATCCCAAAACAAATATCCTTGAAGATGCCTTGGATAATTTGCATTGTTCATAATCTTAAAAGCTACTTATAAACTTATGTGTAGTCGTCTGTCAAATAGGAATAACAGTCCGAGCTTTTCTCTCATTAATTGAAGTCGCGTCGAGTTGTTAGTTCTTAAGATTATTCTCATAGTCTTATTTCCAGATATGCTGTAAATTAATTTAACAATTATTCCATGAACACGCGTTGGATATGAGATGGTAGATAGCCAACGAAACAAGCGCAGATGGAATAATTGTTTTAATCAAATCCCTTAAACTTCAAAACCTTGGAAGTACGAAATACGAGCGAAAAACGCCTGAAAATCCTAGCGAGATCGGAAAAACTTTATGAAAATGCGATGTTGTGTAATACGTGGTGGTCAGACAGACGCAGACTCATCACAAAAACATTTCTTACCTTTTCGCGTACTTCTAAACATCAAAATTGAGCCAAAGTTTCCACAAAAACGTTTTTTTTTCCTTTATTCAGAGAGAAACTCTATTTTCCGCGAGCTCAACAGTTATGGGCCGAAGCCGCAGGTAAAGACTGGAACGACCTCCCTAGGAGCCTTGTAAGAGACCTGGTAAAACTTAAAAGACTTAAAACTTAAAAAAAATGTCTTTCTCAAGTAAAAAGACCCTATTAGCGACTGAGACTTCTCGAGTGCTCGCGTTGCGACTTTAAACGTGCAAGCAATATTGAGAGTTCCTTAGAGGCACGTCTTTTGCATCTCCTTTAGCACATCTTTTGCTCTATTGCTCATCAGCTTCTGTAGAGTAGCATCTAAATCCTTGGACTATTCCCCCAAAACGTCTATGATGATATTGTACTGGGCGATATCATATCTTGGGTACCTCTGCTTCATCTCACATCTAAGTGGCGCGTACTTCATGGTCTTCTCTGACTCCTTCTTGTCACAATTGCTTACCTAGGGGCAGCTCATCTCCAACGCTATGACTTGCTTGTGTTGGTTGCTGACAATCCTGGCGTATCCTCTATTCTCCCTCAGTACTTGAAATTCCCCACAGACCGGAACATCCCAGTACGCCTGTACCTCCGCTGTTTCATAGACAGGCTGCGGTTTGATGGGTGAATACCAAGGAGGGACAGTGTCTATCAGGCGCAGATCAAATAGGATCTCAAAGAATAGGACCTTTAAGACTACGTCATGTCTTTCCATGTACTTTGTTTGTGCAAGCGCAGGCAGGAGAATAACATGTGAGCCATGCTCACTGGCGCTGTACCGCATAACCTACACGTTGGGTCACTGCTCCGACTCGCGCGTGTCTTGTGGATGGTGTACATTCGGGTGGATAAAAGCTGTTCATGTAATTCGAACACCCGCCACTGTGTGTGTTTGGCATGTTCGCCACTCGCTTATCCACCAAAAGCATCGCTCAGTTCTTAGCTCCTCGTCACCTTTTCTTGATGTAACCAACTTCCCTTGCCATTTTTGCGCCCCTACGTCCTCCTTCACACATGATTTTGGATTTCGTTTTGCTGATAACTAGTCCCGTCATCTTGGCATTTGTATTAAGATCGTCAGATTTCTCCTGAAGATGGGCAGGTGTTGAAGAAAGGATGGCGATATCGTCAACGTAATCAAGATCTTCAAGGTGAGAGAAGGGAAGACTAAAGTGCGCATCTACAACAGTAACGTTAAGTTTGTGTTACTGTATGGCTCTGAATGTTGGCGAATTGTCAAAAGGGACATAAACAAAGTCAGTGTCTGTCACAATAGCTGTCTGCGAAAGATCTGCAAAATCTTCTGGCTCAACAAAATTTCCAACAACAACCTTTACAAGAAAAGAAGACTGGATGCACCAGTATCGACCTCGAAATTAAGAAACGCCGGCTCAGATGATTGGAACATGTACTACGAATGCCGCCAGAGAGGATAGATACCCAAGGTTGCCCTTAGGTGGACGCCTGCAGACAAAAGGAAAAGGGGGAGGCCCAAAACCACTCGGAGGAAGACGGCTGAGATCGAACTAAGTGAGATGGGTCTGACATGGGAAGAGGTTCAGGCAATTGCGAAGGAAGACTCGGTTGAGGAGGGACATTGTTGCGGCCTATGCCCCAATGGGGTCCATAAGGATTCATGATGATGATTAAGTCCCCTTTCAGTCTTAGTTCTCCGTCTTTACTCAGGTGACTTTTAAGCTTCTCTCCGGGTATAACCTTTCCTTCTTTTGTGACGCAGTCTGGATAAGGGTATTGGAGCTTTAGGTGCGTACTTCGCCGCTTCCTTTGTCAGTGACTGGTGTCCCACACTCTCCACACGCTTCTCGAAATCACGCACCGCCTTTTTCACCGGGTCTCTATTCTGGAACAACTTGACTGCTGCTTTAACTTTAGTTTCTTTATACTCTCTCTCGATCGAGCGCAAGATCCTCCCTCCCTTATCTCGTTGCAGGCACAATAGTGATGTTAAACCACAGGGGTGCCTGCCTCCGTTTTCTACAACGATCTTGCGGGCCTCTCTGTCTATTTCCTTTAGCTCTGTTATTGGCCAATGCTGATTCCACATAAAGTAACTCATCGCTGGCATTGCAAACTGATTAGATGCAATCAAACGATGGTAGTCCGAGAGGGGACTCGATCGGATCAAGGACATCCTACGGAGATACTCCTTAGCAGAGCACTTCAGCGCTAGCTTCTCTCGGCTAGGTTTAAACACTCAAGCACGCCCAAGAACTTGTATTGCTGACCTTCCTCCAGACTCGGTATCTTGGCATTTCCATTAACCTTAACTCCCTCGCTGTTAACGACATGGACCCCTCTCCTTATGTGGGTGACAGCACATTTCTTAGGGTTCTATTGCAACCCAACATTCGCTGTAGCAGCCTTCACCGACTTCATCAGACATGTGAGTTTCGATTCCGATGCGGCAATGATCTTTAGGTCGTCTACGTAGAGAAGATCCGTGACCTTTGTGTCGATAGGCTTAGAAAGTCTATACCTGTCTGACGCACCCAACTCCCAGGCGATCGGATTCAGACAGACCGTGAAGAGCCTGGGGCAGAGGACGCCGCCCTGGAGTCGACCCTTTCTAGACATTATGGTCTCCGAAGCCTCTCTCCCCTTTTCCGTAGTGACCACTATCCTGGTATTCCAACTTCTCGACAAATTTCGGACAGTGCTGCACACCCAGTCGGGAAACCTGTGCACAGCATATTAAACAGCGTATCAAAATCCCGATCGCCAAAGTCGCCTTGCTGGGTGTTCACACGAGCGAGAATCGCATTTGATGAGTCTATCAACTCGCGTGTTTCTTGACTAAGTACAATTACCCTCCCCGCGGGGCTAGACTCGTCAGCTATCGTATGCAAATCTGCGTCTTGATTGTTCACTACCAAATTATGAATAGTGTCATTTTCCATGATGTAAGGCCTATAAAAACTCTGATTGGTTACCAAGTACCTCGCTTGAGGCTTTTGACTAGTAAAATATATCATCTTAACTCGTACACTTTGACTGGCTGTTTTGCCTGTTTCACTATCTTGAGGAAGCATGCGCAGATCTAAAGTCTCGTGAAAGGTTTTGAAGAGAAATAGAAAACTATGCTGTTACTATTAAAAACAGTTGTTTCCTGCTCCGGAAGCATAATAAAAGTTAAAAAAGTTTTACAAACTCGGAGCTAAAAGTTAAAACTTATGAAATATTTCGTCCGTTTTTCAACCGGACTTCATCAGTCAATGATGTGAATGTTAAAAAGATGAATTTTAAAAAGGTTTTTTAACGCCTCTTGGGGGTTAGAATTGTGTCATAGATGGCTGCTAATTCGTAACCATTGTCTCTGTTTAACGCCGGTTTCGTAAGTTTAATTTGAATAGCTTCTTTTATCCTGCGTTTGAAGGTGTTAACTTCGGTTGATAGTACTTTTGTCTTATTTGAGTCCACCGAGTGGCCCTCCAGGCGACAATGCTCGTGAATAGCTGATGAACTTCTTGATTGGTGTTCTTTTACCCTGATTTCCAGAGAGCGGGCCGTTTCGCCAACGTACTCCTTCTTACACTTCTCACAATGGATCTGGTACACAGTACCGCATTTCTTGAGATTGACAGTTGTGTCCTTGACACGTACCAATTGTGATCTTAGAGAATTGACGGGTTTATGAATAAGTGTAACCTCATGTGACTTGAAAGCTCTTTGCAGGCGTTCCGAGATTCCTTTGATGTATGGCGTTGATGCATAGATTTTCTTCTCGTTTTGAGGCTCTTCGGTATCCTCTGTTGTAGATTTTGGATGTGGTATTGTTAGCATCCATTCTGGATAGTTATTCATTTTTAGAGCTTGCTTGACGTGCTGTGTTTCTCTAGTTCTGTCATCGTTTTCCGTAACCAAGGTCTGAGCTCTCAACATCAGGGTGTTAACCACAGCTCTTTTGTGTTGTAGATGATGGTTTGATTGGAAGTTTAGGTACTGGTCCGTGTGCGTAGGTTTGCGGTACACGGAGATCTTGGTAGAACCATCTTGGTTAATACTCACACAGGTATCAAGGAAAGGAATCCTGCCATCCTTTTCTTGTTCCGAAGTGAACTGGATATGTTGGTCAATGGAGTTTAGATGTTCTGAGAAGGAATCGACGGCGTTTTCGTGAATCTTGGCCATCGTGTCATCCACATATCGATACCACATAGTTGGAGGGGTGGGGGCGGTGTCCAGAGCTCTGCTCTCGAACTGTTCCATGTAGAGATTGGCCACTACAGGGGAAATTGGAGACCCCATGGCGGCTCCTTTCTTTTGTTTGTAGATTTCACCCTGGAATGTGATGTATGTGCTCGAGAGGCACATCTCTAGTAGAACAGATAATTGGGCGATGTCTAACGGGCATCTATCCGGTAAGCTCTGGTCACTTTCCAGTTTGGCTCTGACAACTGGAATGGCTTCATTGATCGGAATGCTGGTAAACAGTGAGGAAACATCGTATGACACGAGTTTCTGTCCAGGGGGTACTTCAAGTTCTGCAATCTTGTTGACAAAGTCTTCACTGTTGACGATGTGATGACTGTTGAGGCCAACAAGAGGTTTCATAATCTTAGCAAGGAACTTGGCAGTATCATACATCACGCTACCAATGCTCGAAACTATTGGCCGTAGCGGTACGTCTTTCTTGTGAATCTTGGGTAGCCCGTAGAACTTTGGGACATTCTCTGCTGTGGGGTACAGTTGATTGTAAAGATAATTAGGGATTCTCTTTTCTTTGCGCCACTCCTTCAAGGTTTGAATGAGTTTGTTTTTGATGGCTCTGGTTGGGTCAGATGTCAATTTTTCATACGTATTGGTATCGTCTAGAAGAGCCTTCACCTTGTTGTGATAATTTTGTTTGTTTAGGATTACCGTAGTGCGCCCTTTGTCCGCTGGTAAGATTACAATTGAATCGTCTTTCGCCAGAGCCTTAATGGCTTCCCTTTCAGCTCTGCTGATGTTTGATCTTGGGGGTTTGCTCTTGCTTACGATTTTAACTACTTCATTTCTCAGGCTCTCGGCTTGGCTTTTATCTTTTAGTTGATTACAGGCCAGTTCAGTGGCTGCCACGATCTCATCAACTGGGATCTTTGATGGAGTTACGCTAAAATTCAGACCTTTCATGAACAGAGACAATGGTTACGAATTAGCAGCCATCTATGACACAATTCTAACCCCCAAGAGGCGTTAAAAAACCTTTTTAAAATTCATCTTTTTAACATTCACATCATTGACTGATGAAGTCAGCTCCGAGTTTGTAAAACTTTTTTAACTTTTATTATGCTGTTACTGTTCTTTAAAGAGGACCAAAGAGTAAGCTGAATCCTTTTGCCAATCAATAACATTCATGACAATTTCCCCAAACTACAAATTAAAATCTCGAAGTCGTCTGATCTGTCTCTCGCGCAAGTAACATAGAAATGACCAAATGCATGTTACAGGTCCCAGGAACATACCAAAGCAAAAGAATTCCTGTATTCCATAAAGATCCTCATGAAATCCTTTTATTTTCAAAATAGTATTCAAAAGAAGATGAAAGTTTATTAAAGCAAATTTAGAATGGACGGCACATTCATTCTAGCTTTCACTTTGTGCGAAAAAAAAACGCGAACGTGAGATGGATGTTAAAAATGAGATGGATATTGTAAAAACTGGGAGCTATGAAGCTTTCTTATAGCGCTCGACACACCGCACTGCAATCAGTTTGGCTGTATGAAGTTGGTCTGTGCCTCGGTTAAGGGTAAGTCAGACTCCTCCTCTATTAACGCTTTCACCTAGCTGCATTTACTGAGTTGGTACCGCGCTCATCTTTTCGCAATACCTCACGTATAAGGTTGTCCTGATCGGTTATTGGTGATGACACTCCCCGGCTTATAGCGCTACGATAGTTTGCCATGGCTTTGTTTACGTTCTGGAACTGCCGCTTCTTACTGATGTCCTCTGCAATCAGAAGTGTCCAGGGGTTCTGCACCACTGCACCCCCTGCTACATCAAGCAGTGCAAGCGTTGTAATGGCTTGTTGTAAGCTTTCCATTGCTGCTTCCTTTTCACCTTTGTGATAAAACAAAAGCGTAAACTGTGTTCAATTTGTTATAAACACAAAGCGCGCATCTTAATGCAGAATGCGCCCCACACCCTAGCCTCCCGCCGCAGAGTACAGGCTGAACGTATTTACGCACGCATCCCCATGAGACGCAAGCTGATAGAAAACAATTGCTTCGCCTATATTCTTCTCTATTGTTGGGTGATTTGAAGAAGCTGTTATGTTTTCTAGATCATTGCACTTTTGAGCGCTACCTTAGCAGCAGCGAAATGAAAGCCTGAAAAATTCAGGCTTCAACTGGATTTTTCAGGTTATCATTTCGCTGCCACTAAAGCAGCGCTAACAACTGCGATGATCTCAAATACATAATAAGGTCTCTCTGCAATGCAAATATATGTCTTTCATATATTCTCTTCACTGAAGAAGCTGTTTTCTTCAAGGGGATATTGGAAACGCTTGACTTTCATTGAACGACTAAGAATAACTCTAAGTAACAGTTTCGATCATGTTTCATTATAGTTTTTTCAAGCATTGACGTATATCCCCGCCCTAATAAGTTATCTCAATTATTATCTTTCCATTATAAACTATTAAGAATTGAAATCGCGAGCTTGAGACCCTCAAACTGGGAACTGATCAAATACTCGACTGCTGATAATGAGCAATATAATAGGATCCTATCTGACTAGGCTTTGCCATCATGGGTATGAAACGTAGCGACATTAATACGCTTACAATTGGCCGCCTGTGTTTACCTCCTTGTTGAAATTTTTAGTGCCGAGTTTATTTTTCCTGTCTAGTTGTACTAGTCAGCCTAGCAATTAATTCGATTCATTAACTATTAGGCTTTATGCCCTCGATAGGGATTCACTTAAAACCCATAACGCGCCAACCTCTTTTCATCTGGTTAATAGCATCGATGGTAATCGCTCGGGAACTCATTCCAAAAACAGTGGACCCCGGTGCCACAATCAAAGACATTTTGGTCAACCTCTGTGTCCACTTCCCTGAGGACGCGGGGCGGACGGTTGTAGGCAGCAAATGGAGGCACAGTGCTACCAACCATATAAGATCCGCACGGAGCTTCATTACCAAGTGCTTCAAACCTTTAAGTTTAAAATAAAAAGTTACCAGCTAGCAACATTTATCGAGTGTATAACTCTTAATGTTACGGAGTTATAAGATGGAAATCCAAAGGGATTGTGGGGGACGTAGGCTAGAATCTTTTTCCGGGTTGTCCGGCATAGCTATAGGATTTTCTTAATTAAAATGTTTTTAAATTCACTTTATTTTATATTCGGCAGTACTTTTTCTTATGTTGTATTATATGGTGGTTGTCATCAAGTAGCGATTGATATTTGTTCTTGATAGATAAGAGCAGCTTCCTTTGAAAAATGTTGCTTTCAACCAACAGGGAATTATTGCTTAAAAGTGATATCCATTTCTTTGAATCAACATTATGATCGAGGTGGGCTGATCTGGAAACGTTCTAGCTAGTCAATCGTTTGTTAAGTATTTCATGTCATGTACAAACGTTTAGGAGGGATAAGCCGAATTTCAGTGAATCAACATCTTCAAATTATTCGTAATACAATGTTAAAAATCAATTGCTTCCTCCTCTTGCATGTAAAGGACAGTAAAAAGTGCAAAAACAACCCCCCCCCCCCCCCAAAAAAAAAAAAAAAAAAAAAATCGAAACGCGAAAAGGGCTCTTGTAATAACCTATCCAAATATAAGACCCGGGGGGTTTTATTTGGAATTTGCCCAACAGAAACTGATAAAGAAAGATATTAAATTACACATCTCGATAACGTATCCGAAGTGTGAGACGGGCCCGAAGTTGATCTTTCACACAACTTTGAGCTACAGTATGAAGTACAATATAAACTAAAGAAGTAACAATAAACTGACATGACATTTACGGTATTTCCTTTTTAATGAAGTTCAACGCCGTTGTGTTTGAAGTTGGCATTTTCGGAGGAATTCCGTTTGCGACGAATTTCTCGTAAATGCCCCTAAAGTATGATACTTTACCTTCAATTGTCATCCCAGCCGATTTTGAAACGCAAAATTAAAATCCCTCTTATCATAACCCCCTCCGAATAAAAGTCCCACTGAATATAAGCCCCTCAAAAAGGATCTTTGAAAAATACAAGCCCCGGGCTTATTTTCGACTGTGCTGTACGAAACCTTCCTTAGATTTTTTAACATGTTTTCTTTAAATTGTCTCTTGTGTGGGGTTTTGAAAATCTTCACTGAAATCATTGTAGAACCGATTTCGGCCTCCTTTTACCAGTTCTACACGTCTGTCTTCTACTTTGCATTGTCTTCTTCGTAGTTCGATGATATGGAAGCTCTGCTAGAATACGCTCTTTTTTAAAACGAATATCATTGAACTGTCATCAGACATAGGACATAGGCATAGAACATTTGGCTAGTGCAGGTTTTTATCGTTTTATTGGAGTGCTTTTCCGTTTAGAGAAAGGAAGAATTTTACACGCTTTAGGTAAAGACATATACTGCTATTGTATTAACATATTTCAACACGCAAAATTATGTTCTCTTCAAAATCTCAGCACTGGGTTTATTCTTAAGTATTCTTAAAACTCCCAAAATTTCACCCTCGATATTCTTTTAAAAAGTATTCATATAACTGTCTGCAGTTAGATATAGCTCTTTGGCATTACAAAGCTTTTGCTTTCATGTCCAAATTGAGCACTCTACTTTGATGAATCATTGCCGCTAGCAATTGCGCATGCTCACTAGCTCGCTAGTTCGAGCACTCTGGCATGGCTTAGATGTACCACATGTGTGGGACATTTGGGGACGGACATGTGTCAGAGGACGGACAACTATCTAGGGTTGAGGAACCTTGCTGCCATAGATAAAAAATGTCATCCCGATATCTCCACCATAAAGCTGGTTTTAGGGGGCTGCAAAATTTTGCAAATTTTTTACCTCTGGCAGCAAGGTCCCTCGGCCCTAGAAAACTTCACAGGATTCATCAAATCTCTTTACTCTATCATCAAATTTGAATTAGTTTCTTCTGATAGCTACCTTAATATGCTAGACGTCACATTGTATCTAATTGACGGCTTCATTAGAACAGACAGTTAGTCTAAACCTATGGATAATCATCTGTACTTGCCACCCACTAGTGCTCACCCCAAACTTGTATTCAAAGCGATTCCATACGGAGTGGCCTTGAGATTACGTATGAACTGCTCAAATCAGAACTTTTTAGACAGGAGAATGCTGGAATATGAAAGGCACGTTGTTAATCAAGGCTACCCCGAAACGTTCGTTAAGAAGCAATTCCTTAAAGCCTCGGGCCATTCCTAGAGATGATCTGCTTTTGCCCCGAACCAGGGAGAACAGAAAACTACTTCCGTTAGTGATGACCTTCAATCTTCACCTACCTAACATAGGCTACGTCATTAGGAAGCATTTACACTTGTTACAATCTAATCCCAAATTAAGATAATTTTTTCCATGTAATTCAATTATTCCCTCGTTTCGTAGAACAAAAAACTTGAAAGAAATTTTGGCGCCATAGAGATACAGAACAAGAGTAGAACAGGCAACCAATGAAACAGGTGGTTGCGTTAAATGCAAACGTAGTAGATGTGATCTTTGCAAAAACGTTTTGATCAGTAGAATCAAAAATTTTTCAGAGTTTCCAAACCAATAGAAAATACTTTATTAAACCAAGACTGTCGTGTGATTCTAAAAATGTAATTTATCTTGCATCCTGTAACAAATGTCGCTTGCAATATGTTGGTTCAACGGCAACACAATTCAAAGTTAGATTCCGCAATCATAAATCATCAATGGTAACGAACAAGAAAACCTGTGAGGTTGCGGTACATTATAACAATAGTCCGCATGCCCTTAACGATTTTTCTTTCCAGTGTATCGATCAGGTGTTTGCTACCAATTCCACTGAGATTTTGGATAAACTTTTGATCACGAAGGCAGCGTACTGGGGTGCGCAACTTTTCTCATTAGCACCTTTTGGCCTTAACAAAAGGCAAGAATTCCACTCCAGGAACAGAATCACCTACAATGAACCTTCCACTTGAGTCGAAATAGTCTGCAAGCTTAACGAACCACAAAACTTCACAACTCGATGTAGCACATGAATTCATTATTTTAATGATTGTTTTAGTTCTCGCTATTATTACAATGTACCTTTCGGAATACAATTATTTCTTTTGTTTGTAGCGGAGCTCCGCGGAGCGCCATAGCTAAGAAAATATGGTAACCCATCGATGTGAGAAAATTTGGTTTTATAGCCATGACGTCATGGACGTCCGTACATACGGACGTACGTACGTACGTACGTGCGTCCGTCCGTCTGCACGCCCCTCCATGTATGCAATGTGACCAGTATCACGTAACCATATCACGGGCACAAGTTTAGAGCTCATCGAGGAGGCAAGACTCCGGTTGACATTATAGCTAGTTTACAGCATACATCTTTGATATTGGACATCAATGTTATGGTCCATTGACACCTGTCAAAACAAGCTATCCGCTGACCAGTATCACGTGACCATATCTCAGGCTCAAGTTGAACCTTATCGATGGTTTTTTTTTTTAAGTTGTCCGCTGACCAGGGGACTGGTTGTTGATTGGATCGCAGGCTAAAGCAAGGTCAGGCACTCATACCCACACCTGAACGAGGGATAATTTTTTGCGCTTTTTCTGTGGCTACGTCAACAAAAGCTCTTCATAGTCCATGCTTTTTGTGTTCAGGTACGGTTTGGAAAATATATTTTTCTTGCATTTTTCGCTGGTTTCAGTCCAGGTTTAACATAATATAGCTGTGGTCAGGACACACTGGTGGCTACGTAGTTATTCAACTCAAGCATTGGAGCGATATAAACTTAAAGCTGAATGTTTATTTTTAATTTGTTTAGGGCTGCTTTTTGCTCTGAATTGCAGATTTTGGTAGGTCTTAAGATTTTTAATTTTGAATCTACTAAGGTTGCAAGATGCCTGCACGGCCTATGACAGAAGAACAGAAACGAAAGAAGCGAGAAAGAGAACGAGAACGACAAAACGGTACAACAGTAATAGCTTAAAGTTGGTGGGAAAAGTTACTGCACAAATTCTTTTCTTGGACGCTGAACCGTTTGTTATTTCTACGGATGAGTTATTTCAAGTGGAAGCATAATTTCCTTTGTTCAGGAATAAAACTCGAATTTTAATTGTTAACTGGAATTAAATAACTATCATCTGCACTCTTCTTGGACAGAAATAATCGATCTGTTACTGGTTTGTTTGGATTTAAAATGCGTGCCAACAAGAAACTGTTTTTCGATGTGCCTCGACAGTGACAAGAAAATTTTGCACTTATGTTCTAAACCTGTAATCGCAATGAGTTCTCGTAAAAATATAAGTAGAAATATCACCAGCTTGTGATTTCAGAAGTTTGTTTAGAGCACTTACAGGTAATTTGTTGGAGATCTTGTTTGAAGTTTGTCCTTTCTAGCCTATTCTGGTTCTAAGCCAGGATGGCGTGTTTCAATGAAATACATCAAAATGTAAATGATCTCGTTTTCAGAGATAAAGTGGAATAAATAAGGTACATCAAGAACACAGTACTCCTTGTTTGACCTTGAACCGACAAAGACGATCAGTCACGTCACGAGCTACAGTACGTCTGTGATTTCTAATTTTAACGTGATTCCTATTCGCTGGCTTTTGACAGTCGACTCTGAAATGGCTTCTTTCCTTTTTCGTTTGCTTGCTGAGGATTTGCTTGTTTTCATTTAAAGCTCTTGCGATTCAAGAAAAATTAATTGCCTAACTGGTGAATTCGACGGTAGATTTCGCTGGAAAAACCCGGCGATATCACACTCATCCCTTCGTGATTCATGCGTTCAGTCTGGATGCGCTGTTGGCTCGAGAGACCTTCTTAACTTGTACACAACTTGTCCTCTTCTCTCTCGTCCGCCTGTGAATCATCGTTCTGGTTGACACAGCGTCTTCTCGTTGGGAAAAAAACATGGACCCACTATCCAGATTGGCAATGTAGCCAGCATGGTTGCTCTTTTAGTGTAGTGGTGATCATACCCAACCGGTAATCAGAGGGACGTGGGTTCAAATCCCGCTGAGGGCATAAAAAGTTTTCTCCCAATTTAAAAATGTCATCCAGGGGTTGTCCGTCCTTGGTCCTTTCAAACTTCATTAATTAACTACATTTCGCCACGGCTTGGACTGTGAATCCATTTGTGATCCCCCTGGGGGTCAGGGATGCGCTGTTGGCTCGAGATACCCTCGTAACTATATATATATAAATATCTATATTTGACTCACTTGAACAACTTGTTACCAATCATAGTTAATAGAGTTAGCGGAATGGTTTGGAAGCTCGCCAAACATCAACGGAGCAAACAAAGATGCCAAGATTTAGGTTGGAAAGTCCACGACCGAGCACACTCTTTTGTTTTGCGTTCATACACTATGCATGACTCTTACGTAACCAACACGTTTCTATTGGTTAGTTCCTCAGTACGGAGGAAACAACTATTGTGCACAGTCAAGGCCCAAAAAGAAGAAGAAAAACCTAAAACAAAGAAATTTGCGGGGTTTCAGAACCATTCCTTTCCATTAACTTAGTACCAATGCAACAACAAACTCCCAACAATCTAAATAAACCTGTTTGAAACCAATGGAATGAGGCCGTGAGCAACACAACCTTCTTA
Organism: Montipora foliosa; assembly: GCF_036669935.1. Lineage (NCBI taxonomy): Eukaryota > Metazoa > Cnidaria > Anthozoa > Scleractinia > Acroporidae > Montipora > Montipora foliosa. The sequence continues at coordinate 72,616,133 of NC_090874.1, read as the reverse complement.
TTTGAAAAGTCTATTGCAATGTGCCATAGTATCGATAGTAAATGTGCGATTGGTTTGTTTTCGCGTGCCCTTAATTTTGCAAATTGACTCACCCTTTGGTTGCAAATCTAGTCTTCTCGAGATTGACGAGGGAATGAACTAATCTCTTTGCTTACTGAAGCCAAATAATGATATATTTATCAGTAAAAAACCATTGTCTGGTGATAAGTCGTTTAGGTTGACGGTTGCATATATTACCTGCTATTGACTTTTGAGACAATGAGAACACCGACATGCAAAATTAAAGCTCTTATTTGGCAATAGCACGTTTGGTTGATTCTACTGTCAAAAATTAGCCAACCGCTTACGGAGGTCTCAATTAGTTCTTGCAGAGTAGGGTAGAAGAGGACTGATATATAGATTTAGCCAAGCCTAAAAGCGGAGGTCTCTGGTTATTTATTCTTAATACTTGTAGGGTCAGTGAAAAAAAAAAGTTTTCGAATTGTCCGCGTTTTAGTGTTTCCGGTTACGGAATCATTTTCTTTGCTTTCTTCCATAGAAAAATTCATTGCCTAACCAGTGAATTCCACGGTAAATTTTACGCGAAAAACCGACATTGCATCATGAAGCGATATCGGTTTTTTGAGTGAAATGTTCTTTGGAATTCACCAGTTTGGCAATGAATTTAACAAGCACACCCTCAGCGAGCGAATGGAAAAAGAAAGAAGCCATTTCGGGGTCAACTGTCAATAGCCAGCGAATAGGAATCATGCTAAAATTAGAAACCGTCCCGACACTTTGTCAGTTCAATGTCAAAAAAGAGTTTTACTGATGTACTTTATTCTACTTTATCTCTGAAAACGAGATCATTCACATTTTGATGTACTTCATTCAAACACGCCAGTTTGGCCTGGAACAAGAATCGGCGTTGAAAATACGCAGCCAAGAAAGGACAATCAAACTTCAAACAAGATCCGCCCCAACAAATTACCTTTATGTGCTTTAAAGAAACTTCTGAAAACACAAGCTAGTGATAGTTCTCCCCAATTTTACGAGAACTCATTTCGGTTATGTGTTTATAACATAAGGGCACAATTTTCTTGTCACTGTCGAGGCAGATAGAAAAACAGTTGGGCAAATGGATTAAAAGAGCATTTGTTCGCTCGCACTTTAGAGCAAAACAAACAAACAAATCAACTGTTTGCTTATGTGCAGAGAGTACAGATAATTGTTATTTCATTCCATTTGAGAATGAAAATTTGAGTCTCATTCCTGAACAAAGGGAAAAAAAAACGATTAAATCACTTTTTATTTATAAAATTACGTATCCGTAAAAGTAACAAAATAACGATTTAGTGCCCAAGGAAAGAATTTGTGGAGTAACTTGTTCCACCCAGTTTTAGCTATTACTGGTATTATTTTTTTGTCGTTGTCGCTCTCTTTCTCACTCCTTTCGTTCCTGTTCTAGTCATAGGTCCCCCAGGCATCATGCAACCTTATCAGAGATTCTACAGATATGCCAAAAATTGCAGTATAGAGAAAAAAGTATGTCTAAACAAATGAAAAACAAACACTCAGCTTTAAGTTTATTTCCCGATCCCAGAAATGTATAATACAATCTCTCTGCAGTGCATATATATACAAGTTAAGAAGGTCTCTCGAGCCAACAGCTAGCGCGTCTCTGCACCCAGGAGGATCCAGGATTCACAGTCAAAGCCTCGGCGAAATGCCAATGCAGTTTTCAAAAGGACCAAGGACGGACATCCCCTGAATGACAGTTTTCATTGGAAATGAAAGAAACATTTTATGCCCTGAGAGGGATTTGAACCCACTTCCCCATGATTACCGGTTGGATGTCATCACCACTACACTATTAGAGCAACCATGCTGGGTACATGGCCAATCTGGATAGCGAATGGGAATCATTACGTGGTCATCCCAGGCCCATGTTTTTCCCCACCTAGCTAGATGACGCTGGATCAACCAGAACTAGAACAGTATTTCATTTTAATTTTAAAATTAGCCTGTATCCTTCTAGGATCCTTCCTTGTCATCCGCTAAGTTGACTACGGTCGTGCATCATTAAGTTGATTCTTGGTTGGGTTTCAAGTGAAGTTATAGGCTCCCCTACTTTGTCACCTCGAAAGAAAATTTCCCGGGAGGCCCACGCCTTAAACCACGTAAATCACATCGTCGATGGCTGTGTTGCCAGCATGGTTGTCCTGGTGGTGTAGTGGTGATCACACCCGACTAGTAATGGGGGGACGTGGGTTCAAATCCCGCTCAGGGCAAATTTTCTTTCACACATTTATTCAGTTAAAAATATGATTATTGGGGTGTGCATTGTCAGGGTTTCTCTCCTACACTCTCTCTCTCTATATCTATATATATATATATATATATATATATATATATATATATATATATATATATATATACGGAAGAAAAAACACATAAACTACAAGTTCATCCCTACAAGCCTGTTTCGTGGTCGCCCACTCATCAGGGGATTTATATATATATATATATAATGTTTAAAAAAATAAGCAGCAGTGTTTTATCGGGGTTTAAAAACTTGGGCGTAGCCGAGTGTTTTTAGACCCGATAGAGTGATTTTACTTGACCCGTGAAATATATAGTGGAATATTACACGCTATGTGTGCGTAAAAGCCACTATCACATGGTGTATACAAGATCGAAGATGAAAAAACTAACACAAAAACAGAACACACAATAATGACACTAGTGAAAAGATAAATTATACGACAGTTATTGTAATATTTTTCTTCGTTTATTAGACTAAACGTCAGAAATTTTTACAAAAGATCGTGGGGTGTTTTCGTGTAAATAGTCTGAGTAACAGAAAAACAAAGGTCTAATTAGGAGGTAGTGTTACACAATAACTATTATTCTCTGTTTCACGGGTCAAGTAAAATCACTCTAACACACGTGCTGCGAGTTTTTTGAACGGCTTCAAAAACATTCCACAAAGAGCGTGTCCCTTTGGACTCAAAACAATGGTTCAAATTGTGAAGATGAATATTAGCATACAAGAAAAACAAGCTATGCCTTATTAGTATTCTTTATATAAAGAATACTAACGAGGAGTGTTTTATCAGGATATAAAGCTCATACACGTGACGTTTTATCGGTGTTTTGATAGGCCTTTAGGGTCATGAATTATTAATGCTTTTTGGAAATATATATAATATAGGTGTTACAAGCTACGTTTGCTTATTGCCCATTTCATATCATGTAACAGTCTGTTGTGGGGAAACGTTCGTTTATTCTTAACCTTTGTATCATTACGTATATTTTAAGGACGTTCAAATGTAACTATTTGTGTCATAATGAGATTAATGACTAGAGAATCGCATTATTGCTTACGAATGGACTTAAAGACACCACTGGGTAAATACCATGATTGTAAAAAATCTGTCTCGCTTTACGAAGTCCTAAACCATTCTGTATTAATTGTTTAAGATTTCGAACAGCTTGTTACCAATCATAGTTAATAGAGGTGAATGGTTTGGAAGGTCGCGAAACATCAACGGAGCAAACAAAGATGCCAAGATTTAGATTGGAAAGTCCACGACCGAGCACACTCTTTTGTTTTGCGTTCATACACTATGCATGACTCTTACGTAACCAACACGTTTCTATTGGTTAGTTCCTCAGTACGGAGGAAACAACTATTGTGCACAGTCAAGGCCCAAAAAGAAGAAGAAAAACCTAAAACAAAGAAATTTGCGGGGTTTCAGAACCATTCCTTTCCATTAACTTAGTACCAATGCAACAACAAACTCCTAACAATCTAGATAAACCTGTTTGAACCCAATGGAATGAGGCCGTGAGCAACACAACCTTCTTATTTGAAAAGTCTATTGCAATGTGCCATAGTATCGATAGTAAATGTGAGATTGGTTTGTTTTCGCGTGCCCTTAATTTTGCAAATTGACTCACCCTTTGGTTGCAAATCCAGTCTTCTCGAGATTGACAAGAGAATGAACTAATTTCTTTTGCTGACTGAAGCCAAATAATGATACATTTATCAGTAAAAAACCATTGTCTGGTGATAAGTCGTTTAGGTTGACGGTTGAATATATTACCTGCTATTGACTTTTGAGACAATGAGAACATCGACATGCAAAATTAAAGCTCTTATTTGGCAATAGCACGTTTGGTTGATTCTACTGTCAAAAATTAGCCAACCGCTTACGGAGGTCTCAATTAGTTCTTGCAGAGTAGGGTTGAAGAGGACTAATATATAGACTTAGCCAAGCCTAAGAACGGAGGTCTCTGGTTATTTATTCTTAATGCTTGTAAGGTCAGTGAAAAAAAAAGGTTTTCGAATTGTCTGTGTTTTAGTGTTTCCGGTTACGGAATCATTTTCTTTGCTTTCTTCCATAGAAAAATTCATTGCCTAACCAGTGAATTCCACGGTAAATTTCACGCGAAAAACCGACATTGCATCATGAAGCGATATCGGTTGTTTGAGTGAAATGTTCTTTGGAATTCACCAGTTTGGCAATGAATTTAACAAGCACACCCTCAGCGAGCGAATGGAAAAGGAAAGAAGCCGTTTCGGAGTCAACTGTCAATAGCCAGCGAATAGGAATCACGCTAAAATTAGAAACCGTCAGGACACTTTGTCAGTTCAATGTCAAAAAAGCGTTTTACTGATTTACTTTATTCTACTTTATCTCTGAAAAAGAAATCATTCACATTTTGATGTATTTCATTCAAACACGCCAGTTTGGCCTGGAACTAGGGGTTTGCGTCGAGCCTGCGAGATGTAGGACGTTTCTTTCTCTGCTCTTCCAAACATTGAGCGTTTTGGAGACTGTGAGGTCTTAATTTTAAATGGCGAACATTTATAAAGTTTCCAAAGGAAAGCCAGATCGAGCGACTCCGACCTTGAAACCATATCACCAGAAAAAGAAAACGAGAAGAGTCTTTGTGACGAAGCCTCATCCGTGGACGACGTTATTACTGATCGCCCGGGTGAAGAGGACAAGATTATCGAAGCTTTAGCTATGTCGCAAACTGTTGCCTCCCATTTGCAGCTCATTCTCAGCAAGCTTGAGGATTTGGAAACTAAATTTGAAAGCGTGGTTACGACAGTTAATATTTTAACGTCTACGGTAGAAAGCCTTAAGAAAACGGTAGACAAAGTGCAAAGTGCAATGGCGGCTGTTGAGAGCAAGACAACTGAACTTAGGAAGGACGTCGACCAAATGGATAATAGTCTTTCTTTTCTCAATAAAGAGGTTCAAGAATTAAGAAGTAAGGAAAACAACTACAAGCTGGAAATCAAGAGCTTGGAAAGCAAGATCCTGTACCAAGAATTCTACAATAGACGCGAGAACCTTGGATTCCTGAATCTTCACGAAGCCAGTGACGAGGGGAACGAAGATACAAAAGAAGTGGTCTACCGCTTTCTTAAAAGGGAGCTCAAAATGGAAGATGTAAGGCGAAAAGAGTTTCAACGAATCCATAGGATCGGTAAAAAATCTAGTAGATACACTAGACCAGCCATCGCGCGTTTTCTACGCTTTTAAGACAGAGAATTGGTCTTTAATGCAGCGAGGGAAATGAGGGATTCACTAGAGGTCAAAGTGCTTGCAGATTTGCCAAAGGAAGTAAGGGAACGAAGGAAGAATCCGAGTGGCCTAAGCTTCGACAAGCGAGAGCAGAAGGGAAACGAGCATTCTTCAGCTGGCAAGAACCAGACAAACTTTACATAGATGGAATTCTGGTGCCCGAATAAAATCGTGAAACAACGGACCCAATTAGGACCGACATTTTGAGGGTTTCAAATAAAAAAATATTATTTATTGAAAATATCATCAATGCTATTGCCCAGATAACTTAGAAATAATTTCTACTCACAGAAGCTATAAACTTTGAATGTACATTTGCTCTTGTTTTGGTAGAAGTCAGAGATGACTTTAAATTCGTATTATTAGTTTCAAACCCCAGAGGCCGAAATTACCACATATTTTGCGCCTCGGCCTTTTAACAATGTGGAGTCTCTGCTTGCGTTGGTTAGGTGTTGTTGTTTGTGTCTTAGTCTGTCCTTGTTTGGTTGTTGTTTTGTTTTTTCTTTTCTTAATGTATAATTGCTGCAGCTCACACGAATTTATTTTCTCCGAATAATGGGACTGAATAAACATTAATTTTAAGTTGTTACACAGGGTGAAAACAAGCGTTTACGTATCCGTTTTTGTAACGGATTCCTTACGGAATCTTGAATTTCCGCTAACGGAAATTCAGATAACCGAAGCGGGAAACACGTGTGTACGTTACTTTTCCGCGACTGCGGCTTCGCGGAAACGCATTCCTTAAACTCGTGTATCCGCGAGGTTTCCGTGACCACGGAATTACTAACAACCGTCATGTTTCCGTAACTCGTAAATACAAGGGACACACGATAATCCGCTGAATTTCTGCGGTTCGGAAACTTAACCTTAATTTTCAATCGTAGGGTTGCCTTTTCCTGGAGAAGCATTTAGTGGAAAGAGGCCTAGAAAGCGAGTTATAAGCCACTAACTTTGAAAGGGGCTTCCTTGTCATGATCGCGCGGTATTGAACTCTACAATAACGCGTAGCTAAACCTCACATTACGTAAAAACAAGGTAAAACTTGGCAAACATCATTAGACCCACTGCACATGCACACTGAGCTCATTCAAGGTTATGCTTTATTATCAGGTTATCAAGAGGGCGTTTTTTCAATGATGACAACAGCATATAATAAACTACTAAAATTCTAAAATTCTAGTCATAATGAATTAAAAATTTCTTGACTTTACTTCCGAAATCTTTAAAAATTCTGATTCAATAGTATCTTATCTGAATTAAAAATTGATATGATCAGTATGATTTACTCTATTATCTTTCATTTTCTGTACATATAAATCGATATTACCAAAATATAATAAATAGCAATTTCATACAATAGTTAAATGTTCTATTTTTCGCACCTAACGGCTTGTCCAATTTCGAGAATGAAGAAATCACTCATACCTATTAATTTCAAATATTGCTCGAGATTTTTCGAATTTTGTTTACAATACACACTCTCTACTTAAGTTTTATCGATGAAAGTATTGTCAACAAACTTTCATCCAGGCTTGAGTTCCTTTGTCTGTCCTATCATTTCTTTACTTTCTGCTTTAGATTTGCTTATCGTTTACATTAAAAATAGCAAGACGATTCTTTTATCCAATTGTTTCGATTGTCCAAAGGATACTTAAAGTGATTACTGACATGTCTACACGCATTTGAGAGAGCACAGTGCAGAATGGACATAAAATAATGCCTTAAACTGATGTGATTGTAACTGATATAACTTAGCAGCCTTACAACCTCTATTGGTTGGTTAACACGATGCTCAATGGGAAATACATTTCTACTTCAATGGTCTTCCCCATAACTAAGTACTGTAGTCATCATTTTACTAAGATGACTGACCAACCAATGCATATATTAATATTCATCTGGACATATGAATCAAACAAAGGCTCAGCTCCCTTAACTTTAAGGGATATTTACACGATGACATCATAATATTTGAATACGAGTCACGGTATCAGAATCATTCTGACCTTGCTTTCCTCATGGTAATTAGCACTATTGTTGTTTTAACCCCATTAGGATTTTAAACTTGAATAAGTTAGGAAAAACAGAATTAATTGTGGTAATTCTAGTCAAATGATGCCTTCCTGCAAATGTCCCCTTCTTGCCAGACTTGACGTCAATTCATTGAAACCAAATATTACAATAATAAGAAATGGTCTAAAGTACAGAAAAAAATGCTGCTGAGTTGACATCTGTACAGTGAACTGTAAAACTGGAAAAACCTATTCTTCTTGCATCTATGGCTACCACGCTAAACCACGTTTGAACCACGCTAAAGTTACTGTGCTGCAGCATAGCAACCATTACAAACACTGTTGCATACCTTGCCCTTACTCTGCTTCAATGTGCCAGCAGATATTTGAGTTGAAAAAAAATACAGTGTGTTGCAGAGTTAAAAGTACAATGAAATGAAAAAAAGAAAATAAATAATAACTAAGGAGACTTTTAACTCTGGGTCAATCGCCCGGCCCAGAAAGGGTAGGTTTGTGGCAGAGGTCTGCTTGACATATTTTGACCAGCCACTCTTGTGACTTTTGCTGCCGTTCTTTGCTGCCTCTTGCTCATACGAGCCTTGTAAGTGGCATCCAAGACTGCTTTAATATTGCGTAATTTGCTCCTTTCCCACTGTAGCGGTTTCACATCCCTTGCAGAGGGTCCACTTGTTTGTCCTCCATCTTCATCACTCTCCTCTGATGACATAAACTCAACAGCATTGTCTAGTTTTAGCAAATCTCTTGCTCTGTCCTTGTCCTGTGTGGAGAGTGCTGCTTTTTGCACAATTTCTAGTCAATAATTCAATTTCTAAAAACCCAACAATAGATAACTATCAGATGAAACACTTGAACAAAATCATTTTCTTACTGTATACAACATGAACAGAAAAAAAAAAAAAACAGAGTAGCATGAACAACCTGTCTTAAAATACCATAGAAGGGATTGGTTGCACTACCATGCGATGGACAATTGATTATAAGATACTTATATACATTTTGTATAAAAGGATAGTGCATTTCCATTATTTTACTCTTTGTCACCGATGCAAGACCAAAGCAATTAAAGACCACCTTTGCCATGCAAATCCACTTATCCAGAATTGACCCTAATGAAATGCACGTCGAATTTTGACTTCCAGCACGAAATTTCCCGTTAAGTATACGCATTTTCTATCTTTTTAAGATAAAAGTTAGGGTTAGCGTCATTTTAAGGTTAGGGTAACTACTGCTGTGTATAGGGGACACTTTATGATGTTAATTGTCTGTAGTCTTAGACTTGAGTGGTGTTGAAGTTGCGGTGAAGACCAAGGAGACGCTTCATGAGGTTTAATGAAATCGGTATGCATCTAATTAATCGATCCTGGACATATCAATCCTGGGTAAATCCTGGACATATCTGTGCAAGCCATTTATCTTCTCATGATCATTATTTCAATCACGGACACACTATCTTGCCCTTGTTGCTATCAATAGAAATTACATCAACTGATTTGCCAACACCAATTATTCTACATGTACATGGCACACACCATTGTCAAAAAAAGGTACAGAACCATGATACAATTTGTACCATGACTTCTAAGAGATGTAACAGTGGGGAAGGGGAAGATAAGAAAATAACATCCTTTTTACTTTTTACATTGCCAAAAGAATGGAAGCAATAATTGGTGTGAAGAGGTGGTTTTACTCGCAATTCATGTGCTCTTTTGTATTCTAAGGAAGGGCAGTTTGACAGACTATTGCCTTCTGTTTTGTTATACCTGACTGACATAGGATTTACAATACCCTGGAGAGGTACTGCACAAAAATGCAATGTGTTAATATGAACTGTACCTTTTATCTCTGCCTTGACCCATTTTTCCTTTTCAAAAATTAATTTCCTCTGATTTCTTTGACAATAATTTCCTCAATCTTCTTGTTCCCTTCATGGTCATATCTCAAGGGTTAATTAAGACAAAGCAAATCAAATGATTAAAATTAAAATGAACATGCAGGTAAGGTAATTTCCACCTAGGTGGCATCTCTTAGCTAGAGGGTGTAATCATTGGAAGTACCATTTGGATATGAAGTACATGTACAGTGTAACATGCTTTGTAAGATGTAATTATGCTTGCTAGAAGTAGAGAATCATTATCTTAAACCAAGGTCATGAAATCATAATTTATTTTCAAAATGATATTTTAACACAATTGACCAAATTGCTATTTTAACTCTCAAAGAGGGATTAACAGCTCTTGCACTACTCTAACTCTGTCAATGAAAGCCAATTGTAAAGTCACAACTCTCTTTGAAATTCAGTAGCAGATAAAACCTTAAATTGCATAATCTCAGCAATGTAACATCATGCTTTCAAAATAAAATTTTGACATCATTGACAAAAGTGCAGCCACTTTGTCCACTCAAAGATGGATAAAAAGCTTTGGCACAGCCCACTCAGAGATGGGCAGCCTGACTTTTGTCAATGAAAGCCAATTATTGTTAAGTCACAACTCTCTTTGAAACTCAGTGAGCAATATAATTTGCATAACCCAACCTCAAAGGAATCATACATTCCAAATAAAATTTGGACATCATTCACAAAAGTGCCATTTTGTCCACTCGAAGATGGATAAACAGCTTTGGCACAGCCCACTCAAGAGATGGGCAGCCTGACTTTTGTCAATGAAAGCCAATTATTGTTAAGTCAAACCTCTCTTGGAAACTCAGTTGACAATATAATTGGCATAACCTAACCTCAATGAAATCATACTTTTAAAATAAAATTTTGACATCATTGACAAAAGTGCCATTTTGTCCACTCAAAGATGGATAAACAGCTTTGGCACAGCCCACTCAGAGATGGGCAGCCTGACTTTTGTCAATGAAAGCCAATTATTGTCAAGTCTCAACTCTCTTTGAAACTCAGTGAGCAATATAATTTGCATAACCCAACCTCAATGAAATCATACTTTTAAAATAAGATTTTGACATCATTGACAAAAGTGCCATTTTGTCCACTCAAAGATGGATAAACAGCTTTGGCACAGCCCACTCAGAGATGGGCAGCCTGACTTTTGTCAATGAAAGCCAATTATTGTCAAGTCTCAACTCTCTTTGAAACTCAGTGAGCAATATAATTTGCATAACCCAACCTCAAAGGAATCATATCTCCAAATGAAATTTGGACATCATTGACAAAAGTGCCATTTTGTCCACTCCAAGATGGATAAACAGCTTTGGCACAGCCCACTCAGAGATGGGCAGCCTGACTTTTGTCAATGAAAGCCAATTATTGTTAAGTCAAACCTCTCTTGGAAACTCAGTTGACAATATAATTGGCATAACCTAACCTCAATGAAATCATCCTTTTAAAATAAAATTTTGACATCATTGACAAAAGTGCCATTTTGTCCACTCAAAGATGGATAAACAGCTTTGGCACAGCCCACTCAGAGATGGGCGGCCTGACTTTTGTCATTGAAAGCCAATTATTGTTAAGTGACAACTCTCTTTGAAACTCAGTGAGCAATATAATTTGCATTTTTTATAACCTAACCACAACAAAATCATAATGTTCAAAATGAAATTTGGACATCATTGATAAAAGTGCCATCTTGTCCACTCAAAGATGGATAAACAGCTTTGGCACAGCCCACTCCAAGATGGGCAGCCTGACTTTTGTCAATGAAAGCCAATTATTGTTAAGTCAAACCTCTCTTGGGAACTCAGTTGACAATATACATGTAATTGGCATAACCTAACCTTAATGAAATCATACTTTTAAAATAAAATTTTGACATCATTGACAAAAGTGCCATTTTGTCCACTCAAAGATGGATAAACAGCTTTGGCACAGCCCACTCAGAGATGGGCGGCCTGACTTTTGTCAATGAAAGCCAATTATTGTTAAGTCAAACCTCTCTTGGGAACACAGTTGACAATATAATTGGCATAACCTAACCTCAATGAAATCATACTTTTAAAATAAAATTTTGACATCATTGACGAAAGTGCCATTTTGGCCAGTCAAAGATGGATAAACAGCTTTGGCACAGCCCACTCAGAGATGGGCGGCCTGACTTTTGTCAATGAAAGCCAATTATTGCTAAGTCACAACTCTTTTTGAAACTCAGTGAGCAATATAATTTGCATTTTTTATAACCTAACCACAACAAAGTCATAATGTTCAAAATGAAATTTGGACATCATTGATAAAAGTGCCATTTTGTCCACTCAAAGATGGATAAACAGCTTTGGCACAGCCCACTCCAAGATGGGCAGCCTGACTTTTGTCAATGAAAGCCAGTTATTGTTAAGTCAAACCTCTCTTGGAAACTCAGTTGACAATGTAATTGGCATAACCTAACCTCAATGAAATCATACTTTTAAAATAAAATTTTGACATCATTGACAAAAGTGCCATTTTGTCCACTCAAAGATGGATAAAAAGCTTTGGCTCAGCCCACTCAGAGATGGGCGGCCTGACTTTTGTCAATGAAAGCCAATTATTGTTAAGTCACAACTCTTTTTGAAACTCAGTGAGCAATATAATTTGCATTTTTTACAACCTTACCACAACAAAATCATAATGTACAAAATGAAATTTGGACATCATTGATAAAAGTGCCATTTTGTCCACTCAAAGATGGATAAACAGCTTTGGCACAGCCCACTCCAAGATGGGCAGCCTGACTTTTGTCAATGAAAGCCAGTTATTGTTAAGTCATACCTCTCTTGGAAACTCAGTTCACAATATAATTGGCACGACATAACCTCAATGAAATCATACTTTTAAAATAAAATTTTGACATCATTGACAAAAGTGCCATTTTGTCCACTCAAAGATGGATAAAAAGCTTTGGCACAGCCCACTCAGAGATGGGCGGCCTGACTTTTGTCAATGAAAGCCAATTATTGTTAAGTCACAACTCTTTTTGAAACTCAGTGAGCAATATAATTTGCATTTTTTATAACCTAACCACAACAAAGTCATAATGTTCAAAATGAAATTTGGACATCATTGATAAAAGTGCCATTTTGTCCACTCAAAGATGGATAAACAGCTTTGGCACAGCCCACTCCAAGATGGGCAGCCTGACTTTTGTCAATGAAAGCCAGTTATTGTTAAGTCAAACCTCTCTTGGAAACTCAGTTGACAATGTAATTGGCATAACCTAACCTCAATGAAATCATACTTTTAAAATAAAATTTTGACATCATTGACAAAAGTGCCATTTTGTCCACTCAAAGATGGATAAACAGCTTTGGCACAGCCCACTCAGAGATGGGCAGCCTGACTTTTGTCAATGAAAGCCAATTGTTAAGTCACAACTCTCTTTGAAACTCTCTATATTTGTACAATTTGCATGACCCTAATGAATAAATTCATGGATATTGAAAATTGTACAGCATTGACGAAAGTGTTATTTTGTTGTCTGGGAGATATATTATGCAGCTTTAGCACAGCCCACCCAAAGAAATTTGGGACTACATATACCACAATGTGAGAGAGAGGTGTATTTAATTACAGTAATTTCCAATACAGTTGACTCCTCATACAAGAATAATTATTATCATCCGGAAGTGGTCAGGCGAAAAAAAAAGGGAAAGAAAAACCAAAAAAGAAAGAGGATAAAGTTTGGATACCAAGGTTCTAAACTTGGTTAAATCTTAGCGAACATTAATTTTTGGACAGCAGCAAAATTCCACTAACAATAGTCCAGGACAGCTGTATGTGACATAGTTGAGGTAGAAATTGGTACAAATGAGTATTCATGTTTGCATCGGCTTCTGCAAGATGGTGAACATTGGTTCCTCCCACGGTTTATTTCTGAAAGATTACTGTATTTGTGATTTTGTATAGCATAGACAAGGGAGCATCTATTTACCTACATGTACCAACCTGGCACTTGTCAGAAAGCCTGCAAAATCCTCCCTCTGTTTCCTCAATTCTCTGTAGGTCTTTCTGACAGCGTCCTTTTATATAAACGCAAAAAGAAAATCACCATGGTTGGCTTTCTCGAAATGTCAGTCTTTTTAAGTGACACAGGACAATGTCCACCATACCTTTAAGTGAATGAGAGGTGCACAAGTCCCATAGATTCTAACCACTTTTGAAGGAAAATAGGGAGTGTTTTTTAGCTTCAAAGGCACGAGCCTCGAGGGAGGAATGTGAGAATGCCGCCCAGGAAATTTTGCAAATCTAGTTTCTCCTAAGTGGCATCTCCTGCATTAGCCTGGGACCAAGCTCTCTTGCGGGGTGGGTGGCTCACCCCCCAAGAGAGCTTGCTCGCAGGCTACTCCTGCATTGAACATCATTTTTATCACACATCCTTTCGCATGAACTGAATATTCAGTATGGAGCTATTTCCTTGCCAGGGAATAAAAAATCCCTGATGAAGTGAACCTCTGTCGCACGAAACGCGTAGGAGAATAAAAAGAGTCATACAAGTACATGCTACAAACTGGCTTAAAGGAACACACGTAGCTCTAAACCTCAACATATAAACTTTGCCGCTAAAGCACTAAGGTGATATATTCGTTCACAATTCTTATGAACATACATTAATTTCACAATCGCTGTAACTCTTACTCGGTAAGATTTTTCTCGGTACAGTACTGTAATCATAATGTAACAATAAACGTTCTTGGTAAAACTCATATATTGATTACAACGCATGCAGTAACAAGTTTTGAACGAAGGACTCTTTGGAGTTCACTTAATTTGACCGAGACTGAAACCAATAAGATTGCAGCAAACTACAATTCAGTACTTACGGAACAACTTGGATCAACCGACGTCGACGAGCGCTGTTTGGAACTGAAGACACTCTTCTTCGCTTTTGATTTGCACATTGCGTCCAAACGATCGTTAAGCTTTTGGTTAACGGACCTCAGTTCAGCCAGCTCTTTCAAAACGGCTTCCATGGGACTTGGGGTCACTTTTGCTGTACTTGAGCATTGCTAGTACTTGGGCAACCTTCCCGTGAAACCATTTATCTTTTGCCGAAACCGAAGGACTTCAAGAGAACGACCAAAGAGCGAAATAGCAAAATTCAAAAAGCGCGCAATTATAATTGACCTCGGTTCAAAAACGAGGCAATCATGCGCGGTAAGGACAAAATGGGAGAAGGTTTCAAAGGTCGATAAACTGATCTTCATGTCGAAGAGTGAATGTGGAAGTTACAGTTTAAGCGAAGCAATATTGGTGTTCTTCAGATAGCGTTTCGAGAAGATTGTATCATTTTCATTTCGCGATTCATTGCCATAAATAGGAAGCATCAGAACACTGACAGTACAATGTATAATCGTGTGTCCTCTTTATTTGACTCCGATATATCTTTTTGCGGCCCAGTATTACTCCGTCTGTATCTTTGCATTTCAATTGAAACATGGATAGATATTTGCGAGGCTTGTAGAAGGCTGCAAGTATTACAAATGATTTCATTCTCGGTAACCCGTGGGGAATTTCGAAGCCAGCCAGGACGGGACGCCGGACCTTTGCCAGTCCTCATAATGCTAGTGATTCCTTCGTCCGGTTTTGACTAACTGCCCCTGGGTCTCCGATGTCAAAGGTTTTTAAAACAAAGATCAAGGAGACACTATAAAGTATAACTATATTATACCTTGTTGAAAATGTTAATGCTTGTAACTGACTTGTAATATATACGTGTGGGTGGTTTTTTAGGACGTTTTGGCTAATGTTTCGGTTAATTCTTAAGCCTTCATAAGTAGGGTTGATGTTTTAACGCGTGATTTAAAATAACGTTGCGCGAGCGGTATACGCGACCCTTTACATTTGAGGGTCATTGAATAGGAAGATAGGAGTAATTTTATCATATCATATACCCCTAGGCGTCACGTGGACTTGCTTCAAAGGCTTTTTCTCACTTACAAGCTTGATAGCAAAATTTTTCAACTCAGTGAGGTTATTTCTGAATCGAATTTAATTTTGCGAGTCTTGGACGTATTTTGGGTGTTTCTGGTCTTGAAACATGTTCAAGATCACTTTTTTAGAATAAGTAAACCCCTGATTAAGAAAGGAATTAAGGCTTAAGTTTCTTAAGAAACTGTGATGCTGCGTCGTTGACCTTTAGAGCGTTTTCCCTTATCAACTCGTTTGATAAGCTAAATTTTCGTAGGTCCACAGAGAGGTTTTCGGATCCTAAGAGGTTTTGGGGTTTTGGGCTGACTTCCAAACATGGCTGGTGTAATCCTGTAAGTACTAATAAAACTTATCGGTTGTCCTAATATTTAGCGCTTTCCTTGCTTCCAACTATACCGTGATTAAGTGAGATGTATGATGCTGTATGAAGTTTTTCAACCGTAGCCTTCATTCGGTTCCCTTCGTTTTCGGAAGATATTTATAAAACAGGCCGTATGTATGCACCATGTATATATATTTATCTTTCCCGAGATTTCCGAGGTTGTCCAGGCTTCTTTTGATGAAAAATTGATGTATTTGCATGATGCAAAACAATTGTCCAGGTATTGTTTAGAGCGCAAATTCAGTAGTAAACATGTACGCTGAACTGGCGTCATTTCATTTTGCCGAAAGAGGAAAAGCCCCTTGGAAAAAAATCTCGATTTTCTGAGCGAATCCGTTTTGCGGAAACACGAATGAAACACCCGTAGGCGTTTCAGTCAGCGGAAATGCTGCGGAAACGCGAAACATTATGATCGTTTTTCTCTATCGAGTTTCCCGTTGTATCCGCCCTGCGGAAACATAACGGAAAGTTGATGTATCGTGTTTCCGTCATTTTTCCGAATTTCGGAAACGCCTTATTTCACCCTGTGTTATCACTAAATGCTCGTGGGATTCGCTCTTTTGACAAGAGGAAGACTATTTTCAGGTGCTGATATATGCTTTTTGCAAGAAACTTATAGTTCCAAAGAAGTGGAAAATATTTGGCGCAAACAATGGAAGGGTGATATGTTCTTCTCACACGGAAGTTCACATAGCAGGGGGGTCCTTATCTTAGTGAGGGAGCAGCTTGAGTTTAAACTAATGTCATCCAAGGTGGGTGATCAGGGTCGCTACATTCTATTGCATGCAATGATACAGGACACTCCATCTCTTCTAATCAACATCTATGCACCAAATAAATGTGCCGAGCAAAGCGTTTTTTAAAAATCCATTTCAAACGAAATTAAGACGTGTGTTACGTTAGATTGTTCTATTGTATTACGGGGAGATTTTAACGTTACCTTTGACCCAGAATTAGATGGAAGTGGGGGAATTAAAAAAAAGAAGGATTCGGTTAAGAACTTAGAGGATATTTGTTTGGAACAAGACCTGGTGGATATATGGCGTATTAGGAATCCAAAAGAAAGGCGTTTAACGTGGCAACAAAAATCTCCCATTATTCAGAAACGGTTAGACTTTTGGTTGGTGAGTGACACTTTACAAGAGGATGTCGAATCAGTTGATATAATACCTTCGATAAAATCTGACCACTCGGCAATAACTTTAGCCCTTAATGGTATTGATGATAGAAAAGGGGGACCAAGTTTTTGGAAAGTTAATTCTACGCCAGTCAACGACAATGGATATTGTCAGTTGACGGAAATTTTAAAACGTGGCAAGAAGAGTATAAAGAAATTATTGATAAGCGTGTCCTGTGGGATCTGCTTAAATACAAAATACGATTTTTTTTTACGATCAATTACAGTAAAATAAAAGCTCGAAGCAGAAGAGCGAACCTAATTGAAGTAGAAGGAAATTTACGTCGCTGCAAGGAAAAATGTGATGCCGAGCCAACAATTCAGAATGTTGAAGAACTAGAACGCGTACAAGCTAATCATGATGAACTTTATGATTATATTACTCAAGGGGCTATTGTACGTTCCCGGAAATGATGCCTATGGTCTAACAGTTGAGTTTTACTC
>NC_090874.1:72583651-72586151 GCF_036669935.1 Montipora foliosa | reverse complement strand
GCTCCACATAGTTCGATACGATCGATAGATAATTTTTTGATTGGTGCCAGGCGATTCTTAGATGCTATCAAGTTACTTTCAAATTGACCATTTTGTCGTTTCCATCGTACGTATGCGCATGCAGCATATGCGTCTTGAGATGCATCACTAAATACTATGAGAACAGGTTCTCCAATTGCATCTGAGGGCTTCATACATCTCATGAATCGTATTTGGTTCATTTCTTGCAAATCTTTAAAGAAAGTAATCCAATTCTCTTTATTCTCTTCAGGAATGGGATCATCCCAGTCTAGCTTCCGATCGCTTCCCCACAAGTGCCGCATTAGAATCTTCGCTCTTACAGTAAACGGTCCAGCTAGTCCAAGAGGATCGTACACACTATTTATCTGTGAGAGTAGCATCCTCTTTGTAAGTTGTTGAGGGAGAATTTCGCTGACTGCGTTATTTGCGAAAGCAGTCATTTTTCGTTTCGGTGAGAATTTGATCTTGACTTCAAAACATAGCTGATCTTCATATGGACTCCATTTGATCCCGAGTATCTTTTCTGTTGATGTATGTGGTTTCTGTACCATAATTGTTTCTTCTTGCTTGCTAATATCTCCTGAGAATATCCACTCTTTGACTTGAAATCCTCCTTTGACGATAGCTTTCTCTATGTCTTGGCTTAGCTTGCGGGCCATTGCAAGGTTATCTTTGCTTTCGATGATATCGTCCATGTAAGTGTTGTTTTGGATTACGTCTGCTGCTTCTTGATATTCATTACGCATCATCTCTGCCGTTTTTCTTAGTGCTATAGTGGCGATCGTGCCAGACGGTTTATCTCCAAATGAGACGCGTTGTATTATATAGGTGTCTGGTTCTCTAGTGCTATCCATATCGCGCCATAGAAATCGGTGAGTATGTTGGTCTAATTCCGATGTTTTCACCGTGTGGTACATCTTCTTAATGTCTCCTATAAAGGCAACTCTGTTCTCTCTGAAACGTATCAAAACTCCTAACAAGTTATTGAGCAAGTCGGGACCCTTTGCCCAATACTCGTTTAAGACGTGTCCCATATAGTTCGCGCTGCTGTTGAAAACTATACGGACAGGAGTTGATTTGGATTCTGGCTTGAGCACTTCGTGATTAGCAATGTAATGCGTAGGACCTGTGTAGTTTGTCAATTCTTCTTTTGAGAGTTTCCTTGCCACGTTTCTTGCCACCATGTCTTTTATCTGTTCGTCATACACTTTCGCGTGATCTGCGTTTTTTCTCAGTCGTCGCTCGGTAGCAGCTAATTTCGCCATCGCTACTTTACGGTTGTCAGGAAGATTGTTAGGGTCTTTTATCCAGGGGTATTCAACGGTCCATCTGTTGTCTTCACTGTTGAAAGTTAAATTGCGTTCAATCAATTCCAGTTCTCTTTCTTCTTGTATGGTATAATCTTTGGCGCCCAAGGAGCATTTTCCACACTTGCAGCCTCCGCATTTCGGTTTGCACTGTACACCAAGGGCCTCGATAGTGTAAAAATCGTCGATGTTAACTTTGCTTACAATCGTGTTGACTCTCGCGTTTCGAAGATCATGAGCCATGCACTCTTTAAGTAGTGAGTGAGTTCCTCCAACACATCTTCCAAAACGATTTTACAGTAGTACAAGATGACCAATATTTTGTTCCCTTTCAGGGTGATATGCAGCGTATTCATATCCAATTAATACATCAACTGGGCCAGCGGGTCGTGCTATTTCATCCTTTGTGATGTTTCTAAATAGGTGGGCGATGCTTTCTACATCTACGTGCTCGATATCGGAGGTGATTTTGTTAATGCCATACACTTCGAACTCAACGGCGTGACCTTGCTTGTCCAGAAGTGGTAGCTTGTATTTCATTGTTTCAATTTTCTCGTTCTGCCCTCCTAACTTCACGATGGAGAGATTCACTTTGACTCCTCTGAGTTTTTCTTGTTTCGCTTTAGCGTTGGTAATGAAGCAAAGTGAGGCTGCGTTGTCCCACATGACATTAGCCGTCCCTTTCCTGGTCTCGACTCTCTGTACCTGGAGGAGACATGTATCGAATTTTAAGTTGTTACAAACATTTGCGGACGCAGTAGCCTGTTGAGGTGTACTTTCATTGCTTGGAGTGTGTTGCTGGGGCGTATTTTCATGAATTGATGGGTGATGTCTCCTTGTGCAGCCATTTACGCCACACTCTCTTCCCATTCTACAAGTGCGTTGCCTGTGGCCAGGCTTAAGACAGGACCAACATGCCCGCTTTTCTTTCAGAAAATTCTTCTTTTCATCAATCGTCTTCGCTTGATAAAGTCGGCAATTAGCGGTCCAGTGCCTACCGTTGTCGTGAATCAGGCATTTTGGTCTGGGTTCTCTACTATTTTCCTGTTTATCCTCTGAAATACTCGCTGTGCAGTGTGCCGCGCCTTTATGATATTGGTTGCTACTAGTTGCTCGGAGTGTAGCACTCTCGTATTCAATGGCTCTTTTTTGGCTCTGCAGAAAGTCGAGGA
>NC_090874.1:72561151-72576151 GCF_036669935.1 Montipora foliosa | reverse complement strand
AACCAGAATTTGCTTGTTTCCCTTTTTTGATAGCTTCCTTTTACCAAGCTCGTCTTTCAGTGCTGGGATGGTTAGATTCTCAATTTCTTTCTCAGTTAGAGGAACTAACTCGTCCTTGAACACAGAGGTACAAGACTTTGTGTTGCTGCCATTCCTGCCATGACTGTTGACCGGCAACGAAGATAATCCTGGTCTAGTATCTTGTTTATCATGAGTAAAATACTCCCTCGTTGGTGGTCTCCAGATATCCGGCAACGAAACAGATCTTCGTAAAACGCCCGGGGCAAAATTTGCTTTAATAGTCGGAGCTTCAGAAACGTCTTGCCTCCATCACGTCGCGAGCCTTCACTAAGGCTATAACTTAACGCTCAGAGTTCTTTCGAAACCGTTGTCGAGGCATCGACAACAATAACGTGTTTAGATCAGGCTATGGAAACACGGAAAACGTCGTCTATTGCTTAAATGGAAAATGCATAATGAATATACTGCTGGGGGCCCTTGACGTGATCTGACTGTGTAATGCACGCGCCACACTGAAACTGTCTTTGGTTTACTTTATACTCGCTTATCGCTAATCGCTTGCATAAAGCTTATTTAACAAGTACCGCGCTAGCAGTGAATTAATCTAGCCTTGTTGTCTCCATTACGAACTGCTTAGCTACAGAATAAATATGACTTGCTAGCTAATTAATTAAGGTCCGGTGAAAAGTTCAAAGTGAACTCGAACTTGAATTCATTGCAGACGTAGTTCCAAGCTTCATAGAACATCGCTCAAAATGAAGATATTCTGCTGTTTTTCTGTTCGAAATACATTTCACAGGATAATCCTCCTGAAAAAAGCTGTTGTAATTTTTCTATCGAGTGCAAAAATAACTCAACGATGCTTGTTGATCTATTCCAAATTCCAGGATAACAACAACAACAACAAAGGCGCGCAATGTAAAGTGGGTGAGTAAGGTTCTTTAATAACGATTGTAAAGTAAAGCCCAAGAACACAACACAATTTCCCCGGCTAGGACCCGAACACGGACCACTCGATCCGGAGTCGAGCACACTAACCATAAGGCCACCACGCCTCCCACAAAGAACGACTGCAGTGGTCTGACCGATTGTATCGTAGCTTGTGATTTGATTTTCTCCCCAGGCGCCATTTCACGCTTTGTTGATCCCAGTACCAATCGGAATCTGCTCTAACAAGAACGTTCGGGTCATCTGGGCGCACAGCGGGGTGGAAACTCACGTTTACAACCGTATCACTTCCTCTTGTTCCCTTTTCTTTCCTTTGTCCGCCATTCTGAATAGTCCTTTCCCAGGATTATTTTAATCGCAGGGGAAACTGGGAACGCTTTGCTCGGGGTGACCCGAAAACACTGACCCCCGGACCGGGGACCCCCCTACGGACCACACGGACTGCCTTACGGACCGGTCCACGTCACAGACTACCCCTACCGACCTCCTCTACTGACCACCCTAAAACAACACAGAATTAAAAATAAATAAAGAAAAATAAATAACAATTGAAAATTTTGATAGACCACTCTTGCCGGCGAAATCTCAGCCGTTACGCTCTGCAAATCAGACTAAGGCTCAGGTGCTGCCTTTTCCTTTGCTGTTGACCGGAGTGCTTCGAAAAACACCGGTAACATGTAATTTCCTTCCGCCATTTTGTTCGGAACAGAGAGATCGTGAAGCCTGGGCGAGTTCGCAAACCCGCGGGAGAATGATCCGAAAGAAAATCGGTCAGTGTAAAACGCAGACTGCAGACTGCAGACCGGGGGATAAAGTGCAGACTGCAGAATGCAGACCAGGGGTAAAATGCAGACTGAGGGTAAAGTAAATTTTAAAATAAAAAACGAGTCGTTAGGATAAAATAAAGAGTGTTTGAAAGACAATCCTGTTTTACATCTGTCAACAACTCACATTATCATGACTGCAGGTCGCTGCACCTTTTGGGGACTAGAAATTTTAACATGTCAATGATACTGGCTTAAGCCGACTGAAACGTTAAATTGTTGCAAAATCCACGCTATCTCTGTCTTTGTTAACTGGTATTGTAGCCATGCGTGTCAAAATAAATTGAGTTATTGGGTAATTACCCGGTGACTTTGTTCAGTGCAGCAAAATGGACAGAAGAATTACGTACGGGGTGGTGATTTCTTTGCCTAAAAGCAACTCACTTAACGAAACTCTACTTTTCCAAACAATAACAAGGATTCAAACAGCTTCAATTCTTACAGAGTTCGATGAAAATCTGGATTTATAACATGCGGTGGGGCAACAAAAGCGATGGGAGCTGTGTTGGGGTTTCAGTGTAAAAGTACAAACGGCTACCGTAACACTCTTATAACTCTTTTTTCATTATTATTTTATTTAACCCGCAGTCCGCATTTTACCCCTGGTTTGCAGTCTGCAGTCTGCGTTTTACACTGACCGGTCCTGGATATATCATGTACTTTTGAAAAGAAAATTCGAAGCAGGTAACCTTTCTGGGATCACGTATAGGGTTTGTCTGGTGTATAATTCTCTTGAAATCAAACGTTATTTTACGAAACATTTTAATGGTTAAACCCCGGCCGATTCGACACACAAATGAACAGACAAGTTAATGAATAATTCATAACTAAAAGCATTCATTGAATTGTCAGCTATTGCAATTGTTTCCAGTCAAAAATACAATTACGAATGCAATACTAGGATAGATTAAACAAGATTGCCCTTACCGATACGCAATCCTCGTTCTCCTCCATCTTGAAAAGACCTCGAGACGATGTGTAACACCTCTGACAAAATACGTTGTGTAAAACCACTGAAAATTTATTGGAAACCCCACCAAAAAAAACAAAAAAAAAAAACGCCAAAAAAATCCCGCCAAAAAATCCTAACTCGAAAATCCAACTCGAAAATCCAACTCGAAATCCAACTCGAAATCCTAACTCGGTAAATAGGCAACCTCCTACAAAGCAAGATCTCTTGTAACAATAAACAACAAAACAATAATAATCATGCAAAGAATACAATGTATGGTGCTGGTTACTCATCAGCATAAAGTAATCCAGTGAATGTCAAGACTTCTTCAAACACAACTGGTTCCTGATCAAGAAAATGAGCTTGAATACAGTTTACAATACATGAGGGCAATGGAACCCTTTTTTTCTTTCCTTTAAGTCCCCTAGCACCACTTTACTAACAGTCTGCATGCAAATTGTCTATTCTTTTTTAAGTCAGGTTCCTCATAGGGGTATTTTCATGAGACCGGGACGAACTCAGATCGGTATAAACTTGTGCCGGTATGAAATTTTTACAGCTGTTTACATGAACTTGGGACGAAATGCGTAGTGCCTGGCTTCGGGACGAAATAATATCTTTTGTGTAATAAATATATCGCTGACTCGAAAGCATACAGGTATGAAATTTCTGGATCCGGTCTGAGATCTATTGTTATTTACATGAGACCGGTACAAGCATTTCTCGTCTCGGTACAACAACCGAGATGAAGTCACACCGGTCTGAGAAGTTCATTTTCGAGTCGGACTCGTGTAAACGCAAAAGAAGAAATGTATGGAGGACGATACGAACTCATGCCGGTCTGAGTTCGTCCTGGTTTCATGTAAATACCCCCATAGACATCTCTGCTGTATTGCTGTAGTGCTGTATTCAAACTGACTGCCGCGGCGCAGAAACGGGGATGATCCACTATACACTTAGTGGGATCATCAAGTTACTCCATATCAGCAGCCACGGTATTTTACCTCTTCTTTTTCTTGGCAACAGAGGTTCTCCTCCTCTCTACTAAAACATCTGCTGGTAGTTGCCACAACGGCACCTTTCGAGTCAAACCACAATGATGTTTTAGCCAAAAAACTAAGAGACAGGCATCACCAATAATTCCAATTACGACAGCTGAAGTGTATTTCTTCAATTATAGGTGAGTTTTCTCGTGGCTTTCGGAGTCAGTAGATTGGTAAGCACAGGTGGGTGACTGACCCTACGGGTGGCTGGTTTGATTTTGGAGTATCCCTCTCCTAGGAGGGTGGCCAACCAAGGCTATGGAACGCCTCCTGCCCATCTGCTGTAACCCTAACGGGGTGGGGGCATTGAGGCTACTGATGCTTGCTAAAGGCATCACCTCAGACTCTGTTGTACGGGAACGTCCATCCTCTCGTGGTAGGCTGAGACCTAGGCTAAGGACTGTACTAGGCCTGTCCTACCCCAGTCCCCAGGGCCCCAGTGTTCTCTGATTGGGCGGAAAAAAGACAATTGCGAAAATTTCCGCCCAATCGGAAAGTTAGAATTTAATTCGCTCTGGAACTTGTCCGTTAAGGACAGTGCCTACTAATTCAAAGATATTTTTGCCCTGGTTTATGACTATGCAGGGAATGTAGATCTTGACAAGTGCCATTGAAATCCGAAAAGAAAATTGGGGTAACCACGCATTTTTCCAAGATAATTCATGAATAATATTTGTAAAAAGCTTTAAAATACAAAGCAATGTATGGCGTTCTTTCTCAAATTGAAGCTTAATTATCTCTCTAAACTGCACGGTTACCCCCAATTTTCTATTTGGTTACCAAGACTTCTTTCTAAGATCTACTTTATCCGGATAGTTCTAAACCGCGCAAACAATATCCTTGTATTAGTAAGCATCACCGATAGGAAATCCGAGTATCTCGAGATGCGCAGAACTTATGCGCAACAACAATAGTAGGCACTGTCCTTAAAGTCATGTTCCTAGGGGCTCTTCTCGCCTGACTTAAAGTGTCTTTCCGGCCTCCAGGGTTTGTGTGGTTTTGGTATCGTCATACAGCGTAGATAAATGTTCCAAAAATAATTTTTCGAATCCGTCACTTTTTGACCACGAAATCAAGCTTCAAAGTCTGCGGTTTGGACACGCCCAATCAAATTGACTGCGTAATCGAAGATTGGTGACGAGTGACGTCACTGCAGGAACGACTCGAAATTGGAAGAGAAAGCTTGACTTCCTTCATAGACCGATCACCGTGTAGTTTCATTAATTAAGCGACGCTTTAGGACACCTTTTAGTGAGTGATGGAACATCAAAGCAACTTTTCTTCTGAAGATGATGGCAACGGTCTTTCATCGGATTCGAACAGGAGGGAGGGGGCGACTCTATTGTTTTCAATAATTATTCTTGACCGACTCATCACTGCCAGTGTGACGTCACATAGCAACGAAGAGCGCTTCGCTTGGCTTGTTCCCGCTATTAGCGTGGGGACGCCATTGAGGTAAGGACAACAGGGGTCAATAAGGCTAATTCCAACGCTAATATCGCTTTTGTCCGCTAATTGATCGTAATTGTGAACTCTTTGCTATTGTTATTGTCTTTGTATGCAAATTGTTTCTTGTTTTGTGAGAGCGTGTTTCTGTAATTTTGTTGTATTTGTCGCGGGTTCAGTTGCGGGACCGCCAGAGTGCCTTCGGGACAGTCAAATGTTGTCTAAAAACATCCACCATTTTTCTCAAAACGGTAGAACCATTGTTCTTCAAAATAGGAGGTTTTATTCCTTGATAATACACATTTCAATCCTGTCTCATTACGTGCTGGTTGAATCAGCCGTTCTTCATATCAATCCGTTTGCGTGTCGAGGTGTTGTTATTTTTTCGATTTCAACCAGTTTCTCTGTTCTGGAGTGCTTCTTTTGTCAGTTTTTAAGCACGTTCACAAATTATTTGCATTTCAGTTACGTTAAGTTGCTGTTTTTGGCTTTTTGTGGCGAATTTCGTTTTGCTTTATTAGTGTCTGTTGCAATTTGTTGGCTTTGTTAGAGTCTGTTGCAATTTTTGTTGGCTTTTTGTGCGAATATCTGTTGGCTTTTTCCGTTTGTGCATGTGGCAGTCTGTTGTTCTGGTTTTTGAGTGCAGCAGAGTTGAGTTTTTGCAGTGATTGAATTGGGTAGTTGCAATCATTGTATCGAGTGCCTCTGGTTAAAATAAATTGCTGTTAGTTTCTATAGTCTGTATTTGGTTTGGTGCTGGTAAGCCCTATCAATTCTCTGTTAAAAATAAATGTACATGTATTTAATAATCAAAGTGAACAATATATACATATTGTAGATATACTTAACAAACGTTCAGTGAAATAAAGTAGAATATAATAGAGTACAATTAAAATAATTTAGTGAAAATATACTGCAGTTGTAAATATTAAAAAATTCAAAATGAACAAAAATACCCGGGGGGGGGGGGGGGACTCCAATATGAAACAGACGGGGATGCTCGTCGTCTCGCTTAGGGGATGTAAAAATTGGATTTTGGTCCCGCTTAGGGTGTTCCGGGCAAAGCGCCAATACTTTAAGCTGCCAAGATTGGTCTCCTTTAGGGGTCACAAAAAGCTTGAGCCAAGCCCAGATGGTCTCCTTTAGGGGTTAAAAGTCAAAATTTCCGACGAGCATCCCCGTCTGTTTTATATGGGAGTTCCTCCCCCCCCCCGGGCAAAAATATTGCATTTTTTATGTTAATGGTGGCAACATGTTTGCTTTATGACTCACTCTTTGACTTAACTTGGCTTTTTCCTCAAGGATGTCATTACATTTTCTATTTTGTGGGTTTGTGGGCACAAGCCTGCAAAGGAAAAAAGTTCGTCAAAATCCCGAAGTGATACCCAGCGTTGCATTCTGAAAGTAAATCTATGTGTTGTGATATTTCCACAGTGCAGTAATGAGGTTTGCCTTTCCAGTGACATTCCCTGTAAAACAAATAAAACAAGAGTATCGATTTGATAAACTGTTTACAGTGGCATGCAACCTTTTAGATGAACAAAATGGAAATAAAACAATTTTGCACAATGACCTATATACATGTATATCTACAGAACCTTGTAATGGTTCAATGGTGCCTTACATATGTATGTCATGTCAGCCTCTCTTTTTGAAAGCTGTCAAAATAGAGGCCGAATACAAGGAAGCAAAAACTATGTTTCAAGAAAAACAAGGATGTTCAAACCCATCAAGCTGGTCTGATCTTGCCAAAGAACATGAACAAGTACAAGATGAATATGACCATTCTATTCCCAGATCAAATTATGTAGTTGATGAAGGGATTTTCAGTGAAGGTTTAAAAGAGCTTCTGAAAGAATGCAGCCCTTCAGTAAACATACATGTAGCTGAGGGATGTTATGCTCATGGGGTGCCTCAGCACGCTGATGTATATACAACCTTTCAATCTATCCTTCCAGCTATCTTTCCATGGACAACAACATTCTCAAGTTCAAAAACAACCCAGGACAATCTTAAGGTTGTCCTTTCAAAACCAAACACAGCAAATAGTGTTGAAATACCTATGTGGAAAGAAGTAACATTTTTCCTTCCCACCAAAATCTCTATTGCAACAAATTCTCACCAGAGCAGGGGTTTCAATAAGCACCGACGGCCGACGAAAAGCGTCGGCTGCTTCGCTCAAACAAGTCGACTACTTTTAACCCTACATTGAATTAATTGAAGGATTCCTTCAAACCTGAATTAAAAATCATTTTTGATCGACTTGAATGTACTTTCTTAACCTCAATTTCAAAATAATTATCAGATTTGATATTGCCATCTTTGAGCTACAGTGCACGGCTATAACTTTTTTCCGCATTTTTGCCTAGACCAACCGTCACATTTTTTACGTAATTCAATTACGATTAGTTACGTCCCCAAACATAACAAGACGTTTAATGTAAAACAGGTCGTTATTGAGTAACCGTTGCATCAAGACTTGTTTTCCAAAAACAGTAAATTTTTCGTTAGTTTCATCAGTTAAGCCTTTTCGTTTGTTCAGATTAAAATGACATTCTTATCGTTCGACAGAACCGATTTCTCATGTTGAAAAATGTTCGCGCTAGAAAAAACGCGCAAAAAAGGTTTGCCGTTCCCGGCAGCTTGGAATTGGTAGTAATGATGACATGTTGTTGTTGAAACATCATATAATGTTAAAAATCGTTAATTTTCCTTTTGAAATGGTTTCCCCAAATCTTTCTTCGCTGGAAATTATCAAAAGAATGCGCTTAATTGCACACTCAGTGTCTCTGTTGATTAGAAATCTTCCTTCATCTTTGTACTCAATTTGGTGCCCAGAACGCTGGAAATCACATTTCAGAGCTTCCAGATTTCACAATCTTCTGGGGGAGCATGCCCCCAGACCCCCCTAGACAAAGGGGCCTAACGGCCCCTTCTTGATACAGTCGGCTACTAGACTCAAACCAGCTGCCTACTTCAAATTTTATTGAAACCCCTGCCAGAGTAAAAATTAATATACTTCAGTTTGATGCACACTTTCACCTCATAAATGACAAAAGTCTGGTTTTAGAAATAGCAGAGCATGTTAAGGTTTGACTTAAGCTTACAGTATAAGCTAATTAAAAATTAGGCAGGAACTTACACTGTATGCGGCGCCTCTTTCTCCACGGCCACTCCAACTTTGAAATTTGAAGGGATTGATATGGAGAACCACAAGCGCTGGAGGGCTGAAATTCGGAATACACAACGCCCTGCATATCTTTTGCCGAACCTCCTATTCCTGTGTCAAAACAACAGCGCGTCGCTGTGTTCTTGTCCTCGAAAGTTCAACCGGCTAACAGACTTGCTCGATAAAATTCCTTGTTGGTAGCAAGTTTCAGTCGAATTATCGAGCTATTGAATGTTTTTGGCTCACATAAAATACCAAATTTAACTGACTAAATATAGTAGAAACTTCACCATTTCCGATTACAGTAAATGAATTAGTTTTTCCAACGAAAAACCTACATTTTCTAACGTCTCTTCAAATGCCACTTTGCGCGCCATTTTGAATTTCATTCAAGCGAAACGTGACGTCATACTGCAGTGATGACTCGACCAATGTTTACCTTGGAGACGCCCCCTCCCTCCAGGATTCGAACGAAGAGATAGAGCCCGAAGATCCAGACTCGTTTGACGGTGATGCTCCTTAAGATTCAGAAGAAGGCCCCCAGTGTCAAAAGCCACTGGCAGATGAAGATTGGATTCGTGAATATAATCGTGAAAGGACAAAAATGGAAGAAAGAAAACAGCAGCTACAAAACTGGTTTGACATAATCGTACAAGAAAGCACGTGCATCAGTGGTGATAAAGAAAGTATCTGCCAGAATTTTTAGGTCTACTGGTTTCGTCGGTTCAGTATCTATATTTGTCTCTACTTGATCGCCAATGACAGAATTCTCAGATTCTTCAGTACAAGGAGCTAAGAATCTACAGGACTGTATCGAAAACAGAAAGCGTACGAGAGTACGCCAGAAGTAAAAAAAGAAAAAGGAATTGAAATGCCCGATTTTCACACAACGTCTGTAAAACGACTATGATTGTACGCTAATGTGGCGTGACTAACCTGACGACGACTTCGACCGGATAAATCTTCTTCTCCCCAGCTACTGCGCTGAAACTTTGGTACTGGAAGAACACCAATGTCATCCTTTATGAGTGTTTGCTGGCATTTAAGATTTCCAAACGATAGCCGCAGCGTGAAGTCCTCGGCAGCGAAGTGACAAGAAAACAGAGCATATGAATCGCTTGGTGCCCACTTGTCGCGCTTTAACTTCACGAAGTCCGTCGATTTCTTCCTTCTGGCCTTCGCTTCGCTTCGATCGTCACCATAAAATGGAATTTTTGTAATGCTATGCCCTTTTCTGCATCAGGAATATTCTTTTCTGCATGAGGAATATTTGAATAACCCACAACTGCACATCGATCAGGCATAATTTCCGAAGAGCCCGCCAAAGGAACAAAGCAAAAATGATCCTCCGAAAAAATGAATTTGGTGCGCTTTTCCTGAAATGACGTCAGTGTCAATTCTGGAACCAAGTCTCTTTCTGGTGCTGTCTCCCGGTCAACTTGATTGGGCGTGGCCAAAGCGAGCACTTTGAAGCTGGATTTCGGGGTCAAAAAGTGGCGGAATCGAAAATTTATTTTTGGGGCATTTATCTGCGCTTTATAGAGATACCCAAACAATAAAAACCCTGGAGGCCGTGGTAAAAACTTTACGCCAGTCTCGATTTTCGTCCCGTCTCGACTGACTGCCTCTGGGTCTCCGAGGTTGGATGAAAGCTGAAGTGCATCAGTTTCCGAAGAATAACAGCACCATGTAGTTAAGGCTGAAGATGCATCATAGTACAATGAGTCATCAAGTAAAATGAGCTTGCAAAAGGGAGACCTACCAACCAGCCATTGAATAAGATTAAATCCAATCTTGGGATCCATAACCGAGCAATCTCGAGACAGACCCCAACCTCGTCCCCAGGGTCTTTCTTCTTCTCTTCCCAGACCCTGGAACGAGGTTTAGCAAAATCCTCTTGTAATGTTATTACATTAAGCAAAATTCAATGCAACTAAAAATCACTAAATATAACGTTTGCTGTCGATACCGTAAAAATCACGTGTTGATCCCAGGGTCTTTTCAATTCCCTGGTTTTAAATAAAGTGAACACATCGTCAACGTATCTGAACCGTGAAATGGTGGAGCGGGCGCAGTTCTGAGTGATCCATTTCTCTTCAAAATGGCTCATGAAACCAGGGATTTGTCGAGTTTATTGCCACATCGTCGATCTGGTCGTAATATTAACCATCAAAGTCGAAATGGCTCTTCTTTGTGATAAATTCTAGTACAAATTTTAGAACTTGGCGAGGCAATGTTGGTGGGTCAGGAAGAGCACATTAGTTAAGAGTTACTCAAGACAAATCTGGATGGTTTCATCCTGGCGAACATTAGCTGAACGTTTGTGAACAGGGACGAGACATCCTGAAAAACTGTATGCTCTCCCTGATCCACCAACATTGCCTCGCCATGTTCTGAAGACTTTGCTTGAATTTGCCACAAAGAAGAGCTATTTCGTCTTCGATAGTGAGTACCAAGACCAGATCGACGGTGTCAGGCAATGGCCTCGCATTTAGGTCCAGTTCTTGCAAACATTTTCACGAGCCATTTTGAAGAGAAATGGATCGCTCAGAACAGCGACCACCCTACCATCTGGTTCAGATACGTTGATGATGTCTTCACTTTATTTAAAACCATGGACTCTGCCAACTAAATTTTACAGTTTTCAACTCCAGTAGGCGCTTTCGACGCTGTTTCAATTCAAGGGTAAATTGACTACTATTTTATTCTTTACTAATATAACTGATTGTACTATATAGAAAAAATATCACGCATTCGAATTACTTTGACCCATTTTGCCTTTTGTATCTCTCACGTTAACCATTTCGGCAATAATAATGATACTCAGTATTTTTTTTCTTTTCTGAGCCTTTGTTATAATTTTAAAATTTCTACTAAATTTAAGGCAAATGTTTGATTGACCTAATTATTTGTTTAAACTAAAGTATTTGCTTTCAAAGCATTTGGATTTCCTGTGGATTTCACAATTCTTTTACCCGATGCTAACGTAAACACGCTTTAAGCTTCACACATAGAGTTCAATCAGAATAACAAAGCTTTGAATATTGACCAATCATTAGAGGTGACCCGAAGACCCCAAAGTACACACCTTTTAAGTTGATATCACTTCTCTAGTGCGCTGGTCGTTGAAGATCGAAGAATAACATTTTCGAAAGCGACGTTAATTCATCGATATACCTCTTTATTCTCCGATGGCCATTGGCTATTTTGGAATGCGCATACTGTCAGTATGGCTTGTTTTTGTCGAGGTAAATGGAGTCAATTGTTGTTTGTATTGACCTATTTTAATTTCACTGCTATACTGATGCGACCTCAGACAGCTTTTGAGGAAAACAAATTCTGGCTTTGTCTTTCACAGAGTGTTCTTTGTTCCCGCGCAACCGAAAACTACGATGAAGGTAAGAGTAGACTACCATTGAGCGATTGACAGTAACTTTAGAAAAGCATGAATCTGTTTACCGCACAATATTTTCAACATACTTAACCATAGATCATGTTTTCGGTACGAGTCCTACCCCGTCTTTAACTCTACTCTGAGAAGCTCTGGTCATTAATTTGTTGTTTTGCTTCTTACAGAGTTCCAAATTCTTTTTGGATTACTTCTTTTTTTCATTATACAACCCGACAGCATTTAACCTTAGTTAGCCCCTTTTGACGAGGAATTGACACAAATCCGTTCATGGGATAAAATAAAACGTAACGAAATATCAGTTGAAATCTTTCACTGGCCGCAATTGCCCTCAAATGAGGTCTTTATTGGGTGTTGTACACACGGTAGTGTGCCGAGTACTGAAAAATCTACTTTCATAATTGTGTTATGAACTTGTAACTCGTCATCGTGCTACCTTCCCCTGGTACCTTAGAATTCACTAATTGGTTCCTTTGTTGTCTTTTTTAACGGGAAAGGAAAATATTTTTAAGTTGTCGCCACCATATAAACTTTCTTTTCATTAAAAAAAAGAAGAAGCAGATTTGGCTTCTCCCATACGAACAGAAGATTGGATTTCTTAACTTCTTTTGTAATTTAGTTATATGCCAGAGCAGGTGTACACTCGCATTATCCTTAGCCAAGTTAAAAACATGTCACACTGTTTTCCTTTATATACAATAGTTTCAATTTTTATGGTGTACCGGTCCCGGTACAAGCAAGGCACTGATGCTTCGTTCGACAAAGTTTCTTTCAAAATTTTAAAAGAAAAACGGAGATCTAAAAAACATATATATTAATTTATGTCTCATACCAAGAGACGGGGTGAGCAGTGCATCATCATTAATTGTCTTGTTGACATCTTTGAAATGTCGGAGAGACAAAAGGTCATTTGTCTTTGGTGAAACGAATATGTACTTTACTTAAAATTGCGAGTGACACATGATGTATTTCTTTATCCTGTTTACAAAAAGAATTTGCCTATAGAAAGCTCAAAATTGCTCCAATATTATTAGCTTCCGCTTTTCGATGCTCGTTCCCGTCTCCTCATCCCGTATTACAAAACCACACGGCGTCACAATAAATGACAAAACTATGGCTGTAAGGGGAGCAGTCATAACTGATCTTCTTATCATATACTGTAATGGCGCCAATAACTGTTTTACGGTCCTTTTTCTGACAAATGATTAAATAAACTAGCAGTGATCAAGGATTAGTGAGGTGCGTTCGATTTCTGTCACACACTGTGCTGTTTTGTTATCGAGGAAGCATTTGAAAGTGTCGTATGCTTGGGGAGAATTGTTTTGTACTACCCTTTTCTAGTGTTTAGTCAGTAATGAAGGTATTACACTAGCATTATTTTGACTGTTACCTTGTAGCTAATAATTATATTTAAAAAAAAAATACGGAATACGTGTGTACGGAATACATGCAATATCAGTAGCCTTTCCTAGTATCAGTAGCCTTTCATGCTGGATAGCCGTACGGCGTGACTCCCCAGAGGGTAAGCCGGAAGGTCACGCATCCAGGTATTAGCCTCATTCAAGAGGACTTCACATCTCTAACTATCGCATGAGATCGAGGTCATTTGTGCCAGAAATTCTGTGCGAGGCTTACACCACGTAGTAGCCAACAAGATGGCGTCCAAACGCTGAATCGTATGGTATCACAATCGATACCCGAGGAACATCCCGTGGGACTGACTCGATTAGAAAGTGTCCCCCTAGAACGCAAATAGTTTTCATTGGTTACTCGGAAGTCAAGTAGGCCAACTGAAGTTGGATATCGATTCAAAAGGGACTACACTTGCCACTATGGGAAAACTACTCAAAACGCGGGCTAGCTAGAGTTACGTGACCGTCTTCTTCTGCAAACATAAACATTTTTTACGTAGGTATGACGGCACCGTTACATATATATGTAACTTGACGAGAGCCAGCAAGAATTAATGCGTGCTTGTGTCTTACCATATTTTTGAGGGTGATACCAATAAATGACATGTAAATGATTTGTTATTAAAATGAATAAGTGAGATCGGAAAACCGGTAGATGACATGGAGAGATAATATTTTTCCAATGGTGACTCGGGGATACTCGGGGATACTACGATAGGAAGGCATTAGGTTCCACTCCTCCTCCTCCTCGAGTCTCCATTGCCAAAAAAAAAATATTATCCCTTCATCAATAACATGGTAAAGAATTTGAAAGTCATATATATTTCGAACTGCAGATTACTAAGCTTGAGGACTCTTAGCGTTGATGATTCATCGCAGTTGATCTCTTCACTGCCGTTATGGCAGATGAGAGAGCAATTAGAACACTTACGAAGGAGACCTGAAAAATAGTCCAGATAGTTTTTTTTTTGTGCGTCACAATCCGCAGTTCATACATGTATGAGTTTCATCATAGTTAGTAGACTAACTATGGTTTCATGTAATTCACTATCATTCATTCTCTCATTCTCCTCGGAAGGGACGTAGTACGAACTCACAACTGGGCAGCTCTCTTATAATTTCTATCGGTTCCTTTCTAGTTTGAATTCGCAATAAAATACCAGTGTCTCACTCACCAGTAAGGTTATTGGCCAAGTCCCATTAGCGTCAGAACAGTGTCTATTTTAAGAACACGTTTCGCCAAATCTAACTCAATGTTGTACCCAATTCAAACCCTTTGGGAATAACCCGTTTTATTCTAGGTATTTCCATATCATTTAATTTAAATGTGAATGCTACATTATGACGCAAACGCATTACACAAAGAATCTTAACCCCGGGAGATTTGAATTGGGTACGCCACTGAGTCAGGCGATTTGGTCTATTGTTTATTTTCCCACAAATAGACAGATTTCAGCCGCTGATGGGAACAAACCTAAATACCTGTCCAGATTCTTCTGGGGTAACTGACCCTTGCTTTGGCGCAAATCGTATACAATAAAAGAATCTGTTACTGCTATGAAGAAAATTACCCTGTTGTATATTGTTGTCATATTTATATTGTCTTGCTTTAGACTTTTGTGTCGGCAAAACCGATGGTATGCATGCTGACCCAATGGACTGCAGAACATACTATGACTGTGTGGGAGGCAACACGTACCACCGTACTGGACTTGCGGTTGGTCTTATGTTTGACTCAACGAAGAGAGAATTTCGCCATTCGAACGAGGTCAATTG
>NC_090874.1:72543651-72556151 GCF_036669935.1 Montipora foliosa | reverse complement strand
GTATAAAATACTTCGCAGTAGTGTGAGGCCTCCGCACTCGAACTTAGAATCATTACTGTCAATATGCTACTGAAGGACAACAACTAACGATTACTCAGAAAAGTGTTGAAAAGTGAAGGTGTCGCCTCAAACGGCTGAACGTCTGATGGCGCGCGATGATGATGACGACGATTATGATGACGATAATGATAATAGAGGTATTGGTTTGCTTCAAGTCGTCTATGTTACAACAGCTACTGTAAAGTAGAGTAATCGTATTCCTTGAAATATGACTTTCTTGCAGGAATACTGACCAGTCCTCTGAAGAGATTAATCTCGCCAAAGGAAAACTGTATTACATGGAACTCCTGCACAAGCAAAAGACTGACGCAGATTTTATGTGTGTCAGCGCAAAGTTTCCCACCCTAAATGGAGAGAGCCCTCTGTCATCAAGGCATTTTGTCATGAATGATACAGGTAAATTAAGTTTTCTGCCAGTATTACATGAAATTATAGGAATAATTGTGCATTTGATACCTTGATGGCAGATATACAAAAACGGAAACCTTCGTCTCCTTCGAACGCTTGCAAGTTTTAATTATTTACCCTCTTTAAATATTAATGTTCCTTTTCGATTCCCTTCAGAACTTAGTCTAATTGGTTGTTACCGTATTGGTGCTTTCTTTGATAACATCAAGTGTATTTCCCAGTTTTGTCACAGTCCTCAGCAGAAGGTAAGTTTGAGATTCTGCAGTATTTTTTTTTGTGTGTTTCTGGTCATTTGGAATTAGAATACAAAGTGACATTGGTATTCTTTGCTCTGTTTGAAGCTTAAAGCGTTCAAGAATTTTATGGGCAACTTGACGAAAAGGTTGATCTTAATGCCTTTAGGTCAATCAGCTTCATTACAGCGGCAAATAACGGAAATCTCAAAGGTACAGAACAGTTCAATGCTTCAAAATTCAATTTAAGGTTTTTTTCAGATGAATTTGCATGATTAAGGTTTGTATCAAAACGGTACAGCCAAACGGCTCACTTGAATTCATGGTTGGGTTGAGCTGTGGCTCTTTTTGATCAGATTCCGGTAACTCAAAGGGGTATTTTATGTTATTCAACCTTCACTGCCCCACTCTAAGCCATCAATCTCGTTTGCTTATTCATTATAATTATAGTTAACGTTTTCACTAGCCCTATTCTTTGGAATCATGTTATAGAACGAGCCGTGTGAAAACGAGCAATTAGTGTTGGCCTCCCACCAAAAGTTGACCTTTAAAAGTAAGGGTGAGGTCTTTGTAGGAGTCCCAGTGGACAGTGAAGCTTAAGTAGTCATGAAACACTGAAAATAACATTTGACAAAAGAAAATACATAAAAAGAACAAATTCATCACTTGACTAATTAAAATGTGGTTGAAACCTGCATGGTAAAGCATACCACTTGAAAACAACATCTCTCTCGCGTCGTTTTGATTAATTATAAATCAAATCGATCAATCAAAAATCAAAACTTTATTTAAAGTGGTCAAACACTCAGTTACTATTGTAGCTAGTTTTCAGGTATTCTACTAAATACTAACCAAACAAAAAAAATAACTCTGTATAAAAACCCTAAATCATATATTACGTTAATTTGTACTATGCATTAATAATTAGTCTAACTCTTTTATTTCCTTAACAAATAATTTGTATACCTTAATTAATCTTATTTCGTAGGAAGGTTCATCTCCATGAACTTAAACCAAACTTAGTTATATAACACTTGGAATTTTGTATTTGGCAGTTTTCTGTTTTTTTTTTTTCAATTTTACAGCTTTTTATCGTACGCGGGTGGTTGCCATAGCAAATTAATTTGGCCTTTTCGGAAATATGCTATCGTCCAAGTAGAATCTAGAAATTTTATTTAGTGCATTTAATTAATCCGACTTGTACTCGAGATCTTATGATTGCCTCCAAAACGAGCCGCGTCCTTTCATGACTGGCAAGGGAGAAATAACAGATTTATTTATTTATTTATTTATTTACTCAAATTCAATAACACAGGTGATCAAAATAAAATGTAAAATGAAAAATTAAAAATATTTACAAATATAAAAAGGTGAAATCTGAGTAATTAGGCCAGTTTATACGGAATTCTAGATTCCTTGTTTTAAATAAACTTCCTCAAATAAGATACAATATGATAGAATACTGATTTAAACAGATCATATCAACCTTAAAAAAAAAATCAGTAATAATTTATTAGCCTTACAGCCCATCAAAACACCGATAAAACGTCACGTGTATTAGCTTTATATACTAATAAAACACTCCTCGTTAGTATTCTTTATATAAAGAATACTAATAACTAAAGGCATAGCTCGTTTTTCTTGTATGCTAATATTCACCTCTCACAATTTCAACCATTGTTTTGAGTCCAGAGGGACACGCTCTTTGTGGAATGTTTTTTAAGCCGTTCAAAAAACTCGCAGCGCGTTTTTTATCGGGTCTAAAAACACTCCGCAACGCCTCGTGTTTTTAAACCCCGATAAAACACTGCTGCTCGTTTTTTAAACATTAC
The DNA here is from genome assembly GCF_036669935.1 of Montipora foliosa. Lineage (NCBI taxonomy): Eukaryota > Metazoa > Cnidaria > Anthozoa > Scleractinia > Acroporidae > Montipora > Montipora foliosa. Next base: position 72,553,618 of record NC_090874.1, on the reverse strand, counting down.
ATAAACATTTTTCCTTATTTAAGTTAAATTGCTCAATGTAAAACTGAATTCACTTTCTTACTGAACAATGACACTTGTTTAATCGTCCTGATGGCTACAGGAAGGCCGTTCCATAAGTCCACGATGCAATTAAAAAATGAGAATTTAAAAACATCAGTTTTAAAACGACCCTTAGCACGTATGGCTTCTGAATTTCTTATTTCGTACTTATATGATTTAAAGCTAACATACGACAGAACGTCAAAATCAATTTGCCCTATGAGACATTTGAAGAAGAAGCATAAATCTAAAGCCTCCCTTCTAAACATTAATTTCCCTTTCAAGGAAGGCGCGAGGACAATTAACGAAGTACTTGAAGATACAAAGAAACACCTGTGGCGTCAATCGAACTTTTCCTTGGCCATTCAGATTGCTAAAGTGACAGAGCTATTTGGCAAAGAACTGGCTCGCAAATGGGCTAATGAGACAACTATTTTGCTGTCACTACAATCTAACGTAGGTGAGATTAAACGTTGATTTCACTGGAAATTTATAGGATTGATTGAAGAATCATGATACATGCCAGATTCCATTTACTAGCAATGTTATTTACATACAAACTGTTCTCCAAGCGTTCATTTTGTTGTTTAATGTCCTCAAAGTTCAGAAGAGACCGACAAGCAAGACCTGTTAATCTATCAGCTGCATCCAATTCTCGGTTTTCACATGACGTCACGACCGCCATGTTGGTGCCCTAAACAAAGAAAAGGCGGCCATGTTGGTGCCCCGAGCAAATCCTCCGGGAATTTAAATCAATTGTTATGCAAACGCTTCCTTTTGTTTTCGTTGAAAAACATGGCTGTTGATCACGTGAGTGAAAACCAGCAATATATATATATCATTATATGTCCTTACTTTGTCACATTTTGATTCCAAATTATAGTTCTGCAAGTTGCATCACTCGAATCGGCAGAATACAGATTTTCAGGGCCCAAAGAGAATGAGTACTGGAATGAAATCGACGATTTTCTCGATGTAAAACTATTAGGTAGGAAAAACACTTGAAGTATCTAACTTAAATAACTGCTCGAGAATTAACGTTATTCTATAAATAGTTGACACTACAGCTGCCCCCGCTATTAAGTATACTTGTGCGCAGAATTCAATGAGTCCATGGCACAGTTACCCGGCACACAGGCTCTTCGTGCGTCGAATGGCGCGAGGTCAATAGCTGGGGAATTGGAGCTGTTGACCGCGCCACATTCGACACACGGAGAGCTTGTGCGCAAGTTACGGCACAGGTGGAGGAGTGGCCGTTTGCAAACGGCAAACGGAGCAATTGATGTTGAAGCGGGGGGGGGGGGGGGGGGGAACAAATCAGTATAAAATATGAAAAGGGTGTTGTAAGTAGACGGTTTGATCATGGCGGAAACGATGGTGTACCAGTCGAAACAGAAACTAAAGGAAACGCAATGTCAATTTTTAACACAATGGAGCCACCGTTTCTTTAACGATGTAACATGCTGCAAGGGATGAAGAGTTGAGTTAAACGTGAATAACCACTGTTGTTGCACGGTTTAATGGTTTAATATCAATACTTTATTTAGATGTCCTTGATCTGGATTAGATAACCGCAGTTATAGGATTAAATGATCAAATGAATAGTAAGAAACTGGAAGTGTTAGAATTTGACCGGATGAAGGAACTGAAGCGGTGTCACGGTATTATTAATGATAGTACATCCAGTGAAAGTTTTGTTTAGAAAACTCTTCTGGTAACAACATTAAAATTCGGAAATGCTGAGAGTATCCCCAACAATGCAGCTACCCATGACATGGTTTTGCAAGTTTAAGAGTTTCCTGTTGCAGTTATCTTGTCGAAAGTTTACTAACACTTGGAAAGAACTGAAAATGACGGTCTCAAAATCCAGCAAAAATATGATAATAACTTGTGGCCTTTTTCTCCAATCCAAAGTCGTTCGCAATGTACGTCAATTGACATTTTTTTCCCAAATGAAATCGTCCCAAGACTCTTAATCAAACCAAAGGATTATCCTTGTCGTGAGATAATTTAGTCATTTTACGACCCTATTGTGAAAAAACGAACTGAGGACAAAGGCGGACAAAAGCTTTCTCTTGCTTTTCGAATGGCTGCTCCAACGCTACAATCAGTGACACATTGTTGGTACACTGACAGAATTAATCGAGCATCCTTCCCTCTCCCACTTCAATGTTGTTTAGAAACTAAAACGCTCTGAACAGTTCCTTTGGGTGCAATGCGCTATCCAACATTGCACGGAAGAAAGGGGGTGGGTGTTCCAACGACTTATGACTGTGATTGTAGATTGCACGGCATTGAACGAGTGACACTCCGTGACAGATGGCAAGATATTCTGAACAATAATGTTGACCCACGTAAATGAAGATTTCCGATTACCGATACATCCTTGATTGTGACGTTACTTTCCCATGTATCACGCTCTCGGCAGTTTTCTGCTCAACGTCATCAGTACGCAAGACTTACTTGGGAGCATTTGGTGTGAAAACGTCATCATTATCCATTTACTTCGATTCGCGCGCGCCTAGTTCTAGTAAATCGAGATTTTTAATGGTCTACCAGATATGTAATACTATATCACTGTAAACTCTATGTACGCGCAAGCTACAGTGATGCCTCCTCGGGATTCTGCCTCCAGGCAAAATGCCTGTGGGGGCAATAAGGCATCTCTTATTGCCCGATTTTTGTACGCTCGATTGGTGCATTAGTAACGTTTAATTTTGTCCTAACAGATGCCGGCAAAGACTTTCGAACCAAAGTGCAATCTTTTAGCGTCATTTACGAAAGTTTGCACAAAATGTTGCCATCAACGCTGGATAAGATTGCAACGTAAGTAGAATTAATGAATCCACCTTAACGATGGTGGTGATGATAATTTAGTCTCCAGTAATAGCTCACCTTTTAAGGGAGAGATATCCTGGGATTAAGAGACGCTGCCCGGATGTTTCTGGGATTTTTTGGGAACGCTTTGAAACAGCCAGCATGGAAAAGCTACCAGATTTCCTTTAACCATCACTGAAAACTGACGTCTCGTACGAAAATGATCTCCACATACGAACAATTAGGGATGTTCAATAACGTACCAAGCTTTTAAGAGTGTTGTCACTAAGGTATACTACTGCTATTTTCTGCCTATAAGGGAGGAATGGGAAGATCTGACGGTTGCGTACTCACTCTACCCTCCCTTTTGGTTTATGGTTTCCCTAGGGTGAGATCAGTCCATGTTTGATCTCACCCACCCTTGTATAACACCGGGGGTCTCCCCCAAATCTTCACGAACAGTATGTGGGTTCTTTAACGTCCTATAGCGTTGATTATTAGGAATGGTTGTTAGACGACCGTGGCCTACTGTTTTCATCCCTTAACAAAGAAGACTTCAAAGTTTAACCATTTGTGGATGTAATTATAAACGCAGAACTTTCTCCTCAGTTATTCTAAGATCCTGAGTGTTAGTACTCACGACCTTCCACATGGCAGCCCGGTCCTCAACTAATTGAGCCACCGGTGCGCGGAAGCGAGCCATTGGTTCGTCATCCACACCAATTCCAATATCTTCAAATCGGTTTTTCACAGCTTTTTCACAGTGTCTAGGTTGAATAAAACAGACAAATAACCACGTATATATCATGCTCACGTTACTTGGAGCCTAGTGAGATCGTACAACGCTACCCACTTGCACAACAACACAAAGATTTTTTTTTAAAAATAAATTACTTTATCTCTTTAATTTGTATGACGTTCTGAGCCACTTACAAAAAATTAAATTAATACTGTTATATTAGCTACTCTTTTACTATTGGCCGTGATCATCGCATAGAAATGTTCCGAATAGCCCATTTCCGACTTCCTGTACACCTCGGTTTTAAACCTAGCCCTCCAGGGAAGCGTTAGTACTTTGATCCAAATCAAACTCATTTGCTTTGGAATGGTTTCTCGTGGAGACTTATTTTGAGACAGAATCAAACATTTCGGAAATAGGCTATTATGAGCTCATTTAGATGTTCAAAGAAACCATTGTTTTATTGAGGCTCTTATAAGAGGACCTAATTAACATTAGCTTATAAAGTACTTAGAAAAATCTCGTAAATTTGTACTATGCCTCCTCTCTCTCCTCAGAGAAACAGGAAACGAGCACGGGCGCTTTTATCTCAACAGTCGTATCATTGGTAGTCTTATCACCCCACATGTTGAGAACGGAAAGATCGATACTGTTGTCACTCTTCAACATGTCAAGGTGCGGATTGCTACTCTTCGCCATTGTTTTCAGTTAAAATTGGATTACTTCCCGCCGCTTATTTTACTGACAACAGTACAGCAGTGGGTTTTGGTATCATCTGCTGGCGAAAATGTAAATAGTTTCTTCACTTTTCTCCTCTTTTACGCATGGAAAAAAAAGAGCGAAACGACGTGATTCAAGAGTTCCCCGGAGAGGAATGGAGATGAAGGAGGGTGAAAGGTTGTGGGAGGGGTTAGGGGAGGTCTTAGGGGAGGGGGAAATAAAAGAGGAAAGGAAAAAAAAAAGAGTACTTCAGCATGTTTTCCCTTGTTCAGATGTTGACTCTCAAACTTGTATCCTTCTTTTTGCCCTTGAGGTATTTGTATGATGCGTGATATTTATCTATCTTCCCCTAGTCACGCTGCCTTGTTCCCCCACACCGACCATAGTACATGATAATTATTTTTGTCTTCAGTTTGAGAATCCGCCTATAGCTATCTTAGGGATAACAGAACCTTGCCATGCAAAAGTGATATATCTATGGTAAACTTGAAAAATGATCGATCCATTTTAGTTATGCCATAGTTCAATTGGCAACAATAAAATGCAGAATCTTGTATGATATTACACTACCGCTGATGTTGTGCATGCATTAAAAAAAAATGAAAGGGTTAATTACATCGAGGCGTGACTTCCTTTTTGTAATCCTACAGCACAAATCAAATTCGACGCTTGTTCCAGTATGCGGATGGTGGGATTTCAAAGTCGGGTGAGTCCAGAAAGACAATTCCCAGGATATTTCTCATTGGGAGTCCCGGACATGAAACTCCGCACTATTCACATTTCTAAGTTTTCTAAGATCAACTACACTTAAAAAGCTTTCTCTCGCAGTGTGATTTCAGTTTAGGCATCAATCTCCGATCAATGTCGTCAATTTACGTCACAAATAATTATATACAGTACTGAAATTGATATTTTTCAATTACATGGGAAATAGTGATTTTAAAATAACTGTAGGTCACTCATACTACGTACGGTTGCTGGTTTTCCGATGATCCTCTGAGAAAATGCTAGCTCCAAGTTACAGGTGTAAAACGAATAACAACACAAGAAAATGGTTTAATCCTCGAGAAACACATCAGTCTACAGTCGCACGAGTTACACGAGTTCCGAACGCAACGCACTTAGTTAACTCATGTCCAACGCACCCAACTCGACTTAGGCCCTGGGCCAGACAGGTTCCATTGCCATATTTTATTGCGCAGCCATCGTGAGAAGTGTCATGACAGTGGTGACCAAGGTTAAGTAGTCTAGTCCCTGCTGTAGAGTGTTGGGTCGGCTGGGCCTTGAATCTGCCACTTCTGGTCCCCGTGGTTAAACTTAGCACGTAACCGTTGGATTGTAATTTATCCGGCGACTAAGAGCGCTATCTACCTTTCTAACAACCGAGACTGCTTGCAGAGTAGTCCCGTGATGGTCAAATTAGCTTGTCCAATGCTCAAGTCATCTTGAGAAGCAGAAATGGCGCAGAGGTTTTTTTCCGAATACCCCAGTTTTTCGCCGGTCAACCTCGTCCCCAGGGCGCAATTTCCTCCCAAAGCCAGGGAAAAGCGCCCTGGGGACGAGGTTGACCTACGATTTGATACGAGTTGGTTTCTGCACAGTGTTCCTAATTAGAGCCCCAGCGCTAAATACAGTTCCAAGTCCATCCCTTCCATCATTGTTCCCATCCTTGAGTAAAATAATTATAATTGTCCTTTTTTTAGGGGTGTAAACAGTAGCGGTATGTGGTCGAGGAAAGGATGCTCATTTGTTGCCTCATCGTCCAATGCAACGCATTCTATCTGCAAATGCAACCATCTTACCAACTTTGCAATTTTGATGAAAGTTTTAACGGAAAATGATCAGGTAAACGATTGAACTCTGCTTGAGTCCCGATTTTTTTTATATTGTCCTCGGTGGAAGGCACCTAGCAAAAAAATAACTGAGCATTATATATTCTTCTTTTCCTTAGCAGTCCTATATTATTTCCTTCATGTTCTTATTTTCTCTTTTACTAGGAGTAGGTCCGTTTGCTTCCAAACTTCGAGCTACAATTCATTGCATTTTTCCCCTCTCCCAAATCATCAGTTTGTCCCGGCCCCGGGATACTGTTGAACATTGCGGATCTTTCAGATTTTTCTGTACCATCCTCTTCCAAGTCATTGCTAGATGTCCTCTTCCTCGCTTTCCTTCTTCTGGCACCCCTGCTTATTTGCAATTTTAGTACAAGTTCGTTATACCTAAAGCAATGGTTATGTCTGCAATGCGCTACGACGAACTAAATAATCTTGTTCTAGTTGACAGAATCCCACCATGTCGTAGCTTTAGAGATCATCACTTATGTGGGCTGTGGCTTGTCTCTGACTGGAATTTTGATAACCGTGGTGATCATATCATGTTTATCGTAAGTGTCATGTTTAAAAGACCTTTTTTTCTCTTTTTTTTTTTTTTTTTAACTTTTCCAAACTAACAGACTGTAGACGAACTAAATTTGGAGAAGCAGTGTTGAAGTTAAGAAAGTAATGAAGTCAAAATTTGCCTTTGTATGTTCATGTTTTCATAAACTTTAAGGTTCGGTCATTTGTATAATTTCACATTTTTTTTCTGAGAACGGGAAAGAAACGTACAAAAAGTATAAAAAGCACGCTCATAGCAATTTTCTTGTTCCTTATAAATGATTTTGTCTGGTGTTGTTCTTTTTGACTTCGCGCCAGGGGCAGATCCAGGATTTTTCTTAGGTGAGGTGCACCAACTAAGGAATGGGGTAGCTGACTGGTGACGCTATTTTTTGGGTTTTTTTTTTAATCTCGGCGGGGGGTGGGGGGGGGGGGGGGGGAGGACACCCCTTGCACCCTCCTCCTAGATCCGCCCCTACGCCCTAAGTCGAAATTATATTAAGTGTCCATTGTTATCTCCATCATCATCATTATCATCATCATCATCATCATGATCGACATCATTAACATCAACGTCAACATGGTCATCATCATCGTCATCATCGCCGTCATCACCATCGTCATCATTATCATTCTAATGGCAACGAACATTGTCACAGCCACGGTGATTGTTAAGACCTGTCACTTTCATTTTAAAAACCCTCTCTTTTAGATAACCTCCCCTGCGCCTTACAGTCAGAAAGAAAGTAACGTTCTAACCTGTACTATGGCAAGGAAGAAACGTGTCCTATTCCTGAGCATTTAGAAAGAGTTAAACAATTATACTAAAGATGACCATGCATTTGTACTTCCTCGTTATAGCGGTTTGCGATCAGAGAAGAACCTAATTCACTTGAACTTGTCAGTGGCTATCGGTATCTTTCAAATTATTTTCCTTGCGGGAATTGAAGCAACCAGTAACAAGGTTGGTTTCGCGGTTGATTCTGATTTTTCTTTGTGCCGATAACATGGAGTTCAGCTCTTAGTCAGTGAATAGCTAAATAATTATTCTTACTCAGTAAAAGCCTTAATTATAATCATTTAATTAATTACTTCTTGGTTTGACATGGAGTTTAAAGACTGTCGACTTACTGCACAACTTTTGTAGAAAAAAACAACAACAAGCCATGAAGCCTGAGAGTTATTGGATTGCTGCCAACGCTACGGTTTAATTATGTTTTTGAGATAAAATCGCGTAAAACAACAGTCGTATAAATCACAAGGCATAATTCACAGATTTACTTTTACAAAAATTCGAACAAAAGGTTTTTTTTTTAATGTTACTTCATTTTCCAAATGTCAACTGTATCTTAGTCAAATTACTTGCTCTCTTTGCAGATCATCTGCACTATAGTAGCTGTATGGCTTCACTACTTTCTTTTGGTGTGGTTTGCATGGATGTTGATCGAAGGAATTCATCTTTACCTGATGGTGATCACTGTATTTGAAGACAGCAAGGACCACTTGCGTTTGTACGGCGCATGCGCGTATGGTAAGGCTACCGGAAAATTTTGCAAGCTGGATTTAATGCATTTGTCGTAATCAGTCTTTTGGTAAAGTCGGTAAAAGTGCTAAGGGGGCATTCGGGATACGAGAGATAATTGTTAAAGGTCTACTTTTACTTTTACACTTAAAGAAAGGAATGACAAAAGCTGACTTTTTCAACAGACTGGTTTTTCATAATTCGTTGATAGACGTTTTCTTAGTTTTCCCAAACTCAGTCCGTTAAATTTTTGATTTTTTTTTCATTGATTACTAATTTGTAGTCGGAACTATTTTAAGTTCAAATTTCTGCGAAATTTTATGACTGGTTTGCGGGAAATTTGGTATAAACAGCCAACAGCTGTTGTTCGCAAAGTTTTGAGCGAATGTGCACTTTGGTTTCACCTCTAAAGCACTAGGACGCTTACGAAACGGAAACGAATTTACAATGCATTTCCAAGACCATCATGAGTAGGCCTTCAATAAACCGAGCACCGGTGGCTCAATTGGTTGAGCACCGGGATGCCATGTGGGAGGTCGTGATTTCGACTCCGGCCTGACCAACACTCAGGGTCTTAAAATAACTGAGGAGAAAGTGCTGCCTTTGTAATTACACCCGCAAATGGTTAGACTTTCAAGTCTTCTAGTATAAGGACTATAAATCGTAGGCCCCGTCTCACAAATCTCTTTCATGTTCATAAGTTCCTTGTGGGACGTTAAAGAACCCACACAGGGGATAAAGTTTCCGTTGTTGTGGCTGTCCTTCGTGATTGTATGGGTGGGTGGGTATAGCAGGGCCACATCAGCTGAATAGCTGCCAATACTTCAACCTGCTCGAACAAACAAATAACAAACAAACAAACAAACAAACAAATAAATATTTTACCACAATTGCTTGTAATTTCGCAATCTGATTGGCTAATTTGCGGTTGTCGATAAGAGTCTAGATAACGCTGTACGCGTCATGCTCGCGTCAATTTGTCACGCAATGTAATAGCCAATCAGGAATACCCATGGGAAATAAACCAATCATATTGCAAGAAAGTTATAGTCAACGCTTGCTCTTTTTTTGTGGCATGATTTTGGTCACGCTCTGAGATAAAAACTTTCTTTGGCGTTGAATATTGTAGTAAAAAACAAATCGAAAGTGGTTCAGCGTTGTCTGTACTCTTATCGACAACGATATTCGTCATCACAGAGGTCAAAATTTGTTGTGGACTCACTCAGCGAACATTTTGACCAATGTGATGACGAATATCGTTGTCGATAAGAGTACAGACAACGCTGAACCACTTTCGATTTGTTAAACTCACCACTGAAAAACTGTATTCAGCCACGTTAAGAAACGACGAAGGCTACGGCAACGACAACACCAGAAACAATTATATTATTGTTTAAAAGAGGAAAAATAATCGAGCTACACGTGTGGCATGCATTTTAGCGCATAGAGTAGGGACATTAAGACCTACAACGGCAACGTCGACGCAAACGTCTGCTTCAAAATACATTTTGCTTTATTATTAAGTCTCGGGAGGTCTTTTTATCTCTTTCGCGCCATACAATGTGGGCAAAGCATTCTAAAAATAAATTAGGTACGAGTGGTTTACGCGGACTCAGAATGAAGAATGATGAAAGGCTTACACTTACGTTGTCGTCAAAACCTCAAATTTGGTGATTTCAGGTTATTGTTATGCAGAGAACGTTGGCTATACTAAAATGCGTGCCGCAGTTGCACCACGATTATTTTTCTCCTTTT
>NC_090874.1:72533651-72538651 GCF_036669935.1 Montipora foliosa | reverse complement strand
CTTCAAATTAACTCAGTTCGAGGATGATAAATACTCTCCAAAAGAATGCAAGGGATAATCATGCAAGTGTTCTCTCAAATTGTTATATTTTCTTTGGAAACTGACGGGTCTGGCCCGCCACGTCTGTCAAATGGAAAGCGCTCCTATGGCACTATACATATAACCATTGAGGGAGGTGTGGGAGCTAAGACCTTAATCTCAAGACACCTGTCAAGTAATTTGGCTGAAGTTCATTTGCAGAAGTAATGACATTGTGCAAACTGTAGGTATAGCAACAGTCTTCATAGCAATCCCTTTTTTCTGCAACGTTATGAATCGTTAATACGTATTTGAGAAGGTGCAATCTGGTTGCTCACAAACAAGGTCTTTAAAAAATATATTCAAGCGTTCATTAGTGTCGCCCGTTGCAGCTGAAACTATAAATTTGTTGCTTTGTGAAACAGGTCAACACGGTCATCCTCGGAATGGTTATCAGAGAGATCATAAGAATTCAAACTAATGGAGTGCCCAGTTCAACGAAGTTGAACCTTATTAAGTAAGTGTCGTCTGCTTACGTTCAGAATTTATTACTTACTGCCGGATCCTCGATAGATCAAATGCGTGTATTTATATATCGTACTACCTATAGAAATGAATTATTTTGTGATATAACAAGTTAATTAACATTTTGAATCCAGACTACAGAATGGCTGCTTTTAGTTGGATTTAGATTCCTAATTATATAAAATAACACTGGCACTGCATTGGAATTTGATTGGGTGAACATTTGACTTCTCTTCTTCTTTTCTTTCCGTGCAAATTCTTAATAGAAGAAATTTGTACCCAATTTATACTCTTTGGGAATAAAACGTTTTGTTTCAGGTATTTCCATATCATTTAAATGTGAATGCTAAATTATAATGCAAATACAATACACAAAGAATCTTAAGCCCGGGAGATTTGAATTGGGTACAACATTGACTTAGCCGATTTGGTTGGGAAAACGGTGTGATATTTGACTGTTCTTGTAGAGAATAAAATTGAGTTGATGGGAAAAAAGTTGAATTTTCTTGAATTCAAGGTTACAATGGATTTTCAGTTTTTGGTGTAGGAACTCTCGTGGAAGGCCAATCGCTCGTGAGCTGTTTTTCAACCCTCTGTCTGTCATATTATCTAAGATGGTGGCAGAACAGATTAATCTTTAATTTGCTTCCTTAACAAAACACGACTTTTTTGCAGATACATCATTATTACACTATTATTGGCCCAGCTTTGTTATTGTCTGGCAATGTTGAACGGTGTCCAGTGGTGGACGTGTTGATAATGTTGTCCCACATTCTATGGAACGAAATGTTAACTTGTTCAATTAACGCAGCAACATATTGGAAAGTTAAGAGCTTTATGGACACGTGTTTTGTTACCAATTCCATTACTGATCCAATTCTTCTTCTGCCAATCGTCTTCGCCAGGTCTGGTATCAAATCTGTAATAGTTCTCTTTCCTTTGCTGGGTATCACATGGATATTTGGTGTCTTGGCACTTGGGAAGAAGACCATCGCTTTTCAGTATCTCTTCGCCCTTTGCAATTCGTTGCAAGGTTTCTTCATTTTCGTTTTCCACTGCTTATGTAATTCTGAGGTAAGATCTGTCACTTAGGGAAATGATAGATAGATAGATAGATAGATAGATAGATAGATAGATAGATAGATAGATAGATAGATAGATAGATAGATAGATAGATAGATATACCTTTATTTAAGCACGACAATGTTTAAAGCTATAAGCTTATGGGGTCGTGTGTTTACAAATAAGATAAGATTCCCTTAATTTACATACTGTTCTACGCCTAAACTAAAAATCCCTAGGGTGTAAGAGAGCTAAAACTAAATGACAATTACGATTGTATATGTAAGATACAAGTAAAAGTATACATAATCATGGTCACTAAAATCTGTAGTAGAAATTGACGTAGCATAAAAATTAACATTTAAGAAACTTGCATTATGTTTCAACTTAGTTGACAAAGTTTTACAACTCGCGTCTACAATTGAATGATCATTGGCCAAGGTGTTATTCCATAGAGCCGCACCTCTATATCTAATCGAGAAATGAACAAATCTTGAGTTGAAGCGAGGTACACAGACAGAGTCAGGTGTCCTAGACGGATATGTCGATGTTCGTCTACAGATTATATTGTCACATAATGGCAGAGGCAGATTTTCCCAGTGAGCCTTGTGCATCAGTTTAACGAATGCAATCTTATATTTGTAGCAGAGTGGATGCCAATTCGCTATCTTTAAGGCCTCTGTATGCGGGGTGTCTGATCCTAAATGATAATATGAGCTTAAAAATAGCACGCAAATGACACGATAATTAAAATAAACAGCGGTTTGGCGCGGGTACAATTCAACTGAAACGTCTAATTTTCCTGTTGAAATCAGCGAATGATTGTTAATCCAGGTAACACCGTATTCAACATCGTTTCCAAAGAAAAGGCCTGGGAACGAGGATGCGCATTCAAATATTCTTAAAGGAAATTTGCACTATGCTCAGTCGTTGTTTGGTGTTTTTGTTCATTAATAAAGATTCGAAGAGTTATTCAAAGAAAGAGAGAAATTTGGACGAGCCGTAAAAGCGTTTTGTTATTTTGGTCTTCCTCGATGCCAGCTTCAGCAACGAAAAGTGCCTCTTCGAAACAATCAGCAACAAGTTCGGTAAGTACGACATGTTTGGGGCCTCATTATCTCTGATGACAACATAAACGATAGTTACTGATCATGAACTTTGGCCACTGAAAAAGGACGGTTTGGTCGTCTGAGTTTCCGGAGTAAAATTTTCAAGTAATTGGAGTTCATAATCAACAGTATTTTTCATATTGAAAGAAATGGCTGAGATGGAAGTTGTTAACCTGTGCAATGATGGCGCGGTGTGAAGGGGTGGAAGGGATGTGCAAGGATGACGCAGTGATGAGAGCACTCACCTCCGACCAATGTGGACCGGGTTCGAATTTCCAGACTCGGCGTTCCACGTGGGTTGGGTTTTTTTGGTCCTCTACTCTGCACCGAAAAGTTTTTCTCTGGGTATTCCTGTCTCAACCTCTTTTCAAAAACAACATTTGATTTGATTTGCGTTAATTTGTAGATTTCAGTTCAGTGTCCATAATTAGTGCTCCAGCACTTGAAGATTAGACATTTAAATAAAGTTCCTTTCCTTTCCTTTCCCCGGTTCAACAAGTTGAACTTCATGGGTAACGTGGCGGGGACAAAATCACCCCAATATTGGTGTTGCACAAATATAAAAGTATCAACTCACACGACGGGACATGTCGCCGTAACATATCCCTGGGACATGAACCCGCACCATTTTCATGTGTGTGCAAATGTTCTGATTTTGTCCCTGCTACATGTCCCCGTTACACGATCCTAATACATGTCGCCTCAAAGTGTACTACACTCCTTTTTGTCACTGCAATATGTCGCAATAACGTGTCCCTGCAACATGACCCCTCGTGTCTGCCAACCTTAATGAGCTTTTGTCGAAAGGTAGTAAGTTCGACTTCTACAAAGGAGTACTAGGATTTTTTCCGAGTATGCCTGGGTCACCCAAATGATCTCTTTAGCATTTTTCATGCCAATTATTCACTTCCTTTCTTTAATCATGATTAACAGGATGCGAAAGTAAGGCCTTTATCTGAGGATACTCAAAACAGTGAACCTGCATGCGCAACGAATGCGGATCAAGTCAAATCCAGTCGTCAATCGAAAGAAAAGTCAACCGCGCACAAGCAAAGTGATATTACACCAAATAAAGAAAGGAATAATCTTCAGCAGGCGCAGCCAGCTTGGCTTAATGAAAGTACTGTCCAAGGGTCTTCGAAAGTGAAGTTACCTCCTGTTTCATCGATCACCACAAACAAAAAGAAACGTAAGAGAAATTCTAGAGGAGACAGAAAAGGGAAACTAGACTCAACTATTGAATCAGTCAAAGAAGAAATTACGGAAAAAAGTGCCTGACGGATGGAGAGTTAATAGCTTTGTGAAAATCCTGGTTGTGACATTAAAGAGTCTGCCATTACTAACTACAGTTGTAAATATCAATAAACAAAGCTCTTCTGAGGAGCAGATAAGGCCTTATGTAGGTTCTCTGTCTGCACATCACTGCGTCCAGATATATTTAGGCGAAAAAAAGTAACGGGTACGTTAGATATGGCCTGTTCCAGCCACTCAGATTGAAGCGAGCGGAAAAATATGATTTAGGTTTCCCCGCTTGTTTTTGTTTTTCTTTTAGTAGCAGCAACTTTCTTTCAAGCAAGGTTTATTCTTGCGCCCCTCCCCCCTCCCCACCTAATAATCTGGAGGCATGAAACAGGAACTAATTAATATCAAGTGACATAAGGTGTGGTACTCTTTCTTCGTTGGAGGTGGAAAATGGAATTACAATTTGCTATAGCCTATTTTCTCTTGGCTGTATCCACAACAAGAATAAACTCGTAAGATAGATTTGCCACCATGAGGGTGCTTTTGATAGTATTATCAGGAGCTTTTGTGGAAGGATGTTTTTACAGACCGAGTTATTATATTAGATTGATTTTCCCGCGAAACCAGACCTTTCCAGCCAATCATAAATCTTGCATGAGAAATTAACAGCTCTGGGACTGAGAATGGTCACTCGCGCTACACAAATCTTATTTAATAACTCGTTTAAAAAAAGCTTGATCTGTGAAAATACCGTCATATAGACCTGGTATTGGAGTTGTAGGCCCCTGGTTATGGGCTCCAGGCATTATTTATAAAAAAACTCATCCAAGATATAGAGCGGTTTTCAATTGAGTGTCGAAAGTAATTAGCGAATTGCTTTGCTTTTGCATTACTTCACTCAGTGATTAGGTCAAAGTTCTCGCGCCACTTTTGCAACCAATCAGAACTGAAACCCAAACCAATAGTGGCTCACGCGGGCACATTTTCCCGCCCTTTGTGTCGGCCATGTGTAATTACTTCGAGTTTTGATTGGTTTACTGGATT
>NC_090874.1:72518651-72523651 GCF_036669935.1 Montipora foliosa | reverse complement strand
CAGGGAAAGTGATGTTTACTATCCGGCTGGAGCCTTCATTATACAAACATTAAACCAAAATAGGACTCACCACTGCAACAACCGGATACAATTTACATAATCAATCTTTCCGAGTTTATTTCTTTTCGTCAACTTTTCTTTCCCATCCTAAACTGTCTTAGTTTAGTCAACCTATACATTTGTTGTATTATCTACAACTCCTAATAAAACAAATCGCAAATTCTAAGATCTCGCCAAACCTTGGAGCTTTTGTAATGACAATTTCCAAAGTAAAAAATGTTACAGTTCATAAAATTGTCAGAAAATATGGAAGATGACCTATGACGCATAGTTTAATAAAAATTTCATTTATGAACGCAATCTAGGAGCCATTAAATTTTTCAGAACACTTATTTGTCACCTAATGTCATACTAGATAGGCTTAGAATGGAGATTATTATATCTCTCAGTTAGTACACGCGCTGTGATTGGTCAATTTAGCGGGCCGTATTCTACTGTGCGACCCGGTGAAATTTAAAGTCGTTTTAGTTGCAAAAATGTTTCGTAATTTATCGCCAAGTGTTCTTAACATTTTTAGCAAGTAAAAGTTTAAAACTTACGTTTACTTCTGAAATTGTGTATGACTGCTGACGACTTAATAGTCCGAAACTTATCAACGATTTAAAATTGACTCGTTTTGCTTTCGAAGTGCGTCAGAAATTTGAAGCCGTTCCGCGTGAATAGAAATCGTTTCCGATTTCTTTAGACTCACAGTAGAGATATGATAAGTATCCTACCAACCTCGTTTTCTCGGTCTGTTAGTTACAGATCGTCCTTTTCCCTCTTATTTATGGCCCGCGCGCTTCGCGCTTGGGGCCATAAATCGATGGGGAAAACAACTCTGTTAGTAAGAGGTATTTATTACATGGCTTACGTTTGGAGCTGATATAACGCGCGCTCTAATTGGCCAACTGTACGGCTTTATTTTCCCGTAATGCCCACGGGTTGATTACGCGCCTGCAAACACAAGGCAAAAAGCCACAAGACACAACTTATTAACCTCGAACCTCTGGTCTTTACGGGAGAATTTCAAACCGCGGCCTTGCCGTATTGACCTCACTATCGCTTGGTCAATATGAGGGGCTGGATGGGGTTAACTGACAACTGACAAATGGCCAAAAAAAATTACTGACATCCGACAAAAACCCCAAAATTTAACGGACAACTGTTATTTGTAGTAATATTTACTGATACTTGGCAAAAGGCTTCAGCCATTGTTATTCGTTTCAAAAATTATCGATAATAATAATAATAATAATAATAATAATAATAATGATAATAATAACTTTATTATACACAGAATTTAAAAAGTTTACACTTATTTACATTGAAGCTGTGTACAGAATAATTATAAAATACATATAAAGAAATAAATATATTAATTAATTAATTATTAAAGTAAGTAAGTAAGTAAGTATGAAGGCGAAATGTATACAGCTATTTCAATTAACGTTGTCGGATCAAATCATAAAGCTACAAGGCAAGACCGCAAGGTTATGTGGGATTTTTAGCTGAATAAATTCATCAAAATCAGCTACGCCTCGTCCGTACAGCACTTTTTCGACCTCCCTGTGAAAAATGGCAGGTCTGGGGGTTTGTCCTCACTGTCATGAGTTCCATTTAGCTGAACAAGAAAACACCACTGAGCTGTATTCAGTTCCTGTACTAACTGTGATTAGGGAACTTAAGCAGCGACGACAGCAACATTAACGAAAACATCACTTGAAAATATCACTTTATTTTATTTGTGTTAATTCGCCATTATTTTAACTCGTTCCTCTTCTACAGAGACGGCGAACTACCCAGGAACCAAATTGGTAGGAGTGGCGTTCAAGTAAAGAAAACTGAGTGAAAAATTCGCCGTCGTGTGTTCACGTTCTCAACAAAACCTTGAATTTGGTCATTTCACTTTGATGTTTTGCAGAGGACGGCAAAGAAACTTACCAAAATTTAAAACGCACGTGAAAAACAATTGTTTTTGCTCATTAAACCTTTTGTTTTGTGGCGTTTTCGCTGCCGTCGCTGTTGTAGTTTCTTAGCTCCCTAATAGCTATGAACGCAGCTACTTCACACAAAAAAATGTAATTTTACCATAATACACGATTAACAGCTAACGCTGGGGCTCAAACGTAATGATTTTCTTCACTACCGCATAAATAGAAGAATTTTTACTTTGCAGACAAATGATAACAGTGTTTTCTTCCATCCTACTTCTCGCGCCTCCGAAAATAAATTAAGAAATACCCATATTACCTTTCGGTCTTGTCTTTAAGCTTGAAACTTTTATGCGACAACCTTAATTGAAATAGCTGTATATATATAACTAAAACTATATACATTCATTTCTCAAACCAATAGTTTGAAGTAAAACTCCTTATCGATTCATCATTCATTACATGATTTTGTAAATCATTAAAAAGACCAGCGGCTGCATAAGAAAAAGATCTACTTCCTGATTTAGATGTAATCCTACTCAAATGAATTTTACTACGTCCCCTGGTATTATAATTATGTACATCCGAACAAATTCAATAAGTAGGATGGACAAAACCATTTATGCAGCGGAAAACTTGAAGAAATTTGTTCAGAGCTTACTTCCCTAATCTTACGCTTGAGAATAATTTCGAGCACCTCGTTGTTGTAATCTTAACAGCCCACCCAAATGTGTTTTATCTGAATTGGACCATACAATATCGCAGTACTCGTATAAAGGTTGAACAACTGAATTATGCAATTGCTTACATACATCAATGCTAATATATTTTCTAATTCAACTCAAGAGCCCAAGTCTACGAGAAACTTTAGAAGCTATAGTATCAATGTGTCCATGCCAGTTCAAATTCGACTCCTAAGTACTCAGAAAAGTCTTTTACCGGAAGAAATGATTCTGACATCTTTAGGGCAGGCCTACTAGCTTTAGCCAGACGCTGACTTATGCCAAAAACCATGACATTTGTCTTGGAGCAGTTAACTATCAGGCCATTTTCAAGGAACCAATTGCTTAAGGAAAAAGAGGCTACAAGTAGCCTATACTCGGGCCTGCAAAAGTACAGTGGTGTATGGTTAATTTAGCACTAAAAAAAAGAAAAGACAGACGTCTGTCCTTCTTACATCGGCCTAACATTGCGATTCTCATGATGTTCGACTATGTATGTAGTGAATACCCGGTCCCAGATTATCTTCATTACAGATGGTGACAATGACCACTGGACCACGGAAACGAGGTAAAAATAGTGTATTTATTCCAAAGTGGCTAAGCACATTGTTTTTTACTGATCGATGGGTGTTCTTGCTCGGTGTTTGAGAAAGGAAACGTTAATTGAACGGTTTAAGATGAAACGAAATGACTCATCAAAACATCTTTTGCAGAAACAAAGGTGAGATGTGAAAACTTTCGTGCAGTGGTGCACGTAAAGGTTACTTTGTCACGTGCGCAACACGTGAAGATGTGCACTATATCTCGACACTTGAAAATACTTTCAGAAGTACACAAGTTCCTTGAGGATGGCCATGCCAATTGAGTCCATAGCACGAGAATCTAATATGTAAAATATACCATTTGTTGTAATTTAAATACTCACAGTAATATGCACGTGCACCCAATTGTCAAAATAAATATGTTATTTGCCAGCTGAGGCCTTGAAATTGAATTAAGACCGATGTCACAGTTTTTTGCTATACGGACCGACCCTTTGGTGGTTAATAACTTATTTATTTTTTTCCTCTCTCTCTCCCATCCTCTCTGAAATCAGTTGTTTTAATTGTTGACTCGCACCGCGCTTGAAAGCGAATGCAGTATTAAAGCGACTTACAAACTGAACGTTTCAAAGAGAAATATATTTTATTTGAATTCTATTTCCAAATCTCTTGCCTAATGAAAAATAACCGGAGTCGGTGTAAAAAAAAAAATGGAAATTTAAGGTTATCACACAAGCTCACGCAATCAAGGCTCGGATTCCACCTGCCGTGAGCAGGCCGGATGAGAAAGTTCCCCCTGCTCTTGGAACCAATCAGATTGCAGGATTTGTTGAATTCCACCCACTCACGCATTGAGAAAAAATAAAAGAGTTATATTTCTCTGTGGCCAAATTTTGGAAAGTACCTATCAAAGACATACAGTAAGCAAAATCTATTGTGCAACTCCAAGTACATTACCAGTATGACTTGGACTGTATTGAATGTGAAAAGTTGTGTTGAACGCTATGACTTCTGCAGGTAATTCTGTTAACAGGAAATATGTTTGTCTCGATAAGCTTGATAGGGCAGTGTATAGTTAACTTCCTACATTTATAACTGATTATTACAGGGAAGTAATTATTTTTCTGTCATAATTATGTAATAGCACATAGTGACTTAGCTGCACATTCACTACCAGCATTTGAGCCATACACTAAAACATCAGAGCAATAAAAGCAAGGTGACACACGCTAACACCAACCCGGTGTGGCCAACACATCACGCATGCGCACAACCATTTCACCCGGTCGGTTAGCAGCCATGGACAGCTGTTTCGGCCTTTTGGGCCTCATCAGCATGGCGTAGCTAACATACCAGGCGGGTGTGTTTAGCACCCCTTTAAGTGGCAGCTTCACATGCCAAACATGTGGTAAGCTGGGTTGGGAACAGCAAAACTGCTCTTTTTAATTTACGTGACACACCGATCTCTTAATGTGATCCACCTTCCCACACGCTTGTCGTGGGAGAACAGTTTTGCTGTTCCCAACCCAGCTTACCACATGTTTGGCATGTGAAGCTGCCACTTAAAGGGGTGCTAAACACACCTGCCTGGTATGTTAGCTACGCCATGCTGATGAGACCCAAAAGGCCGAAACAGCTGTCCATGGCTGCTAACCGACCGGGTGAAATGGTTGTGCGCATGCGTTATGTGTTGGCCACACCGGGTTGGTGTTAGCGTGTGTCACCTTGCTTTTATTGCTCTCACTAAAACATCACCTTGACAA
>NC_090874.1:72491151-72513651 GCF_036669935.1 Montipora foliosa | reverse complement strand
TAGGTATTTTGTATCTATCTAAAAACTTAACTGGTTGCTTTTTGGAGCCCTTTTGCAGCATATTTAGATAGGCAGGAAATGTTCCACATTTTATGGTAAATAGTTCTGCATAGTTTTAAGGAATATTGCGGCCTAAGCTAATTGAATATGAGAATAAAATGTGCTGTTTGACATTTTGTGAATTTAAAGACTATTAGTATTGTTTGCGCTTGTTTTAAAAGGCGTAAGGTTGGCACTCAAAAGTGTTCCTTCAACAATCTTATTCTGTAAAGATTACCTTGGAAGAATTCGGATTAATCCAAGTTTTTTCTTCTAGCCTCTTTCCCCAGTGCCCTCTGAGAATGGAGTTGATTTGGTTTTGCCCGATGTTGAAAGATGAAACAATGCCTAAACCAGCCGCAAGGAATACTTCATGGTGCTTTTTTACAAACATGGGCATGAGGGTGCTCATAAGCATCTGAGCATTGTTTTGCATGCTAAAGTGATAATTATTATAAATAATTTGTTTATCTTAGAGAGTCTTCTTTTCCTGTTGGTCATTCAAAAATTGTTGGAATAGCTTGTTTGAGCTGTTGGATAGAGGCAGAACATTTGATGAGGGCCTCCTGGGGAGAGGAGTCCTTGCCCCTTTAGATATTTTCTTGTGTTTCCTTTTTCCCCAAATTACTTTGAAACTTGTTCCCAGCCTTTTGATCCCTAAAATTGAAATATTGGTTTTCTTCCCTTGTTCCCTAAAATATTTTGATATTGTTCCTCTGTTCCCCAGTTCAAATAAGCCATGTTCTCTTCTTCCCTCAAACCCCTGGGAGTGCCTCTTTGATGTTGATTCTCGTATTGGCCTAATAGTAATTCACTGTAGAATTGCAAGACACAGCAAGTTCTTATTTGGGAGTGAGGGAAAAGTTTTGAATAAATGTTTGCTCAATACAAGAAACAAAATTTGACTGCACCTTCTAGACCTTACTCTTTTCAGACATGAATCAGCTTGTTTGCACCTTTCTGGCGACCTGCGGGAGGGCAAGCTCTAGAAATTCTTCTTTAATGAGCCTTCCGCTGAAAAACTTTCAAAGTCTGGCTTTCCGGTGTTAGGGGCCGAGGTTTTTGTTCAAAATTCATCAGCGGCTTCCTTGCAGCTTCTCAAAGGTGTTCCTTCGGGCAATGGTTAGTAAAAGTTTTGTAGTGCTTATACAAATTTTCGCTACTTCAAAAGGTATGCTTATACGAAACAAATATCAGCTTGACAATTTTTCTTTCCCGATACTCCATTTAAAATGCACGTGAGGGCTATTAATAGAGAGCCAGAAAACCATTTAAAACATTTTGTGGCAATTTTTTTGTCAACAAACTTAGGTTGTCGGCGAGCAGAATTCGAACGTAAGCTGTTGTGCTTTGGCTTTTATTTGTGCTTTTTCTAACTAATCTAAGACGAATTCAGGCTGGTATTTTCGAGTCAAGTGTAAGAAGACGGCAAAACCGTATTGATAATGTATTTATTTGAGTTAACTTCGCGAATAAAGACTTTAATCGCTTCCTTTCGACGGCGGTAGATCGACACGCACAACCGAAACGCACTGTTTCCGGTGAAAGGGCAAATGATTGACAGGATAGCACAGTTTTGACTGCCGCGCGCACTGCGGGCGCGGGTTCCGTATGCAAGGTTGTTTTTGCATAAAGCAAGCTAACAAAATCTGTACCTCGCTGAGTTCGCATTTGTTAGCGTTAATAGTATTTTCGGTCCGATGCTTCTGTTTTATGAGGGGTATATTACTTTGGTCTCCCATCCAAACACTAACCCCGCCCAACAGGGATTAACTTCAGTAATTTTCGGTATTACAAAGCTGTCAGATGCTCAGAGGGCACGCTTAAACTTGTGGTCAAAAGAAGTTTATCAACATGTCAGCCCAGAAGCCAGTGTTTCTCACTTCCCATTTATTTTCTTCAATCTTTCTGGGTTCAGTACTTTGCTAGTAACCACATGTCTTCTCAGACTATTTACCCAAGACTTCTACCATGGCACTACAATGATAGACAATACCAAAACAATATCGTGCACTGTTAAAGCTACATATTACGCAAGGACAGGTCTGCTTCGTCGTACGAACGTGTGAGGACCTCTGAGCCAAAGGGCCTCGTCTGGTATGACCTCTTAATGACCGCCCAACTTGAAAAAAATTGTCTGGAACGGTGCACGTACCACAGGCAACCCAGTGTACCCTCACGGAGGGTCTAGTTTTATTTTTTTCCGTGTCGGGAAAATTCTTGCCTGTCACTCCCCTGCTAAGTGGTGTGCATAGAGTCTTCTCTGCGTATTTTGTTAGGTTTGAGGGTGCTGGGGTAATGCGTAGCTTGCTCTGCACAATTAACCTGTAATGGCGTCGAAAGTCATTGTAACGCGAATGGCGTTTTAGTATATCTTTAAAGAAATATACCCATATGGAGCTCAAGAATGGAACGTCAAGACAGGCGGTGAAACATAAAGATCTGGAATCTTAAAAGCGACGAGTAATGGACTTCGACAGCGTGAATCTTTCGCCCGTCGAGCCGAAATCAAAATGAGCTGTACTTCTAATATTTTGCCAAGGTGGTGTTACGTACAACACTGAAACCAAATGGAAATTACTCTGGTAAATTACGGGTTCAACAAAGACAGAGAAGGAATCGAATACCACAAGTATATCTGTGATCTCTGTTGTGTGTCTCACAGTGTTTACTGAAGTCGCATCTATTTAAAGTTTGCCTGTTTTTCCGGCAAGTAACATTCATTTTGTACTCAACTCTGCAAAGGTTTAAAAAAATTGGAAATGTGACAGTGAAAAATTATTTGAACGAAAGCTTGTTGTCTCTTTTGTGCTTTATTACTTACGGTCAAGGTTCTTTCGAAAAGGGTTTGATGTGAACTGTCAGAAATTTATTTAATTGCATATGCTTTGTGATTGTGTTTCGCTTGCACGCACGCAACTGAAATAGGAAGGGTTTCTTGCCTCTTATAGCAAATATATTGCTTGTTTGAATAAATATTTCGCTGGAAAATATTTCTGTGAAATTTCTAGCTTTTGTAAATTTATCATGTTGTGTAATTTTCGAGCTTAGCAAATTTGCATACATGTGTTGAAATGTGATACGGGGCGAATTTTTGTGGTAACGCACAAGTCACGAAAATAAACTGGTCTGTTGGAAGCGTGCTTGAGTATTAACAAAATGACCCTCAAACTCGGCAAAAGAAATATACCACTCAGTAACAGAAGCATAGGACCGAAAATTCTATTTTAATGCTATCAAATGCGAACCAAGCAAGATACAGATTTTGTAAGCTTGCTTTATGCAAAACAAATATTGATGTAAAAGTAAATAAATATGGATACTCAGTTTTTAAGAAGAGCAAAAGGAAGTTTCAGGACGGTCGATCGAGAATAAAATATTTTGCCATCGGTAACAAAATTTACGACATGAAAACAACATTAATTTTGAACCACGAATATAAAAAGTTACCATCAGCGAAAAACATTTTGGGTGGTTTTAGTTGTGTTGTAATTGTACTTTTAGCTCAGACCGAGTAAATAGCACATTGAATTCAGCGGGCGCAGTGATCAAGTTACCGCGGCATGTTTACTCGCGAAACAGTGAAGCATCTGTGTCAAATGATGCCAAGATACCGGGTTTTTGTTTTTGTTCGCTTTCTTTTTCTTCCAATTGTTATAAATTTTGACAAGAAATGTGCGAATTCAACCCTTTGGCTCACAGGTCCTCACACGTTCGTACGACGAAGCGTAATATGTAGCTCTAACAGTGCACGATATTGTTTTGGTATTGTCTATCATTGTAGTGCCATGGTAGAAGTCTTGGGTAAATAGTCTGAGAAGACATTTGGTTTCTAGCAAAGTACTGAACCCAGAAAGATTGAAGAAAATAAATGGGAAGTGAGAAACATTGGCTTCTGGGCTGACATGTTGATAAACTTCTTATCACAACAAGTTTAAGTGTGCCCTCTGAGCATCTGACAGCTTTGTAATACCGAAGTTCACTGAAGTTAAGCCCTCCCTGTTCGGCGGGGTTAGTGTTTGGATGGGAGACCAAAACGATATACCCCTCATAAAATAGAAACATCGGACCGAAAATACTATTAACGCTAACAAATGCGAACCAAGCAAGATACAGATTTTGTTAGCTTGCTTTATGCAAAACAAATATTGATGTAAAAGTAAATAAATATGGATACACAGATTTTAAGAAGAGCAGAAGGAAGTTTCAGGACGGTCGATCGAGAATAAAATATTTTGCAATCGGTATCAAAATTTACGACATGAAAACAACATTAATTTTGAACCACGAATATAAAAAGTTACCATCAGCGAAAAACATTTTGGGAGATTTTAGTTTTTTTGGTTGTAATTGTACCTCTGGCTGCACCGAGTAACTCGCACATCGGATTCAGCGGGCGCAGTGATCAAGTTACCGCGAAACAGTGAAGCATCTGTGTCAAATGATGCCAAGATACCGGGTTTTTGGGTTTACCTCGGTGTAAAAACCTGTGAAACTTTTTCTTTGTTTTGTTAGCTTGTGGTGGGGTTAGGTTATTGTTTGATGTTTTTTTGCTCTTTTGTTTTCCTTTGTGTTACGTCATCTGTGAGTTTCACAGGTTTTTACACCGAGGATGAGCCGCGTTTTTGTTTTTTTTAGTTTTCTTTTTCTTTCAATTGTTATAAATTTTGACAAGAAATGTGCGAATTCAACACAAAGATCACAATCGCCCAACTCTCAGAGGTTGACCATTGTTTCTGGAAAATTAAAAATTTACTCTCCAAGACAAGGTTATTTATCACCAGGTAATTCCATCGTTTTGGTAATAGCAGCTACTTTATTATTCATCTGCGTCACAATATTAGGTCGCCCATCCAGATACTAACCCCACCGGATAGTAATAAATTCAGATTTAAACTTCTGTTTACAAAACTGTCAGGTGCTGTCAGTGCATGATTACACTAGTGGTGGAAAGAAGTTGCATGATCAACATGTCAGCTCAGAAGCCAATGTTTCTCGATTCCCTTTTATTTTCTTCAATCTCTCTGGGTTCAGTACTTTGCTAGTAACCACATGTCTTCTCAAGGGGCTATTTATCTAAGACTTCTACCATGGCGCTACAATGATAGACAATACCAAAACAATATCGTGTACTGTTAGACCTACATATTACGCAAAGACAACTGTCAACATGTCATCCCAGAAGACAATGTTTTTCACTTCCCATTTATTTTCTTCAATCTTTCTGGGTTCAGTACTTTGCTAGTAACCACATGTCTTCTCAGGCTATTTACCCAAGACTTCTACCATGGCACTACAATGATAGACAATACCAAAACAATGTCGTGCACTGTTAGAGCTACATATTACGCAAGGACAACTTGAATCTCCTGGAAGACAACACACAGCTCAGTTGACATTATGGAATAAATCACTGTGTTACTTCACTACCACACGTAAGCAATGCGTGTCAACTTTTTTTAAAGAGGACAGGAATTTCTTCTTTCTGACAAATGATTAATTAATAGGCCGGTAGCCAGGTTTTTAACCTCAGAAAAGGATCTGTTTCGTCGTACGGACGTGTGAAGACCTGTGAGCCAAAGAGCCTCTGCTGTTATGACTTCTGGGTGTTCCCTTAAATGGTCTTAATGACCCCCCCAACTTAAAAAAAATTGCCTGGAACGCTGCACGTACCACAGGCAACCCAGTGTACCCTCACGGAGGGTCTAGTTGTATTAGGTTACACAGCAGATTGTGCGTTGTTAAGATTAAGTCATTAATTGGACAGCTTATATTATAATAATAATGAAAATTGTTGTCAATAGACTAAGATGGCGTCACTACGCTCCCCCGCCCTTCCCCCTTCCCCAGGAAAAAAAAAAGACAGAAACTCCCAGCTTATTGCTGTCAAAAGTCTGTTTAACAAATAAAGAAGCCTAAGTCGTGTATTACACTGTGATAAAACACGAGAGGCATTTGAGAACGCGAGGGAAATGTAAAAAACACGAGCCGCAGGCGAGTGTTTTCTACATTTCTCAATGAAAATCAATGTAAAGCTGAGAGAAGTAGATCGAGATGAAACAGTTATTTAAAACGATTAGCTTTCAGGTAAGCTAAGTTGTTTTCCTTCTTTCAGTAATGAGCTTATATGCCTTGCTGCCTCACATATTTTGTAAAACTAGCTAAAAAAGGAAGAAGGCCTAAAAACGTTTGCAATTCCGTGTTGACAGAGATTCTGACATATTTCAACAATGACATTTATGGGCTTTTTGTGTGAAATGGGTGTCCAGTTGCGAGCTGCTTTGCTTGACTGTGAAATTGCAGTCGAGTAAAGCGAAATTTACTACACGTTAGGTTGACTTTTTAGTAAATATTTTTGCTATTGTTCTGAACTGAAGAGAGAGGGAGTAAAGATTATGAGCCAAACGGAAAATTTTGTGAAAGAAATTACTGTGCATGTAATTTCAGTTTTAGTCGTTGATTAAATTGTTAGTTACTGTTTGCAAGGCTTGTTTGCTTACTGCTGTCAACTTGGAGGTGTTTGATCTGTTTGATCACTGTAAGCTGCATACACTAATGACGATTGATTTTGTACTTTATGCAGAAGCCTAATTATTTCCATAAAGACTATATTGCTTTCTGGGGTTAGAAACGGGATCTCCGCTTTTGGGCTTGGATAAACCTATATATTACACTCATTTTTGTAGTTGAATTAGCGGGATTTTGCTTTTGACAAGTTTTTTGTTTTTGCGCCCGGGAGGACAATGTTGGCAAGACTGCACGGATTATAATTTCTTAGTCTTGACATCTCTGTCTCCGGGAGGAGTCCCATGTGAAGGGGACAGAACCCGGGGGAGAGGGGGGGGGGGAAGAAAACTTCCATGTAAAAAGGACGAGGGTGCTTGTTGGGAATTTTGAAAAGAACCCCTGAGAGGTACCAGGATTATGTCTTGTAGGCGTGGTTAGAAACATTTTTCATTTCTAAGAGGTACCAAGTCTAAAACAAGACATTATTCTGTCTTTTTTTTTTTTGGGGGGGGGGGGGGGTCAATACCCTAAAAGGTGCCGCAAAAGCTCCCGCAGTGGACCTTTCGAGGCTGGACTCTCTAACAGGTATCAAAACCGATGATGCTTTTGGTCTTACTAAGGAGTAGGACAGATCGTTAAAGTATACCTCCCATAAGCTGTCTTCTGTCTTCTCGGTTTAGCAGATAGATCATTCTGATATGGCACGGTAGGCAATTTGTTTTAATCGAGATAGGAGATGTGGAGTGTGGAGCCTGTTTTAGTCATTTCCTTGTCCAATAATTTAGGATCTCAATAGCGTCACGAAGTTTTTACAGTTAACGGTGAGTATTTGGGATTCTTTAGGACTAACGGTTAATTTATTACCTCTGAAATTACCTAACTGTTTTAACTATTCCATCGTCTAAAGATTTAGGAAAGAGAGCTAAATAATTAACCACACAAATAGCGCTTTGATACCCAGTTCTGTTTGATTAAAGGAGTTTTCAAAAGCGTGTCTTGGGGTAGGGATTTCACACGTTGAGGTATATGAAAGGGTATCGGAATCTGTCATTTGGCTATTTCAAAGGGCCTATAAGGTGTCAGAACCAACCAAGTCCTTCTGTGGCCAGTGACAGTACATTGCTAAGCTTCCTCGTATCGAGTAAATCTACGGCAACATATAACCACTGGAACACGCAAAAAAAAAACCAAAATTAGCAAACTTTTGGGGAAACAAAACGTCCTTTATTAATGAATTCATAGACCACTAAAGCAAAATATCAGTCCCAACCTCGTTTCCAAACTCCTATCGGGAACGATGTTGAAGGACGACTCAGAAATTTATCCAGGATTCCGTGCGAGGAGACAGAATGTTACTAAAACTGGTAACGGGGAACGGGAGTCTGGGAACGAGTGTTCAGCGGATCCGCCTGAGGGTTCAAAATGGAGGACAAAGGAAAAGAAAAGGCTTGAAGAGGAACAATTTGGGTAAATGTCAGATTCTACCGGCTGTGCCCCCAGATGACCATGATTATCAATTGGTACTCCAATCGGTCTTTACAAAATGCAGACTGCAGACCGGGTGCAAAATGCAGACTGAGAATAAAGACAGTTTTTCGTCTGATACGTATGTTATCTACAAACACACCGATTGTCTCTCTGCCGCTTTTCCGCGGGCATCTCTTATTGTGGAATATTCCTTGCTCACTGGTCTTCGATGACCTATTGTGTGTTGCCCTTTTTAAATGTTGACAGGACAGCTCGCGCACAAAGTGAGAGGATATACGAAAACCATGAAGGCTTGAAATTCTATTTAAGAATGACTGTGGTGTGACCGATTGTATTGTAGCTTGCGATTTGATTATCTCCCCAGGCGCCATTTCATGCTTTGTTTATCCCAGTGCCAATCGGACTTTAACAAGAACATTCGGGTCATCTGGGCGCACAGCGGGTAGAAACTCACCTTTATAACCGTAACGCTTCCTCTTGTTCCCTTTTCTTTCTTTTGTCCGCCATCCTGAATTTCCAGGCGGGTTACCTTGTGCACTCGTTCCCAGACTCCCGTTCCAGGTTTCCCGTTCCCCATTATCACTTTTAGTAACATCTTTTTCGCTTACAACAGCAGATTTTGAGCTTAGTGTTCATAACATCTGAAACCGGTAATACTGAGAGAAGTAACAGTTGGAAGCTGTTTAAGCTCCAGGTGAACATTAGTTTCTCCAGCTCAATTCCTCCACATCGTTCGTCGGACTGTCGATAACAAATTTCAGCACCATGAAGTGTCTTTTCATTGTAGCCGCTGCTCTTCTAGGTAAGCTAAACTTTTAGTGGCTTAAAATATAGATTATGGTTCATCAAAATCGATGTTTTCGATTAGAAACTGATATTTTTCCCCGCACTGTGATCCATGCAGCTAGTCCATGATATAACTCGACAGATATTAATACTATTTCCTCTGTGAGCAGAAATCGTAATAAATCGCTTACGCATGAATTCAATTTTCAATCCAGAAGAAAGTAAATCTTAAGTCGTCGAGTTTACCCTTTTAATATGTAAACAGATCCTCAAACTAAACGTGAGTGACAGCCAAAGAATTATTATTGGACTGAAAAGAGAAGCGGTGCAATGTAATTGGTACCGATCAAATATCTACTAAAAGCAAGCTTTGCCACAGTCCGAATATTCTGCAACATTGCAGTTGAAAAGATCTGGACCCGCAATCAAACCAAGTTCATGCACATACCAAGCCACTCACGCTTACAAGTCTGTATATAGCTGTAATCTTTGGTGAAAACATGCCTTTATCTGCGTCGTACCGACGATTTTGTTCACAACAAGTAAACCCTAAGAAAAAGCGGAAGTAACTTCCGCTTTCTTGTTTCGCTGACGGCAGCACTTTTCCACGAGTGGCGGGTGGCGGGTGACGGGTGACGGGTGGCGGGTGGCGGGTGGCAGGTGACGGGTGGCGGTTTGCAGTTTAAAAAGTAAGATAATCTCATCAAACTGCTATAGCTGGTTTCCACGTTATGTCATCGCCGCCGTGTTGGTGGACGAAAACAAAATATCTCTCATTAGCTCCTGTTGTTCTTCCACCAGCAGTTGTACATTGCAACATTGTTATTTGTGTCTCTAGAGATTGGTTGCAAACCACCTATTTGCAACACGACGTTTCTTATTTCTTGAAACGTTCAGAAAACTTTCCAACATTAGCGTACATACCCGAATTGTTCCAGTGAAGGGTATTTTTAGCTTGGTTTCCCATCCCTAAAATCCAGTTTTAGTCTTACTAAAGTATGGCTCAAACGTAACATTTAGCGCCGTTGAATGGAGCGTTTTTGTGTAGCAATTGCAATCACATTTTTAACATCAATGCTTACTAAACAACTGGTCTGGCATGATGCATGGGAAATTTTCCGGAAGGTGTGTGACCGACATAGCCTGCGGTCGCACTTATGCACTTGTCATCGGCTTCCCCAAGGATGGGGGGAGGGGGGGGGGGGGGGGGGAATACTAAACCAAAGATGGCTAATTAAATATGCATAAACTAGGTTACCTAAATAGTACATGCTGCTGAAGGGAAGAAGAATGTAAGGAGTGTCAATGCAGTTGGGTTGTTTCCATACAGAACTCGAATTATAGCACTCGGCTGCATGCAGCACTAATGTACCAGTCAAAATGAAGCTTCAACATCCCCCCCCCCCCCCCCGGGCATACCCCGGGCATTCGACTCCTTTTCCTGCCCGGGGGGGAGGGAATTTGATCATCTTAGTCTTCCCGGGGGCGGGGCATTTGATCACCACTTATAGGGAGTGGGGAATTTGATCGCTAGCCTCGATTTCTTGTTACCTTTCCACGTGAGTTGATAAATCATGGTGGAGACAAACGTAAAAGATAAAGGTAAAGATTCCGCATTCGTGGCTGATTGAATTGATTGAAAAGCAAAGGCCTGCACAAACTTTGTTCCGTATTTTAAGGTATTGAGAACCAATTTATATTATCTTTGAATATATAAATATATTAAATTGAATTTACAATATAAACAATAATTCAATACAATACCAGCGTAGCCGGATACGATTTATAGAGGTCAATTGCTTCGACCCGGTGTATTTATGAATATTATAATACATTTACGACGGTTGATATGTAGGTGTATAAATAATGGAATGAATGTATGGAATGTATTTAAGTGTCGTTGCATGAAACTTCTTAAAACCAATGCATTCAGTTTATAAAAATCTGGTAATTCGGCCCTGGCGTGGGGGCATTTGATCACCTGAAATCGGATCTATGACAAGGCATTTGAACATCTTTTTGGCCCGGGGAGGGGGGTATTTGAACAAAAAATTTCCAAAAATTCAAATGCCCGGGGGCTTGCCCCGGGGTGGGGGGGGGATGTTGAAGCTTCACTTTGACTGGTACAATGAGCTTCATTACATGAAGAATATTATTGTTCTCTTACCGACGAAACTCGCGCTCTCCGACAAGTACACCTGGAGTTTCTAGAAACTTCTCAAATTAAATAGCATTGTTGCAAGGTTTCTAAATTCGAATATTATATGAGAAATACAACAACCCAGAAGGTTTTAGTTCACGGCTGAATGATTTCCGGTTCGTGATTTGTAATAACAACAATACCAACAAGCCGTAATTTTTGTGAAGGATTTGCATGAAATATATATTCTTCCCCCGTGTGATTTTCAAAATGTTGGGTTAAGTTGTGCAGATAAAATATATAAACGGTACCGGTAAAATCTGTGACTTTTAAAATAATATTAACTTCAACAGATCGTAAATGACACTTGATGATTTCAGGGAACTCTGCTTCAAACTATAAAACAGATGCTGGTTTATATAAATCAAAATTTTGCTTTTTACACTATTAAACATCATCAACAGCACAATACAACGTCAAACCTTTTTCAGGAGTGATTAACAACTGGCTTACTTCCACAAATCTAGTTTTGAGAGTTTTAATGTTTACGGTAAGCAAACGATAAAATTTTGAAAACTGACTTGGTTTTCTATCACGGCGGGAGCCTTAGACCCACTAAATTCTTCGTTTCTGTAAAACTGATGCTTCTGTTGTCCAGGCTTACTCACTCCTCAGCAATAAAGGGCAACAAAGCGTAAACGTAAGAAACCCAGCAACAAATGGGGGAAAAAAAAAAAGAGCAATTTACAAAGCTGGGAAAACCTCACCTCCGAACATTCGTCAACGCAAGAGAGCATATGGAAAATAGCGCATGTTAATTTTTCCATTCGCGCATAACCACAATTTCTTGCGCCTCTGATCTTACCGCTACCACAATTCCTTGCGTTTCGCAACCTTCTTCAGATTAGAGAGCTGCCTCATTCGCTCGCTTCAGGCTCATTCCCGAAATGACGGCTGGACGCGTGAGGTGAGCCACTGTTAATATCCGCGAATCAGAAGCTCGCCCGCAAAAATCGAGCAGGCATAAATTATAATTTTTGATACAAGTCGTGGATGCGAAGGTATTCTTTGCCCAGCCTGCTCGAGCTTTACAGTCCCTTTAAGGTGATAAACATCCAAGATTATGACAACGGGAAGAGTTCGCGAAGCTGGAGTACGGTACAGCGTCGTTTTCTACTGCCTGAGTTCGGAAACTTCACTAATTTTCCCTTTGGCGCCAAGGGCAAAATACGGCCTTCAAATCCATTGCTATTGCAGTTTCGAATTCTCACAGACTTACATTAGACTGCTAATGTAAGAGCAAGTAAAATTCCTAAAGATCAATTGAAGTTTCTTGGTGGCAGAACGAGGGGGCCGGTGAGGCCGACTGAGAGATTTAAAGTGGCCGGTGGTGGTTCTCTTGAGATCGCATATTTAATTTAGTTTCCCTTGACAATGGCGCCAAGATGTCGCCGAAACGTCGGACGCTTTTATCCTTAGTTTTTGCCAGTATATGTTTATCTAAATCGTTGTTAATTAGAATGATTATTCGCCCGGCTTGAATTCAAGCTCACATTGATCGTTGAACCACAAACTCAAGCTCGCATCATCTGGAAACGTTTAAGCATTGCTATGTAATTACTCTTTCGTTAAAATCAATCTTTTCACACTGTCTTTTGTGTTGTCTAATTCCATTTCCCCGCAACGATTAACTTCGAATAAATTATATTTTGAATTTACGTCACAGACGGGGAGGATACCTGAACTCGAGTGAACAGCGGAAATCGAGCCTAGCTCACTCAATGCGGCGGCAATTAGTGTCAAATGGCCATTTTTGCAGAGGGTACCCCTAACTTGAAGGGAATAAAATATTCTGACCTACTTTTTTTGCCACAATCATTCACTCACCAAACCCAACATTTTTACTAAGTTTGATCGAAATCGGTGATTTGAGTTGGCCTGGTTCTGCCTGCTTTTCTCGTGGACAAACTCTTCAGAAAACATTGCACGTGTTGCTGCGTGTTGATCGTCATGTAAATTATCTTCGTGAAGTATTATTTAATTACCCAAACTTATAAACGTTACAAATCAGTCAAGTGACAAGTTGTAAACTAAAAATATATTTTTTTA
Source organism: Montipora foliosa (assembly GCF_036669935.1). Taxonomy (NCBI): domain Eukaryota; kingdom Metazoa; phylum Cnidaria; class Anthozoa; order Scleractinia; family Acroporidae; genus Montipora; species Montipora foliosa. The sequence goes on along the minus strand of NC_090874.1, from coordinate 72,500,582 downwards.
TCCATAACTTAGAAGCTAGAGCTTGCGTTAATGGTAAGGCTGACAATTCCCTGAAGAACAGGAGGATACTCTATCAATGTATATCTTTGAAGGTGTATGAATCTGAAAATCAAGTCAGTAGTTTCAGTGGATGAAACGTAATCTGGGTTTGTTCGTTGTGTCAGAACATTTTGACAACAAATGGCAAAACTAAGAGGGAAAAATATAATACGTTAAATACGGATCAGGTAACTTCAGTGGAGTTCGAGAAACGCGTTTCTTTGCCTTTTTCTGGAAGAAATGTTACAAAGATGGGCGGCAAGAATAACAAGATGAAAAGTACGGATAGACTAAGTGAGCAAATTGAAGAAATTTTCTCCTTTGTTTTTTACACAGGATCACGTCTGCTCCGCTGCATTTTTTCTTTTACTCTGTTTAAATAAATTCTGGCACTCATCGCTACGGCCACTGCCACTGCTGACTAATAGGCCACTTGGGATAATACCATAATATTTTTTGAGTTTGTTCCCCCAAATTTTGCATAAGCGTTGTTTTCGTTTTCGTTTGGGACCATTGTAAGTCCCAAGAGAAACTGGAAACAATGCTAATGCAAAATTTGGGGGGACAAACAAGGAGTATTATGGTATTTTCTCAAGTGACCTATTGCCTTACTGTTATTTAGGTTGGCTTCCGCAGAGCAATGCTGAGCTTCCAGCAGTTGGTAATTGTTCATTCATGGAATACTACTGTACTGTCCGAGAATATGAAACGCGCTTCTTTAAGCGCTTATATAAAGACCCAACTGCAGACTGCGGGTAAGATTGTATATTTAAATTTTGTATATGTGATCGCATGGGTCCGAGGGCAAGTTTTCCCGAAATTACCCGAGTCGCGATGCGACGTGGAAAATTTGGGAAACTGTGAAAATACAAGTGAAATAGCCCACTTTCGATATAATAAAATTCAGTCCTAAACAAAAGGAATCATCTCGAGGCTCTGGGGAATAAAAATAAGGATTTGTATGAGTTTATTCCCCAGAGCCTCGAGGTGATGCCTTTTGTTTAGGGCTGAATTTTAATATATCGAAAGTGGGCTATTAATCCTTAATTGCCCGAGGGCAATTACAATTTCTTGTTTATCACATATGAAAGGGCAAAAATCTTTCAAGATCTTTCCATTGGGTAAACAGGTTTGCGTTTTGTTGTCATTAAAGAACATGCTAGCAGTAGAACGGGGAAAGTCTACTATAATAGTAAGCAAAACACGGCAAGTTCAATTCACTCGAAGCAATTTCTTTACAAATAATTTTATTCACCTGTTTTCCGAAGCTTGCAACGGCGTGAAACTACTTCATCGATAGATGAAAGACATAAACAAGTGTCCAAACGGGCTCTAATAAGTTCTTGAATCCAAAACTCTCCTTTCCACCGAGAAACTTAACGTACCAACGAAATTTACAGTTTTTTTTTTTTTTTTTTACGCCGATAAGGTGACCTGTCATACTAATAAGGCGACCCAAAGCAAAACGAAGAAGTAACTTTCAGTTTGGCAGCCATGAAGTTAGGCTCAATTACCAGCCGCTGTTCGGGAAAGGAGCCCACGCTCTTCCCCGGGAAAAAAAACTTTGACCGAACTCGAAAAAGCCGTCGAAATCTAGCCTACCATGAAATTCTGTAACTCTATGCTGCCTGTGACACAAGCCGTCCCCACTCAAACTTTTTTCAGGCTGCGAATCAATACATTTTGAAAGGGAAAATTCCTTTTGCTTTTCCACCAAAAGACTACGCTTTGCTGCATGGTGATTTTCTTTCACGTTAAGATGAAATATCCGCAGAAGCAATGCGTGTCTGGAATGCAGGCGTGCTCAGCCAATAATCATGCCCTCTTGATTACCAAAGTGCCCTCGTGATTAAGAAAAAATGCCCTCTATCTCAGCCAATCGGGATTCAGTAGTTTTGCCACGTATGTGATAATGATCATAAAAAAAAATGGTTTTATTAATCAATAAATCCATACAGAAGTGGCCTTAGTGAATGTCTAACTTATTTACTGTTGTGTTAAACGCTTGACGTTAATTTACGCTTAGAGTGTTTTTGGATTATCATTTAAGCCTTCAGGTTTGGATATTGTACTACCAAGTCTTAAAAAAAGCCGAGAAATGCTCAACTACCGGTAATCATACAAAAAGCCTGCACGCGGCCGATATTAAGGATGTCCAGTCACTATACTGCAGTGGGTTTGACTTGGAGAGACCTCTGATGTTATCCTTTTCTCCGTGTTCCAACGAGCATAAACAGGACGTTGTTGTCAAGTGTATTACTGACTTTGCGACAACCTTCTCCAGTCACTTTTCAAGTTCATCTCTATGCAGGTAAAACATTAGATCTTTTCTTTTTAACCCTGATCATAGTTAATAGAGAGGAATCACGGTTATGCAGCCTGGCAAACATAAAAGGAGCCAACAACGATAGCTACATCCACGACACTGTACAATCTTTTGTTTTGCGCTTATACATTGCTGGAGTTACAAAACCAAAACGGTTCTGTTGGTTAGTTCTTCAGTCAGACGTAAACAGCTATTGTGTTTTGGACAAGACCAAAAAAAGAACAAAAACATACAACAAAGAACATTGTCGGGTTATCATAGCCGTACCCTTAGCTTTGCCCTGATGCCGTGTATTTGTGTTAAGAGCATGACAAAATGAGATATTGAGCCGGTTCCGCGCCAGATAATTATTTGAAGTAGAAAATGATATACTTCAAGCTGTTTGAGATCTATCTATATCTTCTGCCGGGACAGTTTTGGACCAGTGGTTCCAGTTTCCGCGTTATGCTGTCAAGGACCATTTTGCTCGTCCATGGCTACTTTTACCTGTGATTTTTCCTGGTCAAGGAGAATACTCTTTATATCGCGTTCACTAACTATAGTTATCATTGGCACACGTCCGACTTTTCAAGATTAATTTTGGGAATATCCCATGTTCCTACCTTTTACTCTGTTACGAAAAATAGCATTGCGTGACTAGCGTTACTTTCTAGAAGCTTCCCGAGAGAGTTCGTAGTTTGTTTATTTTTAGGTTCGTGCGTAAGCGTTTCTAAATCGGTGTGTTTTGTAATCTTTCTATAATTAGATTGTTTCCTATTTTAGAAAGTTCTAGAAGCTTATTGTGAGAGTATATAAGTAGACGAATCCAAGCTGAGTTTTTTGAAACTAGTTTTTCACAAGCGAAGAGAGTTGGCGTTAGCCGTGTTTAGTCAGTCAAGTGTGACAGAAGCAGTGTTTGTTCGAGTTGGCGGAGGCCGTGTAAGTTTATCAAGTACGTGTTGTTCAGAGTTTTACTTCGTGGAAACTACGTTCACTTTGGAATAAATCTTCTTGTTGTTGTTCCGACAACCCTGCGTTCAGTTTAGTTTGCAAGCTACCTGTCCTCAAAACATTCGAACTCGTAACATACTCAGAGTCCGCTTTTCTTTTTATTAGCACCGAAAACGCGGTCTGGGTCAAGTTTCGTTTGATAGCCCTGGATTCTCTGACTTTTTGCCGTTTCCGCTAGGAGCTGATCTCTATCTAGACAGTCGAAAATGAGCATCCCGGGCTTGCTCAATATATCGGAATGCGGTCAGCGTGCGCGTTCTTGGTATTGACTAAAAAAGAGCGGGCCTTGGAGACGAGATTGACAAACACAGCTCATGAAGTGATTCCGTGTTACATGATAAGTCAAATTATTGTCGCGTTGTTTACATAAAACAAGTAGATTTCGTCTTGCCGTGGATCTGTTCAGTTATGCTGTCACAGAGAACGTTAAAATGTGGTAACAACATATCTGACAAACCCGGCTATTGCCACGTGTGCCACTTTTTTTTTCTTACCACACTCGGGTTGACGTCATCTGTATTCTATTACCGGACGCACTACAACATGGAATTTATTTGATAAGTACCAACCAGCTTTGGCCAAGACCTCGCCTTTGTTGAAAAGTGATCTGGAAACCACATTATCTCGCTCAGTAGAACAACAGAGTTACTTCTTGATTTAATGATAATAATAATAATAATAATAATAATAATAATAATAATAATAATAATAATAATAATAATATTATTATTATTATTATTATTAATAGTAATCATCATCATCATCATCATCATTATCATCATAACATTTATTTCTGTAGCGCAAATTCAACAAGACAGTTTTCAAATGCGCTTAACAACATGTATATTACAAGATATGTACACTAATAAAATAAATAAATGTATATAAATTATAAAATGGTAGTGAAAGCAATAATACTAGAGGAATAGGAACTAATATAAACATAATAAAATCTAATCTAATCTAATCGTTAAACGCTTGTCTCAAAAGAAAAGTTTTCAATTTGTTCTTGAATGAATTAAAGTTATCAATCTGCATTATAGTCAGTGGTAATGTATCCACAGTTTATATATTTAATTACGTGCGGCACAGGCTCCCCAAGCTCCGTGTGAGCATGGCCGACAAAAATATAAGGATTTGTATGGGAATCCCGACAAAAAGCTTAAGAACATAATTCTATGAAAAAAATCTGAATTAGAAAGCCTAACCTTATTGCCAACGTGGTTAACTTCCTTTCTGTGTTGTTATTTTCCAGATCCGACGCGATTTGAGCCATTTCTCAATTTCGTGGTTGTCAACGGTTATAATAAAATCCCAAGACTGGAAACTAAATTCTCAGGTGCCACCAATTTGAATCAAATTTTCCGAGATAAAATGTTCCCACGGTCACAATTCAAAATCACAATCAATTGACAAAGATTGAACTTTCATCTCAACCCACCATCAACGCAATAGCAGTCCTGCGACCGACCTCAAGCGGTAACATTGCAGGAAAACAGCTTTCGAAACGTACGCTTCCACACCAAAGTGGCCAGGGTGGCAGACCGTAGTTTTGTCAACCGCAAATATCTTTATTCCCTTGGGTCCAGACATGACATTGACTCAATCGTGTCGTCCAATCACAGTCACGCCTCCTTCCTGTTTACAAACTTCAAAAGCACATTCCGGAAGCTGGAAAGCGTTAAAGGGAGAGTTTCACGTCTCTGCGCATGGGCAAACTGTCTCGTCAGCCCATTTAATTCCATTGTTATTGAAACAATCGAAAGCACTGATGCAGGAAACGGAAACAATGCCATAGAAGTGGAACTACTCATTGGAATTACTTTTGTTATCATTTCCTTTGTGTTATGAACCTACTGCATGCGAATAGATTACTCGTGCGTTGAATAAATTTTCGACCCGTACAATAAATTCGAGATCAAAACTAAATTCGATAATTTCTGTGTAAACCCGTAGTGTCTTCCACCAAATTTGTGCCTTAGTCATTCAGTGTATTTGCTTTAATACTCTCTGTGTTTAATTAACATCATCTGGTTCAGTAAGAAACCGTAAAATTTACAACTGCTAGCGCTAAGGCTTGGACATACGCAAAACCGTGAAACTGGCCCTTTAAAAGATGTGAGAATGAACCCGTAGTGAACAAACTTGCGCATTCATGCCGCTTTTACTAGTTAATCGCAATCGTAACTGTATTTCTCGAGCCTTCAAGGAATTAACATTACTTACGCAAATAAAATTTGCTCTCGTATTTTGTCAACCGCAAATTTTTTAATTCCCCTGGGTCTACCGACACGACTGTGTTCTCTCAGATGCTAAATTGAATTTCACTGGCTTCAGTAAGTCCAGCCACAAAATATTCGAAACACAATATCCTACGAGAAAAAAGTTTATTTGCATAATTCCTTGAAAGCTTGAGTCCATGCACTCCTGTCTGGACCCAAGGGAATAAAGAAATTTACGGTTGACAAAACGATGGTCTGCCACCCTGTTAAGGCTCAGTTCGTTATCAACGGTCGAAGCCATGGCCACTGAAGCGTACGTTTCGAAAGCTTGGGATTTTATCATAACCGTTGACAACCACGAAATTGAGAAATCGCTCAAATCGCGTCGGATCTGGAAGATAACCACACAGGAAGGAAGTTACCCAGGTTGGCAATAAGGTTGGGCTTTTTAATTCAGATTTTTTTCATAGAATTATCTTCTTAACCTTTTTATGGGGATTCCCGTACAAATCCTTATATTTTTGTCGGCCATGCTCACACTGAGCTTGGGACGCCTGTGGGTGCGGCAGCAATGAATGCCCGATCACCAATTGTAGCCAACGTTTTAAAGTTTGGTCTGGAAAGTAGGAATTGATTGTCCGATCTGAGACCATACTTTGAGTTCATTTGAACAGATAATAAACTTGATAGGTAGTGTGGAGCTGTATTGTGAAGACACTTAAACGTAGTAATAATAATCTTATAGGCGATTCTGAATTTCACCGGTGGGCAATGTAAGCCAAATAGAAGTGGTGTTATGTGACAGAACGTAGGCATGCAGTATACAATTAAAGCGGCTGTATTTTTTACCCTCTCTAATTTTTATATCCCTTGTGATAGGAAACGTGACGAAGCCAAACAGTGTGCAATCCACTCGTGGCGTCACCACTGCAATCACTCAAATGTGACTGATGGTATCCTAGAAAAGGTCATCGGTTCCTTCAATCCCTTTTGTGAAGGGGACAAGGATCCAAAGACAGAGGAAACTGATCAGTGTGCAAATTACCCCGCACCTCCTGATGCTGAAGTTTGCCAACGTCCCAATGAGCAAGTGGAAAGCAAGAGTACAGCAGGAGATAGAAATGGCGTTGTTCCCTATTTGCTTTTTGTACTTCTTTTCATAAATCCAAATTTCTACCTAAATAATCTAAATATAATCTGAAGAGACGAGCGTGGCTTAGTGGTTAAGGAGTTGCTCTTGTAATCCGTAGATCCCAGGTTCAAATCATCCTCCCTTCCGTTATATGGATTTGTGTTTGGTGGTCCCAAATTCAAATGCTTCGCACTTTTTTATATACCGTAAACTCCCGAAAGTAGCAACCCCCCGAAAGTAACGTCAAAAAGTAAAGTTGCGACCCTCCGAGAGTAGCGCCCCATCCTTTTCAACTGAAGCATATTACAAGGAACGTTTCTTCAAATTTAAATTGAAAACCTAACCAGTGCACTGAGATATTCTTATATTAGACTAACGTAGCAGTGCTTCGTGAAGTACAAACAGTTTGCGGTATCTGACAAGCTTTCGTGCTAACCACTGAAAACACGGTATAGACATGAAGAGCCCATTTACCCTATATGGCAGCACTCATAGATTTAGACCGGGACGAAGAATTTTATCTCATGTTTTAAGAACTGTTTTTACGAATTCCCTTCTTTTATTTTGCAAAAAGTGCTCATTCTTACCAACTTTAGGGAACGTTTCTTGCTCCCCGAAAGTAACGACTCTTTGAAAGTAATGACCCCCTGAAGGAAGTGAGCCCCAAAGGCTGCTAATCCTGGAAGTAAAGAGGGTCATTACTTTGGAAGTTTACGGTAGCTAACTGGTCTACCTCCCAAACGTCGGGATTTTAAAGAAGTTTCCGCCTATTTCCAATAATCTGCAATATTTGTATGTTAATTTAAGGGCCGCGATGTAATTTAGTGGGACACCAGTAATTGAGTGTACCCTATAAGAAAGATAAGTTAATGAGTTAAGTCAATTCTTATCAGTGTTGGGAGAAATTATACGTTCAATAAGGTTAAGTTCACGTAGACTGCAATAGTACAAAAGTAGGATTGTTTGGTGTTTTAGAAGTTTTTCTCTTTTTTTTTTTGCCGAAAAAGTACAAATAATGCACTAAATAATGTACTTTCAGCAAACTTTAGATATACACGTGGATAAATAACAATTTGTGTGCAATTTGTATTTGTATTTGTCGCTGAGTCAGCGAAGGAAAACTCAACTGCCTGTACACAGCTTTCAAGGCTGAAAATACAAATCGAGGCTAAATATACTATTGAACCTTGGTCTTGGCGTGACCAAGGTTCAATAGTACATTTATTTTTTCAGTCAACGGTCAAGTGATAATTAAGACCCGTCAGTAACGTGATGACGATAATGAATTATAAAACAAAGAAGTTATTTCTGACGAATGAGCTAGCGAAGAAGGCCGACATAACTATTTTGCCGGCACGTGAAAAACGCGGCCTGGCCTCCAGGCCGGTGCATCATGGGTAGAAAGGAAGGGGTATATAAGGGAAAGTGTAGCACGTGATAGTCATCTAGGCCTTTGAATCAACCCTGTTCAAAGCTCGGTTTAATATCTCATGGCACTCTCGTCAACTTTCCCTCGTCGGCCGTCGTACATGCTGTGTTTTTATTGAAGGCGCGTATCAAGGAGTCAAGAACAGAAGCTTCCAGTGTATAATTATAAAACGTACAGATGCACAGTGCGATCGCCAGAGGTCATCCGCTTGTCTAATACCAGATACACGTGTTATATCAAGAGCCATTATATATATATAGGCTACAAAGCTAACAGGGAATTGAAAGCTAATCCCACATCCCGCTTTCTAGACATGTAAACCTTGAATAGTTCTTGAGTATATATGTAGTTCTAGTTGAAACCTAGTCTCTTAGAAGGGTTTGTGTGTCTCCCGGAACGAGTAATGATAACGGGAGTTGAACCGCACGATTGTTTAGGTGAACTCGAGACACAGGATTTGGTCGCTGTCTCTAAAAGCGGCTCTTTTGATGTGACGGCTGGGGCTGGAGAGGGGTTGTGTGGTGAGATCTTTTTTTTTGGATTTGGAGTCAATGTCGTCTGTTCCTTCGTACAACTGCATTACTATCGGTCTCGACAAAATAGGAACGAGGTTCGGAACTTTGGTTTACAAAAAATGCATTCTCTTTTCGGTCTGGGATATAGACTCTGTCACCAGTTGCAAGAGGACTTAGCTCCCTAGCTGCGTGACGCTTCTTGTACCCGTTGATTTGTTTTGCATTGATTTGGTCTTCCTTTTCTCTCAGTTTATCTAACTTTGTCCATTTGGGTGCCAGTTTGGACGGGATCGGAAGCAAGGTTGTGCGCAATCTCCTTCCCATGCTAAATTCAGGTGGGCTGTTACCGTTCTCCAGTGGAGTGGCTCTGTAAGCAAGCATGGCTTCGTACGGATCTTTGGCCTTGGTAAGAAGGCTCTCCATAGTTTGGACCATACGTTCGGCCTCACCGTTGCTTTGAGGATACTTCGGAATGCTTTTGATTTGCGTAAATCCCCATTCATGAGCAAACTTTGAAAATTCCGCTGAGGAATATTGTGGACCATTACCAGAGGCAACGGTCTCTGAAACTCATGACGTGCGAAGACGTTGACTTGCGTAATACACCAATCTCACAGTATCTTGAAAAGTAATCTACCACCAGGACGAACTCCTGTCCTTTCCAATCGAATAAATCAGTTCCGACTTTTTGCCATGGCCGCTCGGGTAGTCTCGAAGGAATCATCAGCTCTGCATGGTTTCTTCTGGTCTTTATACAGGTGGGACATTCTTTAATGAC
>NC_090874.1:72481151-72483651 GCF_036669935.1 Montipora foliosa | reverse complement strand
AGTTTTCACTATCTCGCCTTCTGGTCAGCCACCAAGAACTGTATTCTAACTTTATATTAGTTAGAAAACTTAAAGCTCTAATCCTCGGAGCTGAAATGCGTTGCATTCGATCGAGGAATACGTTCCCGGGTTTTTCCCACTGGGTTTTTACCCCGGGTTTTCGTATCGGGCAACGTATCGCCGTTGTATTTTCCGTAGGTTTTTTCCTAGTTTCCTGTTGTGCGAATTTTTTGACTTATGTACTGCCCTTGCACTTAAATTTTTTGACTACGGTTATCTATATAATACATTTCGTCTAGATAGATACATTTCTATGTACATTTATCAGGCTATTGTCAACTATATTCGCACTTGCACATTGATGCTCATGTATTGTCAATATGGTTTCACAAGCTCCTTCACAGTGTAAGACTATGTTGGTTAACAAAGCGCTGGTCCTGTCTGTCCGAAGGCACCATGCACGAGTCACGCACCAGATTATGTCGTTGGTGTTGTCTAGCGCCGGCGCGCGGGGTGCGAAGGGTAGTAATGAATATGTACGTTGAAGAGCCTTTAGAAAGTAGATTGCAGTTAACAAGATTTTTTCCCTCGTTTTAGGCTCTAGTTCTTTGTTGCCACATTGCTTGGCATATTTTGCTAGTCTAGTACGACCTGTATCTGTTATCTATATCTGTATCTTAGTTTTTCTGACAGTGTTTTTTCAGTTTTCATGGACAGTCTTTTCTTTACGCTAATTTTGTAAATTTATTTTCTTTTTCATTCTTGTATGCTTTTTTAAGTATAGAAATAAGCTTACATAATTTTTTGTCACATATATTGTGAAGTTTGGTTGTACTTAGGCAAGTGTTCGCACTCTGCCTGCCTTTATTCTTTAGCGCGTTTTTTCTTGTATTTATCCTTTTCTTCAATACTTCATTGTAATTCACATCTTAGATGCCATTAAAACTACCGCCGGGCAAGTGTTTGCACTCTGCCTGCCTTTACCTTGTTGTAGTGTGTTTTATGCGTCAGCATACTGGAGAAGGAAAATTATTTTCCTTCGTACGAACGCAGTGAGAAAGACGGAAAAGTATATTTCAGGGTTGGCCAAGAAAAATACCAGGATCTTATACACTCGTGGCAGGATTTCTTATATGTCAGTACACAGGCCGGTATACATCATGTATACTGTGTGAGACAGGAGGTATACTGGCAAGTCTGTGGAAGGGGTATATACGGAATTTTACAGTTGCAGCAGGATTCCTTCTATGTCAGGTCACATGTCAGTATACAGTGCGTATACTGGGAGAATCAAGGGGTATGCTGAACGTGGTGTGGACGGAATGTGTACTGATTTCGTATATCTTATGGACAATGGCCCTGGGTTTTAGTTGCAATAAATTTGTTTTCGGGATTTTTAGAGGCAGGGTTTATGGTTATTCAAATCTTAGCTTCGAAACTGATTCGTAAACAAACACCATTTACTTGTGTTCCTCTCTGCTGTTTATTGAACATTTTGCGAACAAAAATCTACTTGATTACTATCTTCATGATCTCCTGAATGCGCTCGAAGCTGTTTCATGCCTCTTTAAGTCTTAAAATGTTAAGTATTAAAATGTCCTCCAATGACGTTTCGGGTACACGTCGATATGAGTCAAAGCAACATAATTCATTAAACTTCATCAAAATTTAGATCAGCATCATCCACACTCTGATCACTTTCATGATCCTCGTCATTACATTCTTCGTTGTCATTTCTGTTAAAGGAAAAAAAAAACTCAGCTTTTGTTCTATGACGTGCAGAATGAGGTTTAAGTAAGTGACAAACAAAACAGAGGAGTGGAATTCCTCAAATACTCGAAAAAAATTGCTCCCCAGATTAGTAGACAGTATTATTCTGTATCTATGAACACCTTACCTTTCAGCTTCTTCTACGGCTTGAACCATGTCCTCTTCTCGTCTGCGTAACTCGTCCTTCCACTCGTCTGACAAGGCCATTTCGGAGTGTTCACTGGGGGCTCCTTTTAACTGGATGGCCCGTTCTGGCCGTCGTCCTTTTCCATCTTTTATTCGTTGCCTGCTCTGCTCTTTCGCTGCGTTTGTCAAGTCTAAGAAAAGAACAAACTTCATAAGTATACGTAGATCATTGTAACTACGTGCGGCCACGTTCTACCAAAAGCAACAAAAGATTTCAATTCAGTTTGGCCTGTCTTGAGAAAATACACAAAATGACAATGAAGTTTTTTTTTGCACAATCAACGGCAAAACGTGAATTACTAACCTATGCTTTTGCTGAAGACAATGCAGCATATACTGTTGCATTGTCAGCCTCCTTCTTCGCCTTCCTTCAATAATTTTTTGCAAAATAAAAAGCCTCCGTTGAGTATCTTGGTCCGCCATATTTATAGGTAGTTACGTAACCTTTGTAACATTTTTCCGCTGACCGACATTCACGGCAGTATCAATTTAAAGAATTAAATTCGGCAGAAATTCGACGTCTGAATCAGCTGTCGCATTTCTG
>NC_090874.1:72458651-72476151 GCF_036669935.1 Montipora foliosa | reverse complement strand
TTACGGTCGACCTATCTATTTGAACAAAAGGGTGCGGGCACCTTACAAACGAAGTGGGAACTACTGAAAATTTTAATTTAGAAAACCGTTCTTTTTTCTTGCTTCTTTTACTTTGATAAGTCCCTAAACCAACAAATCCTTCATCGCCTTTTCACAACAGCCTTGCAACCGACAGCCCGTAAACTTTAATGCTTTGATTTCCTTTTCAGTATGGGAAGCAATGTATACTGTTTTACTGAAAATATGTAAATATGTCTATCCTGTAAGTAAGTTGTTTGTTTTGTGTGTGTTTTTTTTTAGTAGCAGCAACTTTCTTTCAAGCAAGGTTTATTCTTGCGCCCCCTTCCCTCTCTCCACCTAATAATCTGGAGGCCTGGGACTGGAGCTAATTATAAGGTGTCCATATAAAAAGGACGATGGTGGTTGTCAGAAATTTTGAAAAGAATCCCTAAGAGGTATAACCAGGATCTTGTCTTGTGAACGTGGCTAGAAACGTTTTTCACCCCTTAGAGATACCAATTCTAAAACAAGACATTATTCTATCATATTTTTTTGGGCCCAGTATCCTAAAAGGTGACGCAAAAGCTCCCGCTGTGGACCTTTTGAGGCTGAACTCCCTGAGAGGTAGCAAAACCGTACCAAAACCAAAACCTTAAAGGTGCAACGAATGCTAGTACCTCTGTGTCCTCGTTTTTTTATACATGTACATGAATCCTCCCCGGGGGAAGGAGAGGCTCGTAATGTCGTTCAAAGTTGGTTTTCACTTGCGACGGAATCGGAGTTGTAGTCGGAGTCGTAAGAGAGCTTATGACCTCGTAAAAATCGAGGATTCGGAGTCATAAGCTGGACGGAATGAGAGCCAGAATAAGAATCAGAACGTTTCCATTAAAAGATCCAGTGAAAACTAGATTGTCGTGGTCGGAAGCAGAAGGGGGAGAACCAACCAATCAAAATACCTGGAATCAAGCATTGTTATTGGTTTATTCTTCCGTTTCTGCTTCGGTCTCCGACAATCTAGTTTTCACTGGATCATAAGCGACGGAGTCGTAAGCGGAATGGGTGTTCTACTTCCGACTCCGTCGGTTTGATTTTCACTAGATCATATCGCTCTACGCCTTGATCTAAATATGACTCCGACTGCGATTTCGACGCTAATGTGAACCAGCCTGTAGAAAGGGAATATAAATTGGGAAGATGTCTTTGGTCTTACTAAGGGGTAGGATAGAGCGTTAAATTATCCCCTCATTAAGCTGTCTTCTGTCTTCTCGGTTTAGCAGATAGATCATTCTGTTACGGTACGGTAAGCAATTTGTTTTAATCGAGATAGGAGATGTGGAGTGTGGAGCCTGTTTTAGTCATTTCCTTGTCCAGTAATTTAGGATCTCAATAGCGTCATGTAGTTTTTACAGCTAACGGTTCGTATTTTCGATTCTTTAGGACTAACGGTTAATTTATTTTTCCTATGCTTAACAGAAACCTCAGAAATTACCTAAGTGTTTTTAACTATTCCATCGTTTATACCTGTACGAATGAGAGCTAGTTAATTAACCAAACAAAGAGCGTTTTAATACCCAGTTCTGTTTGATAAAGGTGTTTTCAAAAGTGTATCTCTGTTGTACTAAACTTGGTGGGGGTATGGGGGGGGGGGGGGGGGGGGGGGGTACTCCTTGTTATATTGTGGCCTTTGCGGAGACTCCGCCCGAAGAGGGTACCTTATTCAAGTATCAGGTATATAAAAGGCTAGGGATTTCACAAGTTGAGGTACATGAAAGGGTATCGAAATCTGTCATTTAGTTATTTCAAAGGGCCTTTAAGGTGTCGGAACCACATCAAGTCCTTCTGTGGCCAGTGGCAGTAATTTGCTAAACTTTCTTGTCTCGAGTAAATCTACGGCAACATATAACCACTGAAACGTGAGAAAAAGAACCAAAATTAGCAAACTCTTTAGGAAACAAAACGTCCTTTACTAATGAATTCATAGACCATTAAAGCAAAATATCAGTCCCAATCTCGTTTCCAAACTCCTATCGGGAACGAGATTGAAGGACGACTCGGAAATTTATCCAGGATTCCGCGCGAGGAGACAGGATGTTACTGAAAATGATAACGGGGAATGGGGAACGGGAGTCTGGGAACGAGTGTACAGCGGATCCGCCTGAGAATTCAAAATGGCGGACAAAGGAAAAAAAAAAGGCTTGAGGAGACACAATTTGGGTAAATGTGAGGAAGTGTTGCGGTTGTAAATGGAATTTCTACCGGCTGTGCCCCCAGGTGACCAGTACGTTCTTGTAACAGCAGAGTCCGATTGGCACTGGGATAAACAAAGCATGAAATAGCGCCTGGAAGAAAATCGAATCGGTATTATCAATTGCTACTCCAATCGGTCATTATACGAAATGCACACTGCAGACTGCAGACTGGGTACAAATAATGTCCTATAGCGTGTTGCCGATTTTAAATATTAACATCACAGCTTGCGCACAAAGTGAGAAGATATGAGATGACCATGAAGGCTTCAAGTTCTATTTAGGGACGACTGTGGTCTGACCGATCGTATCATGTGTAGCTTGTGATTTGATTTTCTCCCCAGGAGCCAATTCATGCTTTGTAAATCCCAGTACCAATCGGACTCTGCTCTATCAAAAACGTTAGGGTCATCTGGGCGCACAGCTGGTAGAAACTCACATTTACAAGCCTAACACTTCCTCTTGTTCCCTTTTCTTTCCTTTCCTTTGTCCGCCATTCTGAATTCTCAGGCGGGTTACCTCTGTACACTCGTTCCCAGACTCCCGTTTCCAGTTCCCCGTTATGCGTACCCCGTTACCAATTTTAGTAACATCCGAGGAGACACGAATCTTTTTAGTGGTCAACAGCAGGTTTTGAGCTTAGTGTTTATAACAACATTTGAAACTGATAATACAGACCGAAGTGACGGTTGGAAGCTGTTTAAGCTCGAGGTGAACATTAGCTTCTCGAGCTGAATTCCTCCACATCGTTCGTCGGACTTCAGCACCATGAATTGTCTCTTCATTGTAGCCGCTGCTTTTCTAGGTAAGCTAAACTTCTCGTAGCTTAAAATATAGATTATGGTTCATAAAACTCCGTATTTTCGATTAGAACCTGATATTTTTCCCGCTCTGTGATCCCTGCAGCTAGTCCAAGATAAAACTCGACAGATATATTAATACTATTTTCTCTGTAAGCAGAAATCGTAATAAGTCGCTTACGCATGGATTCAGTATATAATCCGGAAGAAAGTAAATTTTAAGTAGTCGAGTTTACTTTTCTTTTATATGTAAAACAGATCCTCAAACTAAACGTGAGTGACTCAGAGTCAAAGAATTTATATTATTGGACTGAAAGAGAAGCGTTGCAATGTAATCGAGTGCAAGCTTTGCCAGTCCGAAGCAACATCGCAATTGAAAAGATCTGAACCCACAATCAAACCAAGTTCATGCACATAAGCCACACACGCTTGCAAGTCAGTATATGGCTGTAATCTTTGGTAAAAGAATGTCTTTATCTGCGGCGTACTGACGATTTTGTCTACAACAAGTAAGCCCCAAGAGAAAGTGACTTCCGCTTTCTTGTTTCCGTGATGAACATCCCGGAGTGAAAGTGAAAGTGAATGTTGAATGTTCTGTGAGCATGGATAATTGTTAAATATGCGTAAGTGAAACTATGTAATGATTCTGTTTAATATACCAACCAACTTGTACATTAGTTAGTTAATAATGGTCGCGATCTCCGATCCATTCGATCAGGTTTTACTGCAGCTAGACACCGAGAGAAATCAAATTGCCCAGTTAAAATTAATATCTGTTCTTTTACACTGATAGTTGCAGACCATGGTTTAGTGGATTTCATTTTCACATGGCTTTTCTTGTTGTAGAAATACTTAACCAAGTTCAAGTTCAATCAAGTTTATTGTCATACGTGAGGCATGGTTGCCCAGTTGCCCGAGCCAGAGGCTCATGTTTAAAACGTAAGACTATAAAACTATCTATGAGTAAAACTATATGAAATATATTAAAAATATATCAACAACAGAACAATAAATGTGGAAATAGAATCAAATTGAAATATAAAAATTACTTAAGATACTAGGACAGGGTAAGAATTACATGTACAATTAGAAAGCAAATAGAAATGAAACTATATACAAGAGTACAATGACATCTGGTTCCTAATTTGCTGAAGTCAAAAGCCTTCAGGTTACGAGTGAAGTCACTAAACGTACTTGAGGTTTTAATATGTGCAGGCAGTTTATTCCATAGGCGACTAACTATATAGGTAAACGAGTTATGAAAGAATTTGTTATTGTAGCCAGATTGTTCCAGATTAATGCCCCTACCTCTTAGATTATATTTAGTATAACGAATCTGAAAAAAGTTCTTGATATATGGTGGACCGTTAGAGTTCATGCATTTGTATAATAAAACAAGAGAACTGTAATAGCGTCTATGTTCAAGAGACTGCATATCACTCAAGGATAATATAGTATCATAGTCAAGATTATTACCTACAGTCTGAAAATGACTAGTTGGGAAAAAGTGCTGTTAACGTGGTCAAGGGATACCAAGTTTCTGGCATAACTATAATACGGAATTTGCGACGGTAATAAACGATGTTTGGCGTGACCAAACGAGTGTACGAATGCGCGCGGACGGCGTTCTAGTGAAATTTTGACTAGTGTGACGTTATGTATATGCATTCGAAATGACTTAAAACTGCGCTGTTTATTGGAAAACGTTTGGAGTGTTAGTTCTGTCAATGTTTTAGCGTGAAAAGAAGTGGAATATGGTTTTCACAAAACAAATACTAGCATCGAAGAGAGCATTAGCGTGGTATTTAAACAAATACAGTCACTATTCGTATCGGCAAATCGCACAAGATTGTGGAATTTCAAAATCGAGTGTACAGAGAATATGCAGTGGAGAACTTCCCGGAACTGTTAAAGAGTCTTCAACTTCCACGAGAACCGGGAGACCAAGACAACTAAGCCAACGGGATCTGAAATTACTGCTCCGTACAATGAAACAATTACGGAAAAGGAATGTCCACGTGACAGTCAAGGGGTTAGTGGAGGAGAGTGGCCTTAATTTTGATAGAGCGAGTAGAAGAACATATTCTCGATATTTAAATGAGCTCGGGTACTCATACTTTTCAGCTAGGAGAAAGGGGATTCTGCTTGAAAACGATAAAAAGTTGCGCGTGAAATTTGCTCGTAAAATGAAGCGGGAGGTGGCAAGAAATTCTGAATTCTGGACTAACGAAGTTTCGTTTTATTTGGATGGTGTATCTTTCGTGCATAAGTATAATCCACAGAGCGGCGCAGCCTCGAACAGATCAAGGGTATGGCGTAGGAAAGACGAAGGCCTTGAGGTAACCGCGAAGGGTTCGAAAGAGTTGGCCGGAGGGAGAAGATTGCATGTTGTGGTGGCGATAGCATACGGGAAAGGAGTTATTCTAAAAGTGCCGTACGAAAAAATGACCGGTGATTTTTTTCGAAACTTCATAAGGGAACATTTCAACATTACGTTTGCGCAAGCTGGTCCCAAAACAGATGGAAGACGTTTATTTGTTATGGATAACGACCCGTCGCAAACAAGCAGGTTAGCTAGGGATGCGTTAGAAGAGATAGAGGCTGAATTTCATGAAATCCCTCCGCGTTCACCGGACCTAAATCCTATCGAGAACATATTTCATCTTGTAAAGAGATATTTAGAATCCGAAGCAATATCTAGAAATATCACAAGGGAGTCGTTTGAGGAATTTCAAGCTAGAGTTTTAAGAGCTTTTGATTGTATTTGTACTGAAACTATAGATAACACAATTGCCAGTTTGAACAAAAGGATAGAAGCTATCCTTGCCTCTAAAGGCGGTAGAACCAAATATTAATCACGCAATGCGGAACTGTGAAAACTGAACATGCTTTATTATTTACACTTCAGTATATTCTGTGAATTTCTAAAGCGTGTAAAGTGTAACTTCATTTTCATGCTATCTGAGGAAAATGCTTGTGTAAATTGTAATTGTCACTTTGTAAAACTCGTGACAACGAGAAGTTTATCACATGCGTGACATTTGCATTTTGTTGACGTAAAGAACTGAACATTACTCACTACAATACTCACTTTAAATAGTGGAGATTTATGCAAATTGAAAACGTATTTGACATTAAATGAACACAAATTTAGAAAGTATGTATGTTTTCTTTAGTTTGAAGAAACTATTTCTTTCATTATATGAGTTATTGCGCATTTTCAACTCAGTACTCAGTAAAAGCACAAGAAAAGAAAGCTATTAATTAGCTCTTTACATAAAACATTCAATTTACTGAGTAATGTTGTAAACTCTATTCAGACACGTTCCTTTGGAGCGCATTATACAACAATTGTTTTTATATACTCAACAAGAGTAGCCGGCCATAGTTTATTTTTAAACACTGTTCTTCATTGATGCGAAATGAATGCAAACGTTACTGAGTATTGTCGCGAGCATCATGTCACCGTCAGTCAGCAATGTAAACATTGCTAGAATTCTCTAGAATGAATCGTGCAAAACAATGTCCACAGGGCGCGATTTCTCGCTGTTCACTCTGTGAAATGGGCTTCCAGAACCGGAAAAAAGACCATCTAATGTCCATCATCTTTGTGTTTGTCTGATCTATTGCACCGGCTCTAATGAAAACAATCGGGGAATCCGATGTAGCAAAAAAAGGCGTGTCGCGCGTTAGTTCAATATCTCTTAAACAAAAGTTCTTTGGTGCGGGTAAATGGATTGTATCGCCCTCTAGCGCCTGGAGAAGATCAGCCCACGCGATTATTGTTGGATTCCACCGAAAGTCATTCAAAAGAATGACTTCTGCTTGTTCCGCGCAAACCACAAGACTAAGGTCTAAATGCATCTTTAATTTTAGACCCAAAAAGGGTTATTTATTACTATTTTGACACTTAGTTTAAATCAGCTGTGTGAGTGCTTTGTAAGTAAAGTCACAGTGACTTTATGCAGTGACATAGCACATAGCTATAATGTCATATTGTGAAAGCCGAGTTTATTTGGGCCAATACAATTACAGCCCAGTTAGCCTTGTGAGTCCTGAGAAAACATTTTCTGGGAGTTGAGTTATTTCATTGCTATCAAGATATCTAGAAATGAAAATAAGAAACCTAATGTATATTAAAACTAGTCCAAAACTAAGTAAGAAGTGTTAACTCATACACTACTTTTTAAGTACATTCAGCAACAGTAGAGCACTCGAACTAAACAAGAACAATTCCATGAATTCAATTTTAGCTTTTATTGCAGTTTCGTTCTCAGCATTCGCTGATCACGGCTTTACTCAATTCTACTTAAATAAGAGCAGTACATTTAAACCCAAATGACCTCCATGGGGTTCGCGCAAAATCGACTCAGAGCGATCAAATCAAAGGGAAAATGGATGACAGTGGATAATTCTTTGTGGAGTATCCAGGCGTAAAGCTGTGTCATATCTTAAAAGTTTACTTAGGGCGATATACTTACAGATGAGATAGACGTGTGTGAGTTCTGAGAAAACATTTTCTGGGAGTTCAGTTATTCCATTGTTATGAAGCTCCCTAGAAATAAAAACATGAAACGCGATGTATATGAAAACTAGTCCAAACTGGTAACGTGGGTACTCATGTTAATACTACTTTTTAAAGTACTATCAGCAACAGTACTGCATTCGAATTAAACAAGAACAATTCAATGAATTCCATTTTAGCTTATGTTGCAGTTTTGTTTCAGGATTCGCTGATCACGGCTTTACTCGATTCTATTTAATTAATAGATAAGAGCAATACAATTAATCCCAATTGTCCTCCATGGGCTCTACGGGAACGACTCAGGGCAAACAAATCAAAACGAAAAAGATGACAGCGCATTTCAGTTTCAAAGAAACAGTAAGAAAAACTAAAATAGAACAGAAAAAGGCTGGAAAAATCATGCAAAATCAAAAGTATTCAAACTAAGGTAAATGTTTCTCAGGGAATAATAAAGCAAGAGACTAGCTCTCATGGACTGGCTAACGTGTGCGGCCGAGGAAAAAGTAAGAAGAATATTTCTAGCCAGATGCTAAGGAGTTGCCCTGGTGTGTGCTGCTACCGTAGACTTCTGATTTCTGAACTAGGATCTTATGACCAAATCAGTGCAATTGAAGCACATCCATTTTTCCGCGAACCTTCTTAATAAAAAATTTTCTCTGTACGGATCATCATAAAATAAAAAATCGAAGTTTTCGCGCACACTGTTCGGAAATAATAGAGTTTAGTGATGTCTTGTATGTTCTAAATTTGGAGGACTTTTTTGAGAACTATAAAATCCCTATTTGTAAATAATATGTGTAATAATAAGAATAAGAATGATAAGAATACTTTTTAGCTTACAATATTGTACAATGAAATAAAAATCGTAACCAATCCCAATTGGACCTTACAGAAAATTACAAATTTATAGAAAAATATTATTCGTTATACCCCTGGTGTATATAAAAAGTGTTTATTTCTATAATTCATGAGATCATTTGGACTCAAGACTTATCAAAAAATTATTATTATGATTATTATTAAAAAATAAAAATAAAAAAAATAGTAATGATTAACAATTGTTGCATGAGGTTGAGAATGATAGCGATATTTATCAAGGCCAAAGTTTGTGTTATCTGCCGAAGCCAAAGGCTGAAGCAGATAAAAAAAAACTGAGCCTTGGTAATTATCGCTATCATGTGAAAACCGAATCCAATAACTGTTTTATTATGCATATTCCTGAGCTGCACTTGTAAAGACAAGAAGACTGACCGATCCATTTCTTTGGATGAGCGGGAAATCAAAGAATGTTTCTGCGGTTGACAGAGTCTTCTTTTCTCTTCTCTGCTGCTTAATGTGTTAGGTGACGTCACTTTTGCATACATAATACTACTGTCTGTAGATATGACGTCAATTATACATATATAAATCTATTGTCTGTAGATATGACATAGAGAGAAAGAGAGCAAGCAAGAATTAGGTGCATGCTTACAGCCAATAAAAATTGAGCTGGTGACACCAATGTATTATACTAATAATATTAATATTAATATTAATAACAATAAAATAATCATCTTCATCATACGCGGTTATTGGACATATTTTCATTTTCTCGACGCCAAAACTTGTGTTTGTCGGTACCAATCAACTTGATTTTTTTTTTTGTGCTCCTTTCTTTAATAATTAAGGGGACCTGGCTCAAATGAAAAAAACTAGGTGTTACAAAAAGAATAATATGACATAATGCAATAACAGATAGTACTAATCTTCGAAGGCTTAGGTTCAAATGCGAAAAGGGATTATTTATTACTACTGACACTTTGATTAAATCAGCTGTGTAAGTCGCTTTGTAAGTAAGTCAGACAATTCTTTGTGGAGTATCCAGGCGTAAAGCTGTGTCATATCTTAAAAGTTTACTTAGGGCAAAATACTTACAGCCAGGATAGACGTGTGAGTTCTGAGAAAAAACACTTTCTGGGAGTTCAGTTATTCCATTGTTATGAAGCTCCCTAGAAATAAAAACATGAAAAACGCGATGTATATGAAAACTAGTCCAAAACTGGGTAACGTGGTACTCATGTTAATACTACTTTTTAAAGTACTATCAGCAACAGTACTGCATTCGAATTAAACAAGAACAATCAATGAATTCCATTTTAGCTTATGTTGCAGTTTTGTTCTCAGGATTCGCTGATCTTGGCTTTACTCGAGTCTACTTAATTAATAGATAAGAGCAATACAATTAATCCCAATTGTCCTCCACAGGCTCTACGGGAACGACTCAGGGCAAACAAATCAAAACGAAAGAGTTGACAGCACATTTCATAGTTTCAAAGAAAACAGTAATAAAAAAAAAACTAAACAGAACACATACAAAATCAAAAGTATTCAAACTGGAAAAATTTCATACAAAATCAAAAGTATTTAACACTGGTAAACGTTTGCTCAGCAAAATAATAAGGCAAGAGAATGGCCCCTGGTTTTGCTGTTAACGTATACTTCTGATTTCTGAACAAGGATTTTCATGACCAAATCTGTTCAATTGAAACACATAGATTTTTCCGTGAGTGTTTATGAAAAAACTTTTCTTTACGGATCATAAAATAAAAAAATCGAAGTTTTCCGGCATAGTGTTTGGAAATAATAGAGTTTCATGATATCCGGATTGTTCTAAATTTGGAGGACTTGTTGAGAACTATAAAATGTTTATTTCTAAATAATAATAATAATAATAATAATAAATAATAAAATAATGAATAATAATAATTTTAAAACATATAATTTTTTACAATAAAATAAAAATCTTAACCAAGCTTAATTAGACATTACAGAAAAAAAAGCAAATTTATACAAAATATTATTCGTTGTACCCGTGGTGTATAAAGAGTGTTTATTTCCATAATTCGTGCAATCATTTGAAGTAAACACTTATTAAAGTATCATTATTATGATTATCATTATTATTACCATTGCTCTAAAAAGTAATAATAATATTGTTGCATTCGAGATATTGTCAGTTCCTCGACACCAAAAACTTAATGTTTGTTGGTAGCAATAAACTTGATTTCTTTATGTTCTGCTTTCTTTAATAAGGGAACCTCGCTTAAATGAAAAAAAATAGGTGTTACAAAAAGAACCAACATGACATACTGGAATAACAGTTAGTATTAATCTTAGAAGGCTAAGGTACAAATACACCTTAATGTTTGACCCAAGAACGGTTATTTATTACTATAGACTCTTTGTTTAAATCAGCTGTATGAGTCGCTTTGTATATAAGTCACACTGTACTCTGTAAAGTAACCAGGCACATACATATGTCATAGAGCAAGCAAGTTTAGGTGCGTGGGTCAACAAAATAAAATTGAGCTGGTATTGTAGTGAAACTAAGTCGTGAGAAAATTAACATTTTTCTGGGAGGTGAGTTATTTATATGTTGTCAAGCCGTCTAGAAATGAAAACATGAAACGTAATGTATATGAAAACTAGTCAGAAACTAAGTAAGGACGTTTTAACTCATGTTAACACTACTTTTTAAAGTACACTCAGCAACAGACAGCATTCGAACTAAACAAGAACAATTCCATGAACTCAATTTTAGCTTTTATTGCAGTTTCGTTCTTAGCATTCGCTGATCACAGCTTTACAGCTTTACTAGTTCTACTTAGATAAGAGCAGTACAATTAAACCCAAATGACCTCCATGGAGCCCGCGCAATCGACTCAGAGCGATCAAATCAAAGGAAAAATAGATGATAGTGGACAATTCTTTGGTGGAGTATCCACGTCCAAAGCTGTGTCATATTGTGATGTTCGAATTAAACAAGAACAATTCAATGAATTTATTTTAGCTTATATTGCAGTTTCGTTCTCAGCATTTGCTGATCACGGCCTTACTCGATTCTACTTACTTAATAGATAAGAGCAATACAATTAATTCCAATTGTCCTCCATAGGCTCTACGGGAACGACTCAGCGCAAACAAATCAAAACAAAAATGGATTGACAGTGGATTTGATAGTTTCAAAGAAAACAATAAAAAAAAACTAAAACAGAACACCAAAAAGCTGGAAAAATCATACAAAATCAAAAGTATTTAAACAAAGGTAAACGTTTCTCAGCGAATAATAAGGCAAGAGACTGGCCCTCACCAACTGGCTAACGCGCTGCTGGGAAAAAAAGTAAGAAGAATATTTCTAGCCAGATACTAAGGAGTACTGGCCCTGGTTTTTGCTGTTAACGTATACTTCTGATTTCTGAACAAGGATTTTCATGACCAAATCTGTTCAATTGAAACACATAGATTTTTCCGTGAGCGTTTATGAAAAACCTTCTCTTTACGGATCATAAAGTAAAAAATCGAAGTTTTCGCGCATATTGTTCGGAAATGATAGAGTTTCATGATGTCCTGATTGTTCTAAATTTGGAGGACTTGTTGAGAACTATAAAATCTTTATTTCTAAATAATAATAATATAAATAATAATACTAGAATAATAATAATAATAATAATAATAATAATTTTAAACATACAATATTTTACAGCAAAATAAAAAATCTTAACCAAGCTTAATTAGACATTATAAAAAAATTACAAATTTATAAAAAATATTATTCGTTATACCCGTGGTGTATAAAGAGTGTTCATTCCATAATTCGTGCAATCATTTGGAGTAGTAAACACTTATTAAAATATCATTGTTATGATTATCATTATTATTACCATTGCTATAAAAATACTAATAATAATATATTCGAGATATTGTCATTTCCTCGACACCAAAAATAATGTTTGTCGGTAGCAATAAAACTTGATTTTCTTTATGTGCTTTCTTTTTATAAGGGAACCTCGCTCAAATGAAAAAATAGGTGTTACAAAAAGAACCAAACATGACATACTGGAATAACAGTTAGTATTATCTTAGAAGGCTAAGGTCCAAATACACCTTAATTTTAGACCCAAGAACAGGGTATTTATTACTATTGACTCTTTGTTTAAATCAGCTGTATGAGTCGCTTTGTATATAAGTCACACTGTACTCTGTAAAGTAACCAGGCACATAGCTATGTCATATTAGTTGAAAGTTTATTTGGGTCAACAAACTTACAGCTTTTGTAGCGCACTAAGTCCTGAGAAAACATTTTCTGGGAGGTAAGTTATTTCATTGTTAGAGAGCGATCTAGAAAAAAAAAAAAACATGAAACGTAATGTCTATGGAAACTAGTCCAAAACTAAGTAACGAAGTTTTAACTCATGTTAACACTACTTTTTAAAGTACACTCAGCAACAGTACAGCATTCGAACTAAACAAGAACAATTCCATGAACTCAATTTTTAGCTTTTATTGCAGTTTCGTTATTAGCATTCGCTGATCACAGCTTTACTCAATTCTACTTAGATAAGAGCAGTACAATTAAACCCAAATGACCTCCATGGAGCCCGCGCAATCGACCCAGAGCGATCAAATCAAAGGAAAATGGATGACAGTGGACAATTCTTTGTGGAGTATCCACGCGCAAAGCTGTGTCATATTGTGAATTCGAATTAAACAAGAGCAATTTAATAATTTTCATTTTAGCTTATATTGCAGTTTCGTTCTCAGCATTTGCTGATCACGGCCTTACTCGATTCTACTTATTTAATAGATAAGAGCAATACACTTTAATTCACATTGTCCTCCATAGGGTCTACGGGAACGACTCAGCGCGAACAAATCAAAACAAAAAATGGATGACAGTGGATTTGATAGTTTCAAAGAAAACAATAAAAAAAAAACTAAAACAGAACACCAAAAAGCTGGAAAAAATCATACAAAATCAAAAGTATTTAAACAAAGGTAAACGTTTCTCAGCGAATAATAAGGCAAGAGACTGGCCCTCACCAACTGGCTAACGCGCGGCCGGAGGAAAAAGTAAGAAGAATATTTCTAGCCAGATACTAAGGAGTACTGGCCATGGTTTCTGCTGTTAACGCAGACTTCTGATTTCTGAACAAGGATTTTAATGACCAAATCAGTGCAATTGAAACACATAGATTTTTCCGTGAGCATTAATGAAAAACTTTCTCTGGCTCATAAAAGTAAAAAATCGAAAGTTTTCGCGCATAGTGTTCGGAAATAATAGAATTTCCATGATGTCCTGATTGTTCTAAATTTTTTGAGAGGACTTTTTGAGAACTATAAAATCTTTATTTCTAAATAATAAAATAATAATAATAATAATAATAATAATAATAATAATAATAATAATAATGATTATTGAGGTAACATGTCCTTTTTATACGAGAATCCTGGAAGCAGAAACAGAGAAAAAATAGCCGTTATCAAGACCTAAAATATGAATTTGGAACGAACTTGGAACTGTAAAGGAGTTAAAGTTATACCTATTGTTGATTGGATCGCTTGGGACAATCTCTAAAACATTCGAATCTTGGCTAACTCAAGTCAGCGAAAAAATTCATTTCGGAACGCTACAAAAAGCTTGCCTCCTTGGAACTTCAACTTCAACTTATATCCGTGGTGTATAAAAAGTGTTCGTTTCTATAATTCATGGAACCATTTGGACAAAATACTTATTAAAATATCATTGTCATCATTATCATTATTACTATAATTAAAAAAATAGTAATAATAGTAATAATAATCATACGAATTTATTCGATATATTGTCATTTCCTGGACCCCAAAACTAATGTTTGCTTCGGTTTGCTTACATGGCATTGGCGGACGAACTGTGCAGACGCTACGGGCGAATGACCTTCACGCGGTCAGGGACCTTGCTCCAGATATTGCTATCTTGGAATAGGTTCTAACGACCTTTTGAAACTTCCACCGGAGACGGTCGGCTCTGCGATCGAAGATCTGGTGCGTCTGCCTAAGTGCGATTTTTCAGTAGCATTTTCTTTCCGCATGCTATGTCGTTTTGGCGCAACGCAACGGTTCTGAACCAATATGTTAGTGTTGTTTTAGCTGATTTACCCAATGTTTTTTTGTTGTCGTCATCCTGAGTTCAATAATCCCCATAAAGATTTCTATTTAGCGGACAGAGTTCACTCAAATCCATCCGGACAGTAAAGCTGTCGTCTCTTCACGAGAATTGACCCATTCTTTTTCACGCTGGCTTTTAGTCATGTTTGATAATTTTCTTCGAAATGATTTTTGGCTCTTATTTTTGGCCTTTTTATTGGCCTTTATATGTATTTCAGGAGGAATTCAACCTCATTTGTTAACAAAGTGGCTGTTATTTGCATAGTAATGTTTTAGGTTCTCTATGTTTGATCTTTTATTGTGAGCCATTCATTTTCACCAGCAGGGTTTCATATCTCTTGCTATGTTCGCAAATTTCTCTCTAGTCGTATGTAGTTATGATTGAATAATTTTGTGCTGGTCGCATGTAGTTATGCTGGCTTCTGCTAGTGGTATATGCACATGTAGTCATGCTGGCTGGTGATTGGTTATATGTAGTTATCCTAGCTTGATTTCTTTCATAGCCATGCATATGTAGGTATGCTGGCTTGTGGCTAGTGATATGTAGTTATCCCAGTGTTATTTCTTTCATAGCTATGCATATGTAGTTATGCTGGCTTGTGGCTTTGTGATATGTAGATATCCTAGCCTTGTTCTTCTATGGTCAGCCATATATAGTTATGCTGGCTTGTGGCTAGTCATATGTAGTTATGCTAGCTTTGTTTTTCTTTTCTGGCATCAAGGGTCAACCAACGTGTCGACTTCGTGTCTTGACATGGTTTTGTGTGCCCGCCAGGTTAATTTTAAATTTCCTTGCCCACTTCACCCTTTCGATCTCATTTAGTATAATACTAGTCTTCCTGCTTTGGTTTTCGTTTGGTTCTGGGTCCTGTGTTTTGGTTTTTGCAGATTGTCATCATGCCAAAAGCCAAGTCCAGTCGCTGTACATCTTAAAACTACCCTCACGAAACGTAGCAGCCCTCGATCTAGTGTCTAAGCCAGCAGCGCGGCTGTGCGGCTGTGTTCCTGCAAGGACAGAACGGTCAACACAAGTTCAGTCTATCGCATTAGTGCCTGACCCTGATGTCTCTACCCACCCAAATGAGTCTGTGCTAGCAGAGTCGAGTCGGTGCAATCCATGTTATCACCACAGTGTATGGAGACCTTGATAACCCCAGTTGCAGAGGAAGTTTCTTGTTGTCGTTTATCTCCTGCTGAGGCTTCCAGCAATCCGTCTCCAGCAGCATTATCAACTTTACAAGAGGTTCCAGTCAGTTCCCCCGTTGGCCAGAGAATACTAAGGAGGCTGCCTCCACTGTTGTTCAAAATAGCTTGGCCAATGCTTCGGCTGCCCTGACAGGGGCTGATCCCCCAAGTTTCAGCATCCAACCCGGTGCCAGGTCAGTTGTTTCAATCCGTGAGTTTACCAGTGAATGCCCGTTTATATCAGAAAAAATACGGGCGAAAATTTGGAAGGTTGAATATGTAGACTTTGGTTCACTACTTGCCAACCCTGTGTTGGCCGATCAATATCAAATAACCGTTTAATAATTCAGAGAGTAGTTTAACTCCCTCTCTTTGCCTTGAACCATTGTCTAAAAACAAAAAAGTAATGACAATTGAAACAACGCTAAGCAGTTTTCGTGTTTTTGTGGGGGCTTACACAAAACACTCCCCCTATAAAGGCCCCCGCCCTCATGAAATATGGGGATATAATCAGGACTTGGCAGGGAGGGGCCACAACTGGACATTTTACGACGAGAATTTTCGTTTTTTGAGGCAGGCACACCGTGCTGCTCTTGCCTGGGATCGAATCCATGGCGAGTTGTGGCTTAAGTCGCAAGTTTCCCTGCGACGACCACTCCAAAACCCAGCTCATCCACCAAAAGGAAAGGCAGATTTTGTCCCGAAGGATATTGTTTTAAATTCATAAGGATCGAAAGTGCGAGGGTCACATCCAATTTCAAAATGCACTTTTCGTGGCTCATCAAGAATTGCCAGTTCTCAGCTCCGACCTGCCAAGTCCTCACCCTCCCAGCCTCCCCACTCCAGTAAAAGTTAAGAGATTAGGTTTTCTTTTAGATAGGTACAACCCTTCCACTGTTGAATTTTTGTCATTTGGTTTTACTCAGGGTTTTCCGGTTCACTTTCAAGGGGAGCGTAAATCTCGAACAGCTACGAATTTAATGTCAGCTCTGGATAACCCTGAAGCTGTTGATGCTAAGCTCCAAAAAGAGCTGGAAGCCCATAGATTGGCAGGTCCTTTCCAGTCCCCTCCTCTGACTGCCCTTCTGGATTCACCTCTCGGCTTAGTCCCAAAGAAGGTTCTGGGTGAATTTCGCCTAATCCATCATTTGTCTTTTCCTAACGGTTTCTTGTTTAACGACGGCATTTCCTCAGATCATACCAGTGTTAATATGCTACAATTGATGAGACCATCCAACTGATTAAAAATGCTAGTCCAGGTTGTTTTTTGGGCAAGACAGATGTTAAAAATGCATTCCGGATTATCCCCATTCATCCTGATGATTACGGTCTCCTTGGGATGCAGTGGAGGGGGCTGTATTACTATGACCGATGCATGCCAATGGGTTGTTTCCTCTTCCTGCTTAACTTTTGAAATGTTTAGCACTGCTGTGGAATCGATTGCTCGTAATAAGCTAAAAATTGATTACATTTTACACATCCGGCTTGATGATTACCTCCTAGTTGCTCCTACTGAGCAACTCTGTCAACAACAGTTGGATTTGTTAATGTCACTTTGCTCTTACCTGGGTATTCCCATAGCACCAGAGAAGACGTGTGGCCCTTCCACTACCATGTCTTTTGCGGGTATTGAATTGGCCTCCCTTCTTTTTGGAGGCTCGTTTACCTCGTGATAAGATCGCAAAGTGTATTTCCCAGATCTCAGATTTTATCCACCGCAAAAAGGTCACCTTAATAATACCTGACCTGCTAAACACCCTTACTCGCAGTCGGAGACTGAA
>NC_090874.1:72446151-72451151 GCF_036669935.1 Montipora foliosa | reverse complement strand
ATAAATTCCAAGACAAAAGCAATGGTTTCTGGTGGAAGTTTATGACTATATTTGTGTCTTATTTTCGGAAGTGCTGCTCCTGGACCATACATCTTGCTATGAAGTCTAGCTTTTGTTAATTCGTAGTCTGTGCATGATACTTCTTCTCCTTGACTGTTAGTAAACCTGAACATTTGCTTTCCTTATTTGTGTATTGCTGTGCCACACAGCTCAACAGTTCAACCCGTTTGTGACTTCCATGCTTCTCTCTGGAGTACCTGAGAGCTAAGCCCTCCATGATGTTAGCATTTGCATGTGGAACATTCACTTTTTCCTGAATAGAATTTGAAAGAAGTGAAGACAATGGCTCGCTCCTTTTACTTTTTGCTTCTAGTAAGAAACACCTCCTAGAGGGTGAGGTTCGCATGTTTACAATCATATTTCCAAAAGTTGCTGAAGCCAGTATTTGTGGAAAGTACTGATAGAGATGAAAAATATTGTGGTCTTATTTTTTTTATCTTCAAATGGAAAGGAAAAATGTCCTGATGTTGAATTAGTCAGTAATAATTACTGACTCTGATCTGATTTTTAAGATGCAAAAAAAGTTCTCTTGATAGCCTGGATTAGTTTTCTATTTTAGGGAAGAATGCATATAGTACAAACTCACATATTATAAGAACCTAGTACAGGCTGAAATTTGGTATTTTATCCAAAAATATAAGAACCTTTTCAGCCTGGCAAAGAAAAAGAGGTTCTTTTACAAAAAAATCACCCTTGTCAGTTGAGAAAACTTCTGTTATTGTGTATATGTTTTCTTTGATTGGCATTTTATAGGATTTTCTCTATAAATATGTTTTCCATAAAGCTACAGTGCAATACTGTCTAAATATCTTATGAAATAAAATATAGAAATTTATTGTTGTCTTTGAGAAACAAGAACCTATTAAGAAACATGTACTGAGCCAAAAATGTTAGAACCTGCTCAGCCTGACCTCGAAAATTCTGGGTTCTTATATGTGGGTTTTTACTGTATTTTGTAGGGTTAGTAACTTTTACCGTGTTATACAAGCATGACAGTATGCCATGTTTTCAGTTTCTCGGGCTTGGGAGATCCTTGAATTGTGTTCATCTTTTCATTATCAATCCAAATAAACTGAAAAACCAACTAATAAGGTAGAATATGTATGGTAGAATTTTACTATGTGAGTTAAAAAAAGGAAAGTTTTGTTTGAAAATATGAATGTTAACTGTATCCCATCGAATTGGCCTTCAAGAATTTCCTGGCAGATCTCTGCATTTGAGGCACCCATGTTTTCAACTTCTGTTTTAAGTTCAGCCACTTGTTCACTTGCGCAGTTTTTAAGTTTGTTTCAAATCCTCCGCTGAGCTCGCTTTGACGCCAGTTCATATGACACTGGGGGACGACCAACTTGATTTTGAATAGAATTGTTTGCGGACGGGGGCTGTGAAACACTTTTGTTTACACTGGGTGACAGCCTGTGCAACCTTGCGTAACATGCACCACAGCACCTTAAACTGCTTATGAGGGCCACACAGCCAAACTTATTTTCCTCTTGCTTCAGGGGACAAACCATCTACTGACTTTGGTAGTGACTTTAAATGTTTTAGCTTGTACAGGGGAGTTGTGCATTTGGACCCTGAACATCAGAGGCGGATAGTGGTATTCCTACGGGCTTGACATGTTCGTCCCATCACTTTCCCTTTAAGTAGTCGATAAAATATGAGCGGGACATCTGTATGGGCGTTTACAATGTCGAGCCGATAGGCTAGCCATTGTAAACGTCCATACAGATCGGACGCGAATATTTTATCCTGCTTGTGAAATGAATACATTAAATTGAATGCAAAGTATTATTTTAATCAGTAGAGACTGTATCAAAAGTTAATGAATACTAATTAGCTGAGCAGGAGTTTGTATCAAAAGTTAATTCTACTGTTTAATAATTCAGTTGATTTGTATTGGGGTTTACAGTTGTGTACATGTGATCTGAATACTGTGCTGGGATTGGTTTGCACCCTCATGAATTATTAATGAATTTTACAATGTCATTTATGGGACTGGATTCTTCCTTCCTTGTAGGTTTTTTACATAAATTATACTACAAGTAAGTACTCATGAAGACATTGTTTATAATCTCTGAGGCTCAGCTGGGACTGGATCAAACCCTCAATAACTTTTTTTTAAAACTTTGATATAAGCTAGACTTAACTCTAGTGAATTGGAAAGTGTAACATTTGAAATTTGTGGCAAATTTTATGATAAATTCAACTCAACAATCGAAATTGAAAGTTGACAATTGAAGCTGAGCTGAATACAATCTTGATGTGTGTAATTTTAAAGGGGGAACTGAAAAGGAAACACTTAACACTGGGGGTCTGACGAACCTTTTTATCGAAAAAGTGTGCGGGAGATAAGCTGAAACTCAACTCTAAAGGGAACCTACCCACGAATACTCAATACCTTAAAAAAAAAAGACAAAATTACCTTTTGC
This sequence comes from Montipora foliosa, assembly GCF_036669935.1. Taxonomy (NCBI): domain Eukaryota; kingdom Metazoa; phylum Cnidaria; class Anthozoa; order Scleractinia; family Acroporidae; genus Montipora; species Montipora foliosa. Next base: position 72,448,659 of record NC_090874.1, on the reverse strand, counting down.
AAGGTCTAGCGATAGAGTACACCGAGCTGTAACGACAACAGCATCCGATAACGATCTGTAGGGAAACCTCACTGAACCGTAACGCAACTTCCACATCAACTTGACTACCTCGAGGCTCGAATGTCAGATCACAGACAAGGCAATGACAAAAGAACTGTTCACACTATTTTAATAGAAGTATAATAAGAATTCATCGTCGGTTTACAATCTCGAGATAGTCCAAAAGCAAATCTTGACACACTAATTCTAGACTGGATCTCTGAGCAGAGTCGGAGAACTCGAAATCTTACGGCAGACAGATTTTTTCGAACAATTTGCGTACAGGTTATATTAAACCTTGCAAGAAGGTTAAACTAAATACAATGAATTCACCGCTTCAAAACGTTTTTCAAAGCTTTACAGATGTTTCCGAAGTGACTGTATGAAATACCTGTGTAAAATGGTTGGTTAATCGCTTGCACTCAACAAAACTTTTATGTGCTCTTCCACCACGACACAATATGGCCGACGATACAGGTCCTTATCTGAAAGTAAGATGCGCGCAAGCTCTTATGGGATTTTTGGCCACTGGCGCGCTTTATTGCTCGATGTTCAAAAAAAATTCGTCTTAATTAATTAATTATTTTTAAAAAAATATTTAAAAAAAAAGGAAAAAAAAACCAAAAGAATAAAATTTTTAAAACTAACTTGGTTCTCTATCACGGCGGGCGCCTTAGACCCACTAAATCTTCGTTTCTGTAAGACTAATGCTTCTGTTTTCCAGGCTCACTCACTGCGCAGCAAAAAAGGACAACAAGAGCGTAAAAAACAGCAACAAGCGTGAAAAAACAGAGCAATTTACACAGCTGGGAAAACCTCACCTCCGAACATTCTTCAACGCGTGTTAAATTTTCCATTAGCGCATAACCACAATTCCTTCCATCGATCGTCATGTAATTTATTTTCGTGAAGTATTATTTACCCACACTTATAAACGTTACAAATCAGTCAGGCCGCCGGCAAGTTGTAAACTAATCGCTCATTCCAAAATACTCGTCAAATATATTTTTATCGATAACTTAGAAGCATTGGAAGCTAGAGTTCGCGTTAATGGTCAAGCTGATAATTCCCAGAAGAACTGGAAGATGCTCTATCTATGTATATCTTTGAAGGTGTGTGAATCTGAAAATCAAGTCAGTAGTTTCACTGGATGAAACACAATCTGAGTTTGTTCATTGTGTCAGGAATATTTTGACAACAAATAGCAAAACTAAGAGAGACATATAATACGTAAAATATGGATCACGTCACTTCAGTTGAGTTCGGGAAACGCGTTTCTTTGCCTTTTTCTGGAAGAAATGCTACAAAGTTGCGCTGCAAATATAACAAGATGAAAAGTACGGATAGACTAAGTGAGAAAATTGAAGAAATTTTCTCCTTTGTTTTTTATACAAGATCACATAAGCTCAGCTGTAATTTTTCTTTCTAAATAAAGTCTACCACTGACTAGCATTCATCAGCACTCGTCGCTACAGCCACTGCTACTGCTGACTAATGGACTTATTGTTATTTAGGTTGGCTTCCGCAGAGGAATGCTGAGCTACCAGCAGTTGGTAATTGTTCATTCATGAAATACTACTGTACTGTCCGAGAATATGAAACGCGCTTCTTTAAGCTCTTACATAAAGACCCAACTGCAGATTGTGGGTAAGATTGCATATTAATTTGTATATGTATTCACAACATTTTAATCGCGCATGGGGTCCGAGGGCAATTAAAGCCTGGTTGCCATATGATCGCCCCGATCGCCCCAGTAGTTTCAAATAGAACTGAGTTTTATCCGGACGATCGAGGTCGTCTCAGTCGCCCGGGTCGTCAGTGATCGTCTGGGTAGTGTTTCCATATAATCCTCCCGATCGCGATCGCCTCTGAACATTATTTGAAACGACTGCAGGGCTATCGGGGCAATCCGCACGATCAGGCTTAAGGATTAATTTCACGCGTATTTTCATAGTTTTCCGAGGCGAGGAAGGCAATTTTTTTAGAAAACTTTGAAAATACAAGTGAACAAAGTTAATCCTTAATTGCCCGAGGGCACTTACGATTACTTGTCTATCACATAATTATAAAGGGCAAAATTCTGTACAAAGGGAAACTTTCAAGGCCTTGCCATTGGGTAAACAGGTTTGCCATATTTGGTTGTCATTAAAGAACAGGCTAGCAGTAGAACGGGGAAAGTCTACTATAATAGTAAGCAAAACACAGCAAGTTCAATTCACTCGAAGCAATTTCTTTACAAATAATTTTATTTACCTGTTCTGCGAGGCTTGCAACGGCGGAAACTACTTCATCGACTGAAAGACGTAAACAAGTGTCCAAACGAGCTCTAATAACTTCTTGAATCCAAAACTCTCCTTTCCACCGAGAAACTTTAGTTAACGTACCAACAAAATTTACGCAGTTTTTCTTCTGACGCCGATAACGTGACCTGTCATACTAATAAGGCGACCCAATTCAAAACGAAGAAAT
>NC_090874.1:72436151-72443651 GCF_036669935.1 Montipora foliosa | reverse complement strand
AACATATAATACTCGCGGACATTTTTCTCATTGCTCGTATTTGCGCGCAAAATATCCGCGCGTATTACATGCTAAATTACCGAATAAGATGTATTTACTGTCGCGTTCTTTATATAAAACAAGTAAGTTTCGTGTTGCCGTGCATCTGTTCAGTTATACTATGATAGAGAACGTTAAAATGTGGTAAGAGCAAAAGTGACAAACGCGGCTATTGCCTCGTGTGTCGCGTTTTTTTTCCTACCACACGTTGATGTCATCTGTGATCTATTACCGGAACAGACGCACAACAACATTGAATTTATTTGATAAGTACAATCCGGCTTTGGCCAATACCTCGCCTTTGTTTAAAAGTGATCTGGAAACCACATTATCTCGCTCAGTTTCATCATCATGTTTGGACAGGAAACGTGACGAAGCCAAACAGTGTACAGTCTACGCGTGGCGTACCCATTGCAATCACTCAGTTGTGGCTGACAATATCCTAAGAAGGGTCATCGGTTCCTTCAATCCCTTTTGTGACGAGGACAAGGATTCACTGACAGAGCAAACTGATCCGTGTGCGAATCACCCTAATGAGCAACCGGAAAGCAAGAGTACAGCAGGAGAGAGAAATGGGGTCGTTCCCTATTTCCTTTTGGTCGTTCTTTTCATAACTCTAAATTTGTACCTAAACAATCTCATGACAATATGACGAGGCGAGCGTGGCCTAGTGGTTAAGAAGTTGAACTTGTAATCTGAGGGTCCCAGGTTCAACTCATTCTCCCTTCCATTATATGGATTTGTGTTTGGTGTCCCAAATTCAACTGCTCCTCACTTTTTGTATGCCGTAAACTTCCTAAAAATTCAAAAAGTAAGGTCAAAAAGTAAAGAAGTGACCCTCCGAGAGTAGCGACACCTTCCTTTTTTAACTGAAGCGTATTAGAAGGAACGTTTCTTCAAATTTAAATTGAAAACCTAACCACTGCACTGAAATATCCTTATAGTAGACTAAAGAAGCAGTGCTTCGTGAAGTACAAACAGTTTACGGTATCTGACAAGCTTCCCTGCTAACCACTGGCAACACGGTAAGAACGTGAAGAGCCCATTCACCCATATGGACAATTGTATCCCATGTTTTAAGAACTGTTTTTACGAATTCCCTTCTTTTATTTTGCAAAATTTGCTAATTCGTACCAACTTTATGGAACGTTTTTTGCTCCCCAAAAGTAACGACTCTTTGAATGTAATGACCCCCTGAAAGAAGCGAGCTCCAAAGGCTCCTAATCCCGGAAGTAACGAGGGCCGCTACTTTGGGAAGTTTACGGTAGCTAACTGGTCTTCCTCCCAAAAGTTGGGATTTTTAAAAATTTCCGCGTATTTCCAATATTCTGCAATATTTGTTTGTTTATTTAAGAGCCGCAGTGTAATTTAGTGGGACACCAGTAATTGAGTGTACACTGTAAGAGAGATAGGTTAATGAGTTAAGTCAATTCTTATCAGTGTTACGAGAAAATATAGGTGAGGTGAAAATATAGGTAAGGTGAAGTTCACGTGGACTGCAATATTACAAAGGTAGGATTGTTTAGTGTTTTGGAAGTTATTTTTTTTGCCTGGAAATCTGTATAAATCGACAAATAGTGTACTAAATAATGTACTTTCAGCAAACTTTAGATATGCACCTGGATAAATAACAATTTGTGTGCAATTTTTATTTGTATTTGTTGCTGACTCAGCGAAGAAAAACTCAACTTAACTGAACTGCCTGTACACAGCTGTCAAGGCCGAAAATACAAATCTAAGCTGAATATACTATTGAACCTTGGTTTTGGCAGGACCAAGGTTCAATAATATATTTATTTTTTTCAGTCAACAGTCAAGTGATAATTAAGACCTGTCATTCATTCATTCATTCATTCATTCATTCATTCATTCATTCATTTATTCATTCATTCATTCATTCATTCATTTTATTTGCCATTAACCACATAAAAGAAAAGAAATTATTAAAAAAAAAAACACAATACACTAGCAATTTATAATAACTTAAAGACGATAGACTAAAAAATGTTTAAGGTGGTAGTGACAAGGAAGCCTATATAGAAGCCGGGGGCTTATGAGCTATAGGCTTCCTGACAACATAGGGTACATCACACAAATTATGGGGACAGCATAAAATATGGAATGTATTATTTTAAAAACAAAAGAAAAAGAAAAGAAGAGGAAAGAAGAAGTATGTAGCTCGACAAAGAGTATATATGACTAAGAAAGAAGGAATATTTTAAGTCTTTTGGCAAACAAACGTATGCTTTCACTGCTTTGAATGTCAGGACTTAACGAATTGAAAAACATATGTCCTTGAAACCGAATTGAGAAGTTTCGGATATTAGTTCGACAGGGAGGTATGTAAAAAAGGTTGCAATTTCTAGTATAATGCGAATGTAAATGGCTTGCAAGAGTAAACATATCACGAAAATAATTAGGAAGTAAACCTCTTTTTAATAGATTCATAAATTTACCTATCTGGTATAAATAAATGTCAGAGAATTTCAAAATCTCCTGTTCTTTTTCTGTTATGTCAGTAACTTGATGATGACATGGCACTTTAGAACAAAGAAATGTTATTTTTGACGAATTAGCTTGGGAAGAAGGCCGAAGTAACTATTTTGCCGGCACGGGAAATATGCGGCCTGGGCTCTAGGCCGGTGCATCATGGGTAGAAAGGAAGGGGTATATGAGGGGAAGTGTAGCACGTAATAGTCATCTAAGCCTCTGAATCAACCCTGTTCAGAGCTCGGTTTAATATCTCATTGCACTCTCGTCAAGTTTCCCGCCTTGGCAGTCGTACCTGCTCGCCATGTCAATCACCAAGCACGCGTTTTCGGACCTGATTAAAGTAAACAACCAACAGTTGATAAATTCCGATAAAGATTTGTTACAAGACACCGTAGGTTAAACTAAACGAGCCAGCTAGGACGATCAAGAAGCTGAAACAAAGCGAATCCCATAAGGTAGGTATGACGCCACTGTTACATATAGACGTAACTTAACGAGTCCCAGCAAGAATTAAAATGTGTGCTTAAGCATGTGTCGAACCATATTTTTGTGGGTGATACCAATAAATGACATAAATAATTTGTTATTGAAATGAATAAGTGAGATCGGAAAATTGCTGAAGGCAACCCCGGTGGATGGCATGGAGAGACAAAATTTTTTCAATGGTGATCCGGGGATACCCGGAAAAAATCCGACTGCTCCTTTGCACGCGTCGGAATTTCAACCGAACCCGTGATAGGAAGGTATTGGGTTCCACTCCTCGTCTTCGAGTCACCATTGCAAAAAAATATTATCCCTTCATCAATAATGTGGTAAAGAATTTGAAAGTCATATATATTTCGAACTGCAGATTACTAAGGACTCTTAGCGTTGATGATTCATCTCAGTTGATCTCTTCATTGCTATTATTGCAGATGAGAGAGCAATTTGAGCACTTACAAAGGAAACCTGAAAAATTGTTCAGATATTTTTATTATTATTATTATTATTTTGTGTGGTGATCAAAATCGTCACAATCCGCAGTTCATACATGTATGAGTTTCATGTAATTCACTATCATTCATTCTCCTGGAAAGGGATATAGTTCGAACTCGCAACTGGGCAGCTCCCTTATGAGTTCTATCGGTTCCTCTCCAGTTTGAATAAAATATCAAGGTCTCACTCACAGTACTTCCATTTTTGTAAATTTTCTTGTACCAAGGGTCAATCACTCAAGAGTAAGGTTATTGGCCAAGTTACCATTAGCGTCAGAAAAGTGTCTTTTTAAACAAGTTTTGCGGGAAAATAAACAATACAGGGAAGATATCGTTGACGTCACCTATTGTCATTAATGTGCCAACCAGAGCCTCATTGGTTGTCGAAACAAAGGGTCTTTTGTTCCTGTGGTTGGCACATTTGAATAACAACAGTAATGTTTGCAAACAGATATCTTCCCTACACAAAATCTAACTCAATGTTGTACCCAATAGACCAATTTCGATATATTAAAATTCAGTCCTAACCTTGCATACGGTGAGAGCTACTGAAATTTAAACTGACCAATCAGAATTCAGCGAAAGGGAAAAACTGTGCTATCCTGTTGCAATCCGACGTCACGCCAATTGTTTACATTCTGATTGGTTAGATCGGTGGACATTCGCTCAGCCTTCTGTTGTGACTCTCTTGACCGTCGCTTCTTTGAACTCAGTGAGACAGACAATGACTCATTGTTCTGGCAATCAATTTGCCAATCCACTTTATCCAGTTTATGGATTGGTCTAGCATGTGATTAACAACCAGGATCGCTTTTGAACTTTATTCTGTAGAAGAAGAAGACGTTGCTGAGTGAACATTTTTACGACGAAATCCCTTGGTTTGTACTGTTCAGCACTTTGATGTCCGATAACTGATCAATCACATTTGGTCGTCTGACCTTATGAAGTTTTTTCAGCTCTTGTTTGTGTCCATCATGATCGAACTTCAGGTGAAGCGCTATGCTGCTTTATGCCAACTTCGGTGGCTTGTGATGAGCTTGCCTGCTGCCCAAATTGTTGTTGTATTTGGGCAAGATTGGTCTTATCGGGTTGGAACTTAATAGTGAGGGGAACAATTTTTCGTTCATCTGCTGTGCCAGACAACAAACAATCCTGTCGGGTGTTCCATTTGCTTGGTGAGTCTTGCACGACCATCGTCTATCAGATCTGGATTGGAGTTTTCTTTCAGTGATTACAACTTGCGATCGTTCTGCAAACATCTACGTAGCATGCAGCACTTTTTAGTGACTCGAGGATCCCCGGCCCGTTTTGCTGTTTTAAACGGAGTCCTGCCTTTTGTGATCTTTTGTGAGCTGTTTGTCTTCAGTGCTTGTACTTTTTCGTTTGTTCCTGGTGGCACAAAGTAACTTTGATGATTTCAAAGGACTTGAATCCTTAATTGAATTAGCGATTTTTTTTATTAAGGAACCATTAAGTGAATGGTACACAAAATTAGGAGAAACTGTTGGTTGAATAGACCATATTTGTAGACATAATTATCTACCCAGTTTAAGTACTTAGCTCAACAAGTTGTTTGGCTCCACAAGTTTCAGTTTCAGGCCAGGTACCCGAATTCACCCAGGTACTGTTGCACACTACCATAGTTCTTTGGAAATTGAATAGCTCCTTGAACACCTGGTTTCTTGACAAGAAACTTGATGTGTTTGTTCTCTACATTGGTTAATGCAGCCACTAACTGTCCATTGTGGATAAACTCCAGACCAACTCTTCTTTCAATTTAATCTTTGTTCTTCGCAGGGCATCAATAATGGTGTCCCTTGTACAATGTTAGTTTAAAGAGTTTGCCCCATTTCATAGGGCACTGTGGTTGCCAGATTCACTTTCAAACTTATCATGGAAATGTAAATCAATACCAGTGAAGAGTCAGTCCCTTGAATTGTTGATAGAAAATTTATTTAAATGCATATTGAAACATCAGTTGAGGAATATTTTTTTTCCCACTTTGTGAACCTAACATACATTGCTGCCATTTGTTTATTGCTTGGTCATTCAATGTCTTGATCACATCAAGTAATTTATTTTTTAGGTATTGTGTATCTTAATGTAAAAACTTAACTGTTTGCTTTTCGGAGCCCTTTTGCGGCATATTTAGATAGGCAGGAAATGTTCCACATTTTATGGTAAATAGTTCTGCATAGTTTTAAGGAACATTGCAGCCAAATCTAATTGAATATGAGACTAAAATATGCTGTTTGGCATTTTGTGAATTTAAAGACTATTAATATTGTTTGCGCTTGTTTTAAAAGGCTTAAGGTTGGCACTCAAAAGTGTTCCTTCTATGATCTTATTCTGTAAAGATTACCTTCGGAGAATTGGATCAAGGCCAGTTTTTTCTTCTAGCTTCTTTCCCCAGTGCCCTCTGAGAATGGAGTTGATTTGGTTTTGCCCAATGTTGAAAGATGAAACAATGCCTAAACCAGCCAGCCACAAGGAATACTTCATGGTGCTTTTTTACAAACATGGGCATGAGGGTGCTCGTAAGCATCTGAGCATTGTTTCGCATGCTAAAGTGTTATTATAAATAATCTATTTCTCTAAGAGAGTCTTCTTTTCCTGTTGGTCATTCAAAAATTGTTGGAATAGCTTGTTTGAGCTGTTGGATAGACGCAGAACATTTGATGAGGCCCTCCTGAGGAGAGGAGTCCTTGTTCCCTTTACATATTTGCTTGTGTTTCCTTGTTCCCCAAATTACTTTCAAACTTGTTCCCAGCTTTTTGATCCCTAAAATTTAAATTGGTTTTCTTCCCTTGTTCCCTAAAATATTTTGATATTGTTAAAAAACCAGTTAGGAACATTAAACTTTAGTTACCTAAATTTTGAAATTTTAGATACTAGATATTTTATTCATATTCTTACATTTTTATGTATATATTTCTTTTTTTCTTTAATATTATTTTGTGGAAAACCTGTAAAATAGCTTCAGCTAAGTGTTTCTATCCACGTTAAATAAAGATTATGTATGTATGTATGTATGTATGTATGTATGTATGTATGTATGTATGTATGTATGTATGTATGTATGTATGTATGTATGTATGTATGTATGTATGTATGTTACTCTGTTCCCCAGTTTAAATTAGCCATGTTCTTTTCTTCGCCAAACCCCTGGGAGTGCCTCTTTGTTGAACTTGATGTTGATTCTCTTATTGGCCTAATAGCAATTCACTGTTGAATTGCAAGACACAGCAAGTTCTTATTTGGGATTGAGGGAAAAATAAATTTTCGCACAATAAAAGAAACACAATTTTGACTGCCCCTTCTAGATCTTGCTCTTTTCAGACATGAACAAGGTTGCTTGCACCTTTCTGGCGACCTGCGGGAGGGCACGCTCTAGAAACTCTTCCTTAGCGAGCCTTCCACTAAAAAACTTTCCAAGTCTGACTTTCCGGTGTTAGGGGCCGAGGTTTTTGTGCAAAATTCATCAGCGGCTTCCTTGCAGCTTATAAAAGGTGTTCCTTCGGGCAATGGTTAGTAAACGTTTTGTAGTGCTTATATAAATTTTCGCTACTTGAAAATGTATGTTCACGCGGAAAAAATATCAGCTTGACAATTTTTCTTTCCCGATACTCCATTTAAAATAAACGTGAGCTCCATTAGTAATAAAGGGCCAGAAAAACATTTAAAACATTTTGTGGCAATTTTTTTGTCAACAAACTTGGGTTGTCGGCGAGCAAAATTCGAACGTGACCTGTTGTGCTTTGGCTTTTATTTGTGCTTTTTCTAACTATTCTAAGACGAATTCAGGCTGGTATTTTCGAATCAAGTGCAAGAAGACGGCAAAACCGTATCGATATTTATTTGAGTTAACTTCGCGAATAAAGACTTTGACCGCGTCCTTGCGTAGATCAACAACAATGTCATTTACGAACAACCGAAATGCACTGTTTCCGGTGAAGGGGCAAATGATTGACAGGATAGCACGGTTTTGACTGCC
>NC_090874.1:72418651-72428651 GCF_036669935.1 Montipora foliosa | reverse complement strand
ATTTGCACCCACTGCCCTCATCAATTGAACAATACTAGAAAAAAAGCGCTTTAGTATTTACCTTTCAAAGCACACTCACAACTAACCCACTGAAGGGAATTAGAATTAGCGACCCTTACAATTAGCATCTTAGCATGCCTCCATAGTTAATGAGAGGAATGATTTGGAAGCTCGCAAAACATCAAAAGAGCAAAGAAAGATGCCAAGATTTAGGTTGGATAGTCCACGACCGTGCACAATCTTTAGTTTTGCGCTCATACACTATGCATGAATTACGTAATCAACACGTTTCTATTGGTTAGTTCTTCAGTACGGAGCCTGAAACAACTATTGTGTTTTGTGCCCGGCAAGGCCAAAAAAGAGAACAAAAACCTACAACAAAGAAATTTGTCGGGTTTCGTAACCCAGTTTCCTCTAATGAACTATGATGCCTCCACTTTGAATTATAGAGATAGGATCAAACTAGTCCTTTGACTTGTCACCATTTCTTTATGGTTGTCAGGAAAGTGTTTTGAATTCATTTATAAAGTAAATGAAACAACCGAAGGTAATTGACGACGAAATTGCGAGAAATTTAGTAAGACAGCCAACAGCTCTTGGTCTCAAAACATCGCGAGAAGGAAAAAAAACTCGCCATATTACTCGCCATATTAGTTTTGTTTTCAAAAAATCTGCACCGGTCTTCAATGAATACCACTGACCGAGGAAAAACTGTGTTCAGCCAACTTAAAGAGTCAAATGCATGTCTTCGCATAAAATTCTACAGAACAAGTGCTCTTTTGGCGGAGTCGAAACTATGACCTAAGTTGCTGATTACTAATTCGAATACTCTACCACCGAGTTCAGTATAGGAGACTCGTTTGAATTAAGCTAGGCCATTGAACATGAAGTTCAGTTGACAATTATATTCTGTGGAAACGTTATATTCTCGCTTTTGTAATGAATGAGGTGGTTAACCTCGGTAAAAGATATTATTTTTTCATGCTTCAAGGCTCTAACCATGTTGTTATTCTCTACTGAATGTAACATCTATTGCTCGAATAGACCATATTCGTATTCCTAGTATTGGACTGGAACTAGCTTGCAATGGAGGCTAATGCGGGGGAATATATTGAAAAGTATTTGCATTTGAAAAGATTTCCCCGCATTAGCCTCCATTGCAAGCTAGTTCCAGTCCAAATATGTTCAATTGATTGAAGATAATAGGGTCATTTATACGGGATCGGAGAAAATAAGACATGTCTTAAATAGAGGTTTTGCACGGCAGCCATGTTGCATGACAGGAACAATGAAAATGTTTTGCATTAGAAAGAACATTTGTTCCCATAGGAAAAATAATCTATTGTTCCTGCCATGCATCATGGCTGACGTGCAAAACCTCTAAAGTGTATAGGACGCGAACTGTACCATTTATAGGTTTGCGTCCTACATAAGACACGAACATCTCGTATACTGGTTCGCGTCTTATTTGGTTATTTATTATTATAAAGCTAGCACACCCTCGAAGAATAACTGTTTATTCACAGTTACCACCATTGCACTTTTCATCCGCAAAGTTGCGAATTGAAAACCCTTTTAATTCAAATGAATTAAAACAAAAAATAACATACACCGACTCTTGTCACGCAGTTGTCAAGTTGTTCCGCGATTGACGGTTCCCGGCAAAGGATGAGGAACTCTTTCTCCTCCACCAAAGTCCAATTGTTTCTCTGTTCTGTTGGTGTTTTTGAGCCTGACTGGGAAGCCATTTTGTTAGCCCGAGTGAATGAAGATGTTGTTGTTGTCGTCACGCATGTGACAGGCATGCGCACTTAATATAGTTCACGTCTTATTAAGGACGCGAAACCATATGTTATTTAAGACGCGGCCGAAAAAAGAACAGCCGAAAATTCTGTTCCAAGATAAGACGCGTCTAAAATAAGACGTTCTACGAGCAGTTAACGTCTTTAAGACGCGTCTTATTTTCTCCCGTATAAATGGCCCTAATGTTAACATCGGAAGTGAGAAATCAGCAGACGCCATTTTGACAGGCTATATAAATAAGTCCGAATCAAAATAAATCCTCGCTCTTAACTCTAATTATTTTAGAAAGATTCTGTTGATGGCCGGATATTTCATGTCATTTCATTTTTCTATTCTACCTGAGTGCTGTCATAGCTATAACTCCAACAACAATGGCAGGACCAATGTGTCGCTGTAATTGAAAATGTAATCCTCCCTTTTCAATTGATTCCACGGCCTTGTTTGATATCTTTCTTATTTTATTTACACAAGAATGTTTTTAATTTCTTTCTTTGAATATAATCCATTTTCTGACCGTATCGCTCTTTCTGGCTCTAATAAGGCAGTTTGTATTGAACAACGTCTTGAAATTTTCATTCAACTATGCGTTAAGAATTATGAAACTAAAATACTTTCCACATGCGGAGCAAGGTCATAATGTTTCCTGACAAAACCAAATTTAGAACTGTTACGTTTTGTAGCTGAACGCGACCCGTGGCCTCACCCATTATTTATTGACACGCCAACCAGGTTTATTGACTGTTGAAATGGCTTCTTTTGTTCGTTTCACAGTGTCAAATTTGAATAACAAAGGATATTTGACGTCCGTAAACATTTAACAGCGCAATTCTGGAACATAACGCTAGTAAATGATATCCTAAAGATGCCATTTTCACTTAATGTCACATTGACATAATCGCAAACACGTATATTGTAAATTTTGCTGGTGTATTTCAGCTGCTGCTTTCCTTTGAAGTCACACGTAGGATCTCCTGCTGTTGTTTCTCTGTAAACGAATAGTAGTATTTCTCAGAGGCTTGTAGCATGCAGAGAGCATTTGAACAAGAAATTAAATCTTCCCTCCGACCAAGGCTATAACGTATATCTGGCAATGACTGCAAAACGTCACGCAAGCTCATTGGCTAATTTTTATTGTCAATAAGCGGACAGACACATAAATTTATAATTTATGCGATAATGACACGATATTGCTCGCGTCAGATTGAAGTTTCTCGCATTTTTGTCTCGTGTTCTTCTCGTGTTTTGACTTAATTTTGACTCGGCGATCGCCTCGTGGATCCACACGACAATGTTATGACGAAATTCATGATCAATAACAGGGACAGACGCATGAAAAACTGACACCAATTTGTTAATTCGCATAGATTTTGTCGCGTGCCGGTCACGAAATACTTTTGTGTGCAATTTTTTTTTCCTCGCCTTCGTGTAGTATTTTTAGCATATTTAAATAAAATGTAGTCTAAAACATTAATTATTTTATGTGAGATATAAGTGAGCGCGCATGTTTTTAATCATCAATATATCTGATTCTGAATCACTGTCAGATTTGATTGGATCCTGCTGATTGGTCAGTGCGGTATTTTATAGGCGGATATGAATCTGACAGTTATTTTTCGGGCATAAATAGGCTAATTTCGGAGATTTAGAGGAATAAGACAAGCTAATTATTCCGAGTCTCTGAACCGCAATGTTATTTTATTTTCCGTAAGCCTCATTGCGAAGCTAAAATTTTAACACATCAAAATAGTCTTTTATGGTTGATGTTTTGACTGCAGATTTTGTAGTAGGATCATGAAATTGTCACAACGGGTTTGAATTTAGACAAAACTGCCCGGTCTTTTTAGTTCCCTTACTTTTCTGTGCAGCACTCAGACCTCCCGTCAATCATGATGTACATTATAGATCCCCGAAGATCTGTTTTATCAAATGAGTTAGCCACAAAGGTATTTCAATCAACCACCGAAAGTAAAAGAAATTATGTGAGAAGATCAAAGACGAGGTTGCCTGATGTGAAAATATCCGGAATCCGGGATCCAGGAAATGAGGCTTCGGTATCCGAGCCTCGTTCTTTGTTCGAAAGCCTATTAGCTTAATCCAGGATTGGCGTAAACGTTTTGTTTCATGTCCATAATGTTCGCTTAGGTAAAATATATGCTATTTACAAGGTAATTTTTTTGTGAAATTAAAATGTTAAAATCAAACTTTTTCGGCTGTTTGCCATCATCAGGGTTAAAAATGACCGTCCGCACGCATCCATGCATATATATCTTATGTGATTCCCGTTGGAAAAAGTTTGGAAACATAAGAAATAACTTGTTTGTTCAGACGTCTGAACAAACAAGTTATTTCAGACGTCTGAACAAACAAGTTATTTCTTATGTTTCCAAACATTTTCCAACGGGAATTACATAAGATATATATGCATGGATGCGTGCGGACGGTCACGACTGGGACGGAATTGTTGGATCATTAGCCCCTCGACGATCCTACGTTTATGGAATGTTTTCAACTTTTTGGTAGAATTTCCTTTGGTTATTTTTGTTTTTCAAGATTGACTTCTTCTACTGTAAAGTTTTGTCGAATATCAGCGTTGACCAGCATTTGTTGGTAGAGATATAAACTCCAGGAATCGGAATCCGGAATCGATTGTATGGAATCCAGAATCCACAGATTTGGTGGGACGCGTGAGCTTCGCATCCAGAATTCACGCCTCGGCATCCGATATCCGGGATCCACTATTCCAACCTCGTTCCCATGGTCTCTCTTCTCTGCCTCCTTTGTTGTTGCGGAGAAGAGAGACCCTGGGAACGAGGTTGCCACTATTCGGGATCCGGAATCGTATGGGCTGGGATCTGGAATCCGAGGGCCACCTGGATTCCTTTACAAAGGGCGAACGAAGGGCTAATGCTCGAAATGTCAGTTCACAAATCGTTGTTATGGCGCTTAATCAGGAACCCACTGACCCGGAGCCTACAACCCTACTGTGTTCGTGTAACGGCGTTTTCACCGACCGATTTATTTTTAGATTGAATTTCCCGCGAATGAGACTCCCACAGGAGCCGATGACCAATTACAAGAAATTAAGTTGACGTCATAGGGTCACCGAACCGGAACTGCCTTTGTTTTTTGACCTAATTCGCGGGAAGTCTAAAAATAAACCTACTTGTGAAAACGCCCTTTCACAGACGCTGTATGGAGGTTGCACGCTCCAGATGGGCTCCTGGCTTAATTTAGTTATGAACTCGTTTGATAAAAACAAATTTTCGTGTTCAGTTCACTCCCCACCAACCCAGAACCACGGTTTGTTTAGAAAGTTTATCTTGCTCAGCAGAACTACTGACTCGGGGTAAACTTCAAACGCACAGGATCTTTATTACAGGGACATAAAATCATGCAACAAAATGATAATCGAAAAAAATATAATAAAAACGAAATTGAATGAAGCTGAAACCCACAGAAAAACTCACTTACAGATATTTCCCAATTTGAACAGAGCAGCTACAACATTGTAGCTTACAATAAAGTTTCTTGCTTGGATTCGCCTTGTTCTTCTGATTTTACTCTCGCTATATAACTCCTCTCCCTGGTAAGTTTTTGCCTCGAGTATTTATTAGTGTATACTTAAACATCCAGTGGGCTACACAGGTTTCGAGTAAATCAATTGGGACCTAAGTTTAATCTAATTCATAAATGCTGCCAAAGGAAAGGTTTGAAAATGCTTAACATGCTTGTGCGCACGTTGGCGAGAATGATGCAAAAAGTAATATTATAGATCCCCGCCTTCAGCTCCTCCACTTCAAGGCTTACCGCGCCTTATATAGGTCTCCTTAAAACTAAACACACAAATAATTCTTACCCATTAATTAAAACTGAAGAACAAAAGCGAGGATGTTTTATTTTGGGGAGGGGGAGGGGGAGGGGGATGAAGGACTTTGATTATGCCGATATTTTTTATTCAAGTAAGCACGGAAAAGAAATCAGGGATTTGAATATACGTAAGTTAGGAGTACAAGGAAGGGTTACGTTTTGCAAACGTTGGCCGCGTAGCACTAATATTTGAACAGACATAACTGATTAGAGTGTAATGTGAAGTGCTAGTTTTCAACCCAATATGAACCATATGAGCGTTAGCCCTATTAATGGAAATGGGCCCACACAAGGACAGACCTTCGGGTTAAGTTAGGTAAGCTAGGTACCCCTTAGGTTGGGGAAAAGCATTTTCTCAGAGAGAAGATGTTTAAAAAAAGGGACAAACCGATCAGAGGTAGCTCCCCAGGCCAAAGGCTAATTTGAGAACATCCGAAATTTGCACATTAGAAAAAGCGATTGATGAGCTAGGCCAGGGTTCTATTGGTTTGAAAATGAAGTACCAATGCTGAAACCCCCTCAATGCCCACTCCAAATTCCTCCCCTCCCCCCCCCACAACTTTAGTGACATGCACCGAAGAAAGATTTGGCGTGAAACTAAGTAATGGAGCTACTGAACGCAATACTTGAGAGTAAACTGCTAGATAAATGCCTTTTTCATCGAAGAGCATGTCGATATATAAAATTAAATGTCCTCAAATTTCGTTCATGCCCGGACTACTAAAATCATTTCTCGTTGATATGTTTTCACGACATTATAACTAGAAGTAGCTATCACTAAGTGCCAACGAGAAAGTCAATATAACACATAGCATGGTTAACGATAGTTTTGTAAAGTAGCGGACGTATTTCTGAAAGCACCGGACGTAACATTTTTCGCGCCCCAAGGCGCCTTGCGAACGCCGACGTCGAGAGCTATCTATGGGGGTCTGGAAGCATGCCCCCCCCCCCCCACCCCCTCAGGAAATGGAAATTAAATTGAACCCAAGAATCACTTTAGCCAAGCCTAAAAGCGGAGCTCCCTAGTTCTTTATTCTTACTGCCAGTAGGGTTAGTGAAAATAAACAAACCAACCTGGCGTGTTTCAGTGAAATATATTAAAATGTGAATGATCTCGTTTTGGAGATAAAGTGAAATAAAGTGCATCAGTAAAACTATTTGTCCGTGAACTGGCAAAGTTTTTTTTTTCTAATAGCTTCTAATTTTAGAGTGATTCCTATTCGCTGGCTATTGACAGTTGACTCTGAAATGGCTTTTTTTCTTTTCCCGGCATTCGCTCGCTGAGGGTGTGCTTGTTTTCTTTTTAAATTCATGCAGTTCAAGAAAAATTCATTGCCAAACTGATGAATTCCAAAGTAAATTTCACTCGAAAAACCGATATCGTTCTCATCGTTTCGTGATTCATGCGATATCGATTTTTATCGTAAAATGCGGCAATGCAACCAAGAAAGGACAAACTTCAAACAAGATCCGCTCCAACACTTACATAACGTTTAGGTGCTTTACACAAATTGTTGAAAACACAAGCTAGTAAAATTTATCCAGTTGGGCAAACGGATTAAAAAGCATTTGTTCGCTCGCATTTCATAGCAAAACAAACAAACAAATCAACTTTTTCTTTATGTCCAAAAGAGTACAGATAATTGTTATTTAATTCCAATTGACAATAAAAATTCAATTTTCATTCCTCTACAAAGGAAAAACCGATTAAACCACTTAAAAAAAAAAAACAACAAACGGTTTAGTGCCCTAGGAAATAATTTGTGGAGTAACTTCTTCTACTAAGTATCAGCTATTACTGGTATTCTGTTTTGTCGTTGTCGTTCTCTTTCGCTCTCCATTCGTTTCTTCTTCCACCAGGCATCATGTAACCTTATCAGAGCTTCTAAAGATATGCCATAAATTGCAATACAGAGAAAAGAGCAGCTCTAAGCAAATTAAAAAATAAACACTCAGCTTTAAGTTTATGTCCTTCCGATGCTTGACTTGAATAACAGCGTAGCCGCCAGTGTGGACTACAGCTATCATGATATGTCAAACTGGATTGAAACTAGCGAAAAATGTACAAAGAAAACATTTTCCAAACTTGTTTTCCACCGGAACACGAAAAGCGTTGACTGTGTAAGAACTATAGTTGACGTAGTATGCCCGTGTAGCCGCGTGGAGCCACATAAACTGCGTGAAAAAAGGAAGCCTCACTTAAGTTTAGGTGAGTTAACCTGGATTGAGCCTGCAATTCAATCGAAAACCATTACCTGGTCAGAGGTCAACTTTAAAAAAAAAGCTGATCTCGGTGAGCTCTAAGCTTGAGCCAGCGATATGGTCACGTGATACTGGTCAGAGGATACCTTGTTTTGACATGTGTTAATTGATCAAAACATGGATGTCCAGTATCAAAGATGTATGCTGTAAACTAGTATGATACTGATCACATTGTCATACATGGATCGGTGGACGTACGGACGGTCGATGACGTCATGGGTATAAAACCAAAATTTCTCGCAGCGATGGGTTATCATATTTTCTTAACTAAGGTGCGCGCGCGCGGAGCTCCGCTAAAAACAAACCCCTCAAATTTTGGCATCAAAGCATAGGACATGAAATGGGAAACCATCAGACGAAACGCCGGTCTCAAACGAAAACCCTGCAGATTTGTATCAGGAGTGTCATTTTTGGAACCCAACTGAATAGTAGCTGTATTATTATTTTCTTTAAATTTCAAAGTACTGACTAACAATAGAAATGCAAGTAAAAACCTTTGCACACTTTGTATCTCGAACAACAATGTAAAAGCTGTTCAACGTGTTTTACAATTATATTGAAAGTACTGCTGCAATTTTTGAACGGCTTTATTTTAATGTCGCGTCAAATGATCGCACATCAATACGCGCGCTTGCATTAGTTCTTGAAGTCACATGATAAACGGCCTTTGTTCCCTTAATATCTTACACTACAGTTTCTCTGAAGCCCGTCGAAATTTTACACTCTCGCGCTTCGGCTCTATTAAGGCTGCCGCCTTGTCAGTCTCGCGTCACTCTTTGCTCGGCTGTCTCTTTGGCAATAATGTGCCAAATGCAAAATAATATACAGCTCTATCTAGATCAAGAAAATAGCCGTTTGGCGTAAGCTGAAAACTCCCCTAAACTTAATCGAAACACTGAGGCCATGTCAGATCACCCCCAGAAAAAGAATATTTGAAGAGAAGGCTTATCGCATTTTCTCCCACCCAACACGTTGCAACTATTCATTAAAAAAAGTCAGACTAAAATAAATAGTAGGTGCGAAAAAGAAAAGCATTTTATTCGGTGACATTATGCCGGACATAAATATCTGTAATGATTCATATCGATCATGACCGATTGAAAAATACCAGAATATATTATAAGCTGACAACTGAGAGCTTTTTGCGCCTCATTCTAGACTACTCTGGTTGTGGGGTATTCAAATACAGAACATTCCTTAGCCACAGTGTTTTAGCAGTAGAGGGCAAGAAAATAAACAGTTTTATCTCAGACGTTACGTAAATTCGGGTCTTTTAGGCGAGAAAGCGATTTAATTTCAACAGTATGTAGATTTCCGAACTTGAGATGGTCATTGGTCCCATCAATAATGTAAAACCCAAAGAAAATTTAGTCTTCGTTCGTATCATTTCTACCAGCCAATTTCTTTATTTTATCATAATTTCATCATCAGAAACTGATTCCAGCTGAAATCCTGAAATACATTGATCTAATAGCAAGCTTGATGATGCAGCGCTAGCTTTGTTTTCATTTGTGGACGATTGTTATGCTAAGTTCTTCAGCGGCTGTCAACAACTTTAATTTTGTTTTCAGTTTTATCATTTTTCAAGCATAGTCGTTTTGGCACCTCTGTTATATATTTTATGCGATTTCGAGTGTATTTTCATGAAACGAAAGTTCCAGAAATGATAAACTTGCTTTTCATTTAAGAATCCCCAACTTTTCATCGCAGCTATATAACTGTTGAATTCAAATAAATGAGGTTGTTATTCCATCTCAAACACGGATATTTTACCGAAGCGACTCATCGGGTGCCTTAATTAATGTAACAGACTCGAAACAACAGACACCGTTTTCCTTATAATATTCATTCGCCTTAAGAACTGCGAGTATCATAAACAGCTGATTTCCACGCATTTCAATTACCATATAAACTTCTGAAATTTGTTCATAAAGCAACAGCTTTTAAGCAGGTGTCGGTATTAATTCATTGTGCAAGAAAATTGAGGTCTCTGCAAGTGAGAAATAACTCATTGTGAACGACGTTTTTTTCGCGCCGGCTGTTTGATAAAATCGCCATCCAATCAAAA
>NC_090874.1:72388651-72413651 GCF_036669935.1 Montipora foliosa | reverse complement strand
GGCCTCAGCACGCCAAACTTAATCTGGATAACAAGTTTTCCCTGGCTTTTGTAAAACTTCCAGTGGGAACAGAAGGTGGGAAATTGAAGGGATAATACCCCTTAATTCAACTAAGGGTTCATATTCCGATACTAAAAGGAACAAATTTATGTCGTCAATCCACTAACTTCAGCCTCCGCAAATCCATTCTTTTCTTGGTTGGTGCTGCGAGTGTCTCATGGTCACGAATCAAATTTTGTCCCTTTCCCGTGAAGAATTGAAGTACTTACATCATTTTAGAGCTGTTTACAATAATTGAGGGTCGAAATTGTCGTCTTGATTGCGCTTGTCACTGTGATATGTGCATCCCCGCACACCTATCACTAGTGATATGTGTATCTCTTGAAACATGGCGGACAGTTAAATGTGTATTCCCCCCCCCCCCTCCCTCCCTCGCCCTTCCCTTCAAACTCTCACCCAAATGGTTGTTGTGAACAGTTAAATCAAAGGTGGTACAGAGTGAACTGAAAAAAAGCCCTTTGAACTATAAAATCTGCTGTTCTTCGCTACGACTCGCGGGCTGAAGAGATCTTATTGTTGTCGTGCGCGGGTTTGAGTTTAGACAATTGTGTATCTATGAAAGATTTGCTTACGTTTGCTAAAAAAAACTTCTCACTTTAATATTTACCGATTAAAAGAAGACTAACTGGTTTCCAAACGGGGCTCGGTTTCAGTTATACCTGTAACCCCTTTCATGAGCTCTGCTATTCTCGATTTTAAAACGCAGATTGGATATTAAGTAACTCAAAATATCGCCCTCTATCTCTTTCTCGTCCTTACAACACAACGCAAATCGTACGCCATTTTGTCCGTTTAAAATGAAGCTTCATTGTTTCTTGTATCCCCCAATGGGTATACAGTCTAGTGATATGTGTATAGGCAGGGCTTTCAAAATGTTTTGAAATAGGTGGCCGACTATGGAAAATTGCTCAGTAGGCGGCTGTGACAATCGAGGGGCTTCTGGGGACATGCTCCCACAGAAAATTTTGAAATCTAGAAGCTCGGAAATGCCATTTTCAGCGTTCTAGCATCGATTTCAGATAATGACAGTTTCATTCAAAGTCACCGTTTTGAAAGGCAGAAATAAGCGAAACGATACAGTCACATTTCGAAAGCGGGTTTAGATTTCGCTTCGCTTCCACATGTGCAATACTCGGTGGCCGAATGACAAAAAAAAGTTGCGTCGCTATTAATTAGCAGAATAATTTTAGATTTCAACACTCGTGCTAGTTTGATTCAAGACATCTCATCTCGCCTTAATAATACAGAGCAGTATGAATCGCTTCTATAATGCAGTTGGGCACCACGCGTAGACGGTAATCTAAACATCCATTGTTCTTTTGTTCTGACTTATTTACGTACAGACAGCAAAATTTGCATTTTTCAACGATTTTTAATTCAATAGGCACGACTCTATGATGACTATCAAATCAGTCGGCCGTAGTATATTAATTTTAAATATCGATTAGTATAATAAACAACGTAGTAATCGTATGGTCGACAACTTGTTAAATGATTACTAATGTGTATTGGCCGAATTTCTTTACCCAACTGAGGATCGTGACGTTTTTAAGCCAAATGAAAAAAGTGTGTTTACAACTTGCTGTTTTCGTTTCTCTACTGTGGTGTCAGCTGGAAGCCACCAAAAGAAGAAGCAGAAGCGATCGAAGTCACCGAACGCCCAAACAAGGTTGGCCTGGCCACTTACATACAATTCGAGATATCGACAAAACATGTCAATGCGAACGGCACAGGATACAGCGGACAATTTGAGCTTTCTTTTGAACAAAGCGTTCATCCTATTGCATATGTATTATTGCTGCAAAATTGAGTTTGAAGTTACTCTGCCGTCTTAAAGATTAATGGATATGAAACCACTGTATAAAATAAATAAATGGGGATACACCTATCACGGGGATACACATATCACTGTGACACATTGTTTGTAATGAGTACGTTCGCACTCCTTTTGTAGCCGATTTTAGATTAAAGAGAAATCAATAATGAGTTGCACGCCGTGTTTCCCCGCGCTCAGCGACGGCCGCTTGTACTGATTTCGAGGTATGATTGGTTCAGTTGGTTCTCTGTTTATTGTGACTGGCCGATGAAATTAGATTTTAATTCAGGACTTCGTTGAAACTTAATCTGTGTCAACAAAGGAGACTTTTGTCTTATTGGTCAATCCATTCGTTGTGTCCAGGTTACTGTTTCTTTTGCACATCAACGAAAGGAATTGAAAATCATGGCGCCCCATGGAAAATCCGACTGTCATCAAATAGCAATCTTTTTTTTTTCGCTTTTTGCAGGTGCAGTTCCTCGGCTTTGGGAAACCAGACGAAGAGTCGATAATTTTTCTTTTACTCTTGAAAGCATAATCACTTACGGCTTCATAAAACTTTGCCTCTTGCTTTTTCCTCTCTCAGCGGTGAGACGGCTGATTAACTATCTCATTAATAAAGCTCCCTGCACAGTGACTCAAATTCCTGGGCCAAATACGCCCGTGTACCTGAACGGGAAAATGGCAACAGTGATGGCTTGTTGCACTCCCAGGAAGACTGGAAGTGGATTGTCAATTTGCTTAACACATCATGGCGGGAAAGTTCATCTTGGCCTTGTTGGTCAGGATTCGCAAATCAATGATGCTTCAGTGGTAGTCGCAGAATTTGAGAGAGAGGTAGATGACTTAGTGAAGCATTTAGGAAAAAGAGCTTTACCATCTCATTTGCGATGGCGGTATAAATCGGCAAACCAACGTGTAATTGACCTTGCTGATGAAGGAGAAATAATGGATGAAGCAATTGTTTGACTGAAAACAGAGAGACACATTTAAATGCTGCTCCGTGTATGTTCCATCCTTTGTAATATATTTTCGTAGCGCGCAAACCAGTATTTAAAAGCATATTGTAAATAATCCATGTCGTATATTTGCTCAGGTGATTATGAGAGTACCCTTATTTTAATTTAATTTCATTTGTTTTTCATTCTGTTTATCAAGAACTGCTCAGGCAATAGTCCTTTTGAAAATTAGGGTCTTAGTATTATAACTGTGGCCGTGGAGGCCGTGGTTCTTTAGGTCAACGTGGAGGCCCGTTTCAAAGTACAGTCTTAGCGGGAGTCCAATTTTGCAACCGTTGGCCGGACCACAATTGTTTTAAAACTCCCGCCAAAATTTGTGAATTCCTGAGACTACGCGAGAGAGTCTGAAACAGTTCTGAAGTGTTTTAATTCGTGAACCTCTTGGCTCTGAATTAGCCAGCTCCAGTGGTCGTTAATCTCGATGCCGCTGACTAAAGGAATATCTCCCTCAGCCTCAGACCGGAGTGAGCTATGTATGCGGCAGTCCTCAAGGAATTAATGCGTGTGCGGTTTATAGCGAAGAACGAGCGAGGAAATAAGGTCTGGCCTTTCACTAAAAAGTCCAGCCTGTTAACTTAAAAAAAAAAAAACTCACCTAACCTTTCCGTTTTCTTTCAATTAGCCGGGAGCTTGTTCTTAAAGACGACCCTCTGTAATTATCTGGCCCAATTTGTTCAAAGGTGGATAAAGCCTGGTTTCCATAAGATCTGCAACGGTCTGCGACCATCAGAAGCTGTCTACGTCGGTCTTATCGCAGACGATTGTAAACATAGGAGGCAAATGTTTCCATTTAAATATGAAGCGATCGGAGACAAGCGTACGACTAACCCCCCGCGAAGCGAGGAGAAAAAGGAGTGCACTTACTTCAAGTGTGATTGGACGTGTTTCAAGGCGAACAATAGTGTGTCGCCGATAGGACACAGATCATCTCAGACACACGTTTCCATAATAAATTGTCTTAGTCGGAAGCGTCGTAATGGTCGGGAAAGTAGAACTAGATTCAACTTTCCCGATCATCCAGACCGTGTGACGCAGATCGCTGCAGACGCCGGGGACAGATGTTTCCATACGTCTGCGACCAAAGTTTAAAGGAAACCTCCGCTAAAACAAGGATACAACTTCAAAATATTTAACATAATGTTTACAATCAAAATTGTTCAAACGTTTTCCAATGGAATCCTTTGTATCCGAAATATAGGAATTTCAAAAATTTCCTGGGCGCCGCCATCTTGAATAATTGTGACGTGTTATGGTTGCTCTTTTGTATTTTCACAAAGAGCATTTGTTTTAAAACAATAGGGCAACCATGACACGTCACAATTATTTAAGATGGCGGCGCCCGGGAAATTTGAAAACCAAAACAACCTTTCTTAAAATTTAATTATTTCGGATGCAAACGCTCCCATTGGAACACGTTCGAACAATTTTGATTGTGAGCATTATGTTAACTATTTTAAAGATATATTCCTGTTTTAGGGGAGGTTCCCTTTAATAGAGGGGACTGGTTTTGAAGCTCGGCAAACATCAGAGGAGAAAACAAAGATACCAGGATTTAGGTTGGAAAGTCCACGACTCAGTGTGCACAATCTTTTGTTTTGCTCTCATACACTATGCACGAATTACGTAACTAACACGTTGCTATTGGTTAGTTTTCCAGTGCGGAGTAAACAACTATTGTGTTTTGTGCACGGTCAAGGCCAAAAAAGAGAACAAAAACCAACAACTAAGAAATTTGTCGGGTTTCATAACCATTCCCCTCTATTAACTATGCTGTGACGTGACACAGACCTATCGGCGATCGTGCATGTCGCAGACAGTTGCAGATCATGTGAAAACAAGGCTTACCGTAACAGAGTATAAAACAATTCACGTCAAAGCTTGCTAAAGTCTGCACACCCCTTTACTTATATGTGCTTAGAGTGTGCATACTCACGGTAGCGTTAGCAAATACGAATATCTATGCACAGATTGAAACTGTCGAATAGTGATTTTATCTGTTGGTCAAAGTTAGTATCTGGCCTTTGAGCAACTGGGGCTTAAGCAATATGCTGAACTATATGGTGTAGTATTTAACGAACAAGAGAGAGTATTTAATTACGTTGTCCAAGTCGAATTTTATCTTAAAAGAGAGTTATAAAGCTATCATTTATGATTTTAATTTATATTAGCTTTTAAGGTGTTATTGTGATAACACAGTAGAAAGAGAATTATCTGTGATTTGACGTTTACAGGTAAAATGTAAATAAATAAATTAAACTTTATTTTAGATGCTCTTTGCTTCAGAACCAGATGCTGTACTTTGCTGGGAAAAGAAAATGTCTTGTAAAACCAAAGAAAATAAGAAATTTTTTGTCCACGTGTCAGCTGCTTAAATAGTTTTCTGTTCTCGCAGTCCGTCTACTGGAAATTTGTTGCTTTTTTTGTTTCCAACAAGTGTTTTACCGGTCTTAGTTTTTTTGTTACATGTTATGCAGCCTTTCAACTTGAGTATTCCACCCCTACTGGCCTGAGTAAGCTAACTTTTGACCGACCTACTTAATTTGCCACATTGATTCCAAAGATTTTGCGTGTTTTTAACTTCGGGAATCATAGATTGGAGCTGTTTTTGGCGCTTGTTGTTTTGAAGACAGGTAACATGGGCTTGGAACTTATGGAATTGGTTATCAATGAAGTCTTGAAGTGGAACTGTACGGGTTATCTCGTATAGCTTTTGATTAGAGATTATGAAACTATAATCACCCTTTTGTGGGTCTTTCTTGGCATATCCTTTGTAAACCATTTTTCGTAAGAAACTACGGTAGATCACGTCAAGTCGCTCTTTTTCCAATTGGGTTAAATTCCATGCTTGGACTGAATACAGAGTCCTTGAGCGTACTAAACTGTCAAGTAGCGAAACGCGGGCTGGAAGGCTGATATTGCGGTTGGTTAGTGCACGTCGGCTTGAGTTAAATGCTGTGAACGCTGCTTGGATCTAGAAATAGTGTTAGGGAATCTGAGGATACATGATATCCTAAATAACTGATCTTTTTACTTTTTCTAGCACGCTAGTTGAAAAGGGTTGCAGGTTGTTCATCTGGTTTCAGGTTGAAACTCACTGATTTTGTTTTATTTTCAGCAATAACTAGACCGAATCTCGTTGAAACTGACTCTACCACTGCCAATACCTTATTGAGTCTCGTTTCATTTGTATCAAAGAACACAATATCATCAGCATATAAAATTTTGAACATACGCCTAGAACCACTAGAAGGACCCGTTGAACGCAGCTTACGCGGATTGCATTCCCTGAGAATTTCAATTTTGAAGTTTACACCTGCGTCTGGAACTGATGTCTGGATTTCCGCCTCAACCACCGAAAGTACATATTGCAAAAACAAACAGAACAGATTTGGACCTTCGTCAGAACCCTGCCGAACTCCGGAACCAAGTTTGAATGAGATCATGTACCCGATTTGATTGCTGCTGTTGTCTTTTGATGAAAAGCGGGTAGAAAATTGCAATTTTAGTAGTACCAAGCATTATTTTAACCATTTTCTTGTAGTTGCGATCGGCAGAGAAGATCGAATGCGCCGCGAAAATCAAGAAATAAGCGGTGCATCCCCTCAGATTTGTTTTTTTATCAATTGTTTGAAGCAGTAAAATGCGTCAACAGTTCCAACGTGCTGTTTAAAGCCGTACTGGCAGTCAGCCAAAACATTGTGGTATCTTGCGTTTATGCGTTTGCGGCATAATTTGGTGACTGTTCTCGATAGTGTTGAGATGAGACTGAGTGGGTGGAAATTGCTTGGAATTGCTAGATTGCCTTTTTTATGCAATGTACTGATTGTTCCTCTCCTCTACTCATCCGGAATATCCTCAGACTCCCAAATGACTGTTACTAGCTCGTGCAAGATTTCAATAAAATCTGGACAATCGTTTGAATAGCGCAGTAGCTCGTTAACTGAATCATCACTTCCTTCAGCTTTACGAAACTTGAATTTTTCAACTATAGTCCGGATTTCTTCTAGACTAGGTGGGCTGTCATCGATTTCTGGTGCTGCCGCTAACGTAGGAGGTAGGAACGGTTCGGTGGAATTTAGCTCGGGTGGCAGCGGTAATTGGTGATCTTTGAAATGAGAACTCAAGAAAATGTTGTACAAACTCGAGTTCGGTGCAAAGAGGCTTTTGAACCGTGTGTTTTAGTGGGCCTTGTAGATCTTTAGCTTGGCGGAAATAACGCTCAGCCTCTCTGGCTTCAAAGACTTCTGAAATCTCTTTTCCCTATAGTACCGATTCATAAGCTTAGATTGTAGTGCTCGTAACTCTTTGATGCTTGATTTTTTCTTCACTGGATCTTTACAATTATAGGCTTGCAATCTGGCTGAAATTTACTCATCAGTAACCCACGGCTCCGACTCGATTTTGGCTTTTGAAGTTGGTATAGTATCGGTAGCAGCTGTTTGAAGTGAGTTTGAGATTATTTCATGCATCCTGTTTAGGCTATTGTCTGAGAAGCAACTGATTTGTTCGGCTTGTTGTTGTAAAGATTGTTGATATTTTAGGCGCCGGGATATCAGGATCACTAGTGAGTAGCCTGTAATTTGGCTTTGGAATACGCGGTTTTTTGGTTGCTTTGCGAAGTGAACCAGTTGCGTGGTAAGTTGACGGAAATGATAATACAGCGGTGATCGGAGTTAACTGGGTTCGGGTGGCTGCGGCAACTGACTGTGTGAGCATACTATGCTTTTATCGACTAAAAACCAATCCAACCGTCTCCTGTATTTTGTGGCGTTGTTGTCACGGAAAGTCCAGGAATGACACGCTCTCCTATTTTTAAAGTATGTGATTGTTCCAGAAACATTTTGTACTGTCTGGCGGCGGCAAGTAGTCCTGGTGAAACTGGTCGCGAGAGCGAAGTTTGATTAAGGCACAAGATAGAACATAATCGATCAGACGTTACAGTGGTGAATCGATCAGACCAGGAGTGGATCATGACTGCGTCAGCCTTGCACTCCCCAAAAAGCAAGCAGTGCAACAGCCTTGTTTCACAATAGCAGCTTACCCCCTTCTTCGAAGAGCTAACGCTCGAAACGTTAGCTCCCAAATCTCAACACAGTGGTTATTTACCTCAATCAACTCGTTTTATGCTTTTTTTTACATTTTTTATTTCCGTAACCCACCAACCCAGAATTTTGTTTTTGTTTTTTTTTAACCAAACTGCCTAAAACAAGGCAGACAAGAGAAATTAAGTAGAAACTCAGAAAGAAACTTCCAAAGACAGAAAGGAAGAGTAATTTAAAGAAGGTAATCAAAGGGGATGGGAAACTAAAGCCACATGCTCCCCAGTTCAGCTTTTTAGAATATTTTCCTTTATTAGTCGGAAATCAAATAACGAAATGTGAAGGAAACGTTAATGGTAACAAACATCACAGAATCTCCCAGCTTTGAAAAACTATTCTATTGGCTACCTGACACCTATTTGCATCCGTCTTAAAGGAAATCAACGCTAATCACTAATGAGCTCATCCTTCAGTTCCTTTTCGGCTGAGATTAGTTAGCATATCTACTTAGCTTTGGATCAACCCTAATGAAGACAACACACAAGAGTGTCTCAGAACTACAGTAACATTTAAACTATGCCCAAGCAACACTATTGTTTTCACGGATTATCGGTACTGCATGTTGACGAGAAAATTTGGCAGGCGAAATATCGTACAACTCCCTTGTAAAAACAATTACTGCTACACAAGGAAACGTTGTCGATTTAAAGCAAGGAACTCTACTCAGCCTGGGCACTGAGCGGCAGCGTTAACTATTTTTTGTGAGGCCCAGGGGTGCAAATTTAGCAAAACTACGCTCGTCAGGTAGGTGAAAAGGTAAATTTACTAGTTTGTTGTTTATCAATACCTCCAAATTTATATTATCGTTACAAGTGAACCGTATCATGGATTACAATGGCACAGTCGGTTAGTGCGCGGCCTTGGTGCAAGAGGTCCTGAGTTCGATTCCCTGATCGCGCAACCTTGTTTCGACTTATTTCCTTTCCGTGTAGCTAAGTAGCTTTAAATACCCGTAAAACGGAGCACTGATGGAGATGGGGAGTAAAATGAGCGCGCCGTCGACCTCAGGTTTGTCAGTTGAATTACTGTTACGAGTTATCGGCGTTAAATATGGTTACTTTACTGGGTATCAGTTTCTTTAAGAGGCCTCTTTTTCTCTCTTCTAAGTTTTGTAGAGGGATAGGTTGTTATGATTTATTATTAAGGGATTTTTAATAAATTTTTTGGGTATTTTATACAATTATATTTGTCGGTATGATATGCGTCAGGGGTTCATACAGGCTACCGTTGATTGACACGACCACATCAGAAGAGGAGCATTTACACCGCAAAATCGCTCAAAACCGAAAACCGCTGCACATTATGATCAAAAAGGAAAACCACAGGCAACCATACACGTTTTTAAAACCACAATCGACTCATTTATTGGATTAGTTTGAGAAAGGGGAGTAACTTCGTAGAATTTGCACGCTGCTAACGCGCACGATTGCCGAGCCAAAACCGAAGAGGAAAAACAGAAAACCACATCGAATACCAAATTCGAAAAAGTGTTTGTATTTTTGCCGAAAACCAAAAAAACATATGTTAAGAATGGCGAAAAACCGAAAAACCGAACTACAAACAAGGCCAACGTCCCATCCATCAGCTTAAGTGTAATGTTATCACGGTGTTTAATTAAAGAAATGCTATCACTGATCAAATCGGTGACAAAACATGCGATGTTACGTATAATTAAGGATAAAACGTGCCATAAGTAGTGCCCAGGAAAAACAATTTCTGTTCTGTGGCATTTGGCGTCACCGCACTGACTGATTTAACTTCTTACTTCCTTCTATGATGGGTGATATCTTTTCCACCTGTTGAACGGAGAGCCCTTATTATTGGTTGATTTTGCTTCTGTTTTCACTACATAAGCTTGTAAGGGAAAACTAGTGCCCAGGAGGATGTCATTTGTAGGATTCGTGTATTTTACTCTGTTCCAAAAGAGACTACGTGAATCTTAACACGACCGTGGATAAACGAAACTGTTGGAAAACATCGTCGAGAGAATTGAACATTTCCGCCTGTGAGGTGCTCCCGCGTAGGTGATACTCTTCATCTGAAGCAATTGTCGCAACTACCTTTCTTGAATAACACCATGTTATAATTATTCATTTTTTGGCCTCCATATATGGCCTGTGAGGGGATCCGTAAGTAATATGCTTCATTCCGGCAGTGAATAAATGGTCATAGGAACCACCCTTATTACCGATTTGTTCATTATGACTTGTTGTAAGTTATACTATTTTCTTTACTACTATGATAGTGCCTAAATGTTTTGAAACATGGCAATGCCGTGGGACAATCACACCAATTACTGAAAACTGCTTACTACGCTGACAGAAAACACCTTGTTTGATGGTCTTCCGCAAGGTCATAGACGTAGCGGATGACACTTGTCGAACACATTTCGGATTCCACGAAGTATCGCATACATGAATGCATTAAGGAATTTATCATCCAAATTAGGTTTTTCTTTTGTATTGTTCATCAACAATTTAGCTTTTAAGCATGCAGCTATTAAAACGATAGCATCTGTCACATTCGAGTGTTTATATTAAGGCTTTGTTACTCGAGATTTCAGCACCATAATTCTTTCAAAGTTGAATTACCCCTTGATGGAATTGAGAGGGAACAAAAAGTCGTTTGACGCCATGTAATTACAAAGCAAATTCCCTCCGCTTCCTTAAATTGACATTTTTGTGTTTTGAGAGTAAACTTAGATGCCCAATTTCGACACACAAAATGACAGCACATTGGTAAAAGGTTTGAGGACTGTAATGAGGTCCCGCCAAAGAGGTGTAATTTCTGGCGCAATACACTCATGGGGGAATTCGGATCAGACATTTAACATACACATCTTATCTCACCTAATAATTCAAGACACAAGAGTTTTTATCGCCACATCTTTCGACAATAATGAATGACTCCCTCGGAAATCTATCTGAAGGGACACCCCAAATGGACCACGTCGCAGAACCACTTGGACTTCGGATTTTTCGTTTGACAGTCTACGTGGTTATATTCTTGTTGGCGACTGCTGGAAACGCTCTTGTTATCTTCGTAGTTTACAAAACTCGTGAACTACACACAGGTAAGTGTTATTTGGACCATACCCATTATCATTTTAAATTTCATAAAAAGAGATGCTTGAAAGGAGATGAAATTAAAGAAACGCGTGCTTTGTAAACCTGAATATTTTTACCATACCTTTTACTAAGACCGAAAGGAATGGTTGTAATTCCATAACTTTATTTCTATTTGCGGTAAAAACGGCATTCATTTGAACAACGAAGGTTTACATTTGCGCTGAATACTGCTTGTGTCACCAGTCTTATAGAAACTGGCTAAAATTTAGTTATAAAATAACCGAATTTCAAGTTGTATATGGGAAACGTGATTAATATAAACAGCGAATTTCAATTTCCACATGACTGTTCCTCTCAATTTAATTCCTGAATAGTTCGGCTAGTTTATAGAGGTTAATCAAACAGGTAAAATGTAGCTTTTTTTTTTTTGAAAAACGCGAATTCGCTGCATAGTATAATAAATGACGTACTCTGGTTGACTTCGCCTTCCTCTGTTCCATCAGGGTTCCTTATCAAAACGGCAATCCACAACAAATGTTAATGCAATCGACAGCAACCCCTCCAACATGTCTTTGCAGTGTTTTTACAAGCATCGCTAACATCGTCAACTTAATTATCATGGAGGGTCTCACTTGTGATTGCATCATTTTGAGTAACGCATTGATTGATTCAATAAACAAAAGAACAGATGCGTCACCTCTTTGGTGAATAGTGAGAAGTACATTCTTGAAGCTATTGTTCCTATTGACATTTTTCCATCCAAGACGACGATAAGAGAGCTTACATGGCCTTTCATCATTTAGTTTTCAAAGACAAAGCATTCACAAGTTTTCTGTCCAAAGGTAAACACTGGCGGTTACTGCATTAGTTAAGCTCCGTGAATATAAGTCTTTGCGGCGACAGCTAAACTTTCAATTGGCAGCGTCTTTTCCAGCCTGCGCTTATTCATCATTTTTTAAGCCCTTGGATAACAAGGAAAACAGGAAAAAGGTGTGTTTTTTAGGTGTAAGACCATGACCGACAATGGTTAAAGGTAAATTGCATACAGTTAGAGTATGATTTACTGCGTCCTCCTGACAAGGAACTTCATAGCCCGCGTAGCTAGCGGTTTCTCGATCTATAGATCGTTTTCACTGTCACGCAATAAATAAAAAAAACGAAAACCATCCGGTGGAAAAAGTCAAGAATTCGTGATGTTGTAGAAGATAAATGAAGAAGACACTTCTCCAAGTTTTAGGCCCGTGCGTTTCCCCAAACTTCAGATATTCGTCGAAATGTTTCGCAGAAATTTACAGAGCCCAGTATGAAAACGCCATGTTGGTGCACATCTGTGGTGCACCAATATGGCGGCCGGAAAATAGTGTCAACATCTGTTACTTACTTTGGCTATCTAGGCGAGTGATCATCTGTACTGAACAGACAGCTATTTACTTAAGCACTTTTCCTAATGCTTTAAGTTCTAAAAAGGCTCAAAACCATGAGATAAATATATATTTCTCAATAAACTTGATCGTCGCCTCGTGTCACGCACCGCTATAACTCAGAAATTCAAAATGCTCTGGTTTCCAAACGAAGCACGCTATTGAGCTTTAAAATTGCAAATGGATACAAATTTACCGCCTCTTATGCCTGATGAGGATAAAAACTTTCGTGGCTCTTTAGTTTTGGATTTTAGAAAATGATGACGTCACGTGAAAACGATCTATTGTTGCGGAGTGCTAGAGATTTGGGGCGGCGAGAAAAGGCTGGGGCGGGGAAAAGGAAGAATCCCCTTCCCAGCCTTCTCGGGGCTTCACGGCTCAAGATCAGAACCGCCACTGCTACACGGGCTAGGGATTTCAACGTAAGAGAAGCTACACCGTTTGCTCGTTTCCTTTGTTGTTATTTCATAAGCTGAAACTGCAGCATCAGAGCTGAGATCAGTATCAAAGTTGTGCCTATTGATATCTTCAAGGCGAAGGGGTTGAATATTGATATATTCATCCCTTTGCGGATGGACAAGCTGACTATAATTGCAATCAGTTCCAGCTAGGCTTTGGTAGATTGTGCTAGCATAATTTTAAGCATAATTTAGCTAAACGAGCATAATCCGAGCTTTTATGCGTTGAAAACAAAAAAATCCCATCATAGTTCTGGAATAATTCAGTTTGTGTTCTATTTCTGTATTGTTTTTGGAAAATGTTGAGGTATGTGCTGAGGCCAATGGTCAAATATGGTCTGGCAGACCAGGTTTTTCCTGTGCATGACTCTCCTCAAGCCACCACGCTTATGGCTCGGCGGCTTGGCCCCTCAGGCCACAGATCAAAGATGGCGTCGTCCTCGATTACAACTACTTCCAGCACTTCCAGCGACCAACAATCTCAGTGATAACCTACCCCATTGGTCGTCTACAGTTATGAAGGTTCTGCTGGTGCAGCCCTCGTCTGCAGCCGCTGAACGAGTATTCTCTATTCTTAACTCATTGTTTAACGATTCACCAGAGCATGCTCTTGTGGACTATTTACAGGCTTGCGTAATGCTTCAGTACAATAACCGATAACACAGAGATTAACAACATGCACAGTTGTCTTTGTACTGAACTGAGGGCTCTGCTTGGATGGTGTCTAAAACAAGTATGCGGGCTAAAACTTCTGACCCGGATTCAGAACCCAGAAACGGTTGATTTTGATAGCATTTGTTAATCATTTGGCTTTTTGAGTTGCGCACATGTGTATTTGCGATGCTAAAGACTGTAAGACTGGAAGGTGGACTATATGAATGTTAATTGAAGTCAGAATTGATAGAGTTAAGCTACTGGTGATCTTTATTTTACTCAAGATCTAAGTAGCATAATTTCGGTAACAGAGAGCATAATTTTCAGAAAGTAGCATAATTGTGGCATAATTTCTAAAAATTATGAGCACTGCTTAAAGCATAATATACTTTTTGTTTCGGGCACAATATACCAAAGCCTAGTTCCAGCTTCTGCTCCGGAATTGTAGAGACGTGGTTTCGCAACTTGGAAACTGAAAATATTTAGTTTTACCCTGGCTTATTTCAAAACGGGCATTCATTACCGATTCCATTCAGTCCATGTGTGGTTTTCTTTCTGCTTTATGGCGTTTACACTGATATGTAGTTTGTATAGGTGGTTTGCAGAAAACTCTAGAGACACAAATAACAATGTTGTAATATGCAATTGCTGGCAGACGAACAAAAAGAGCTAGCGAGAGATCTTTAAGCGATCAGGGAAAAGCCAACTGTAATTTTGAGTTTAGTTTGGAATAAACAAGCACAGTAATTTTTTTCAAAGACGAACAAATTTGCACGAGACCGTAGGGCCTTACAAGTGCTTATTTATTCCAAATTGCATGAGAAAAATCATGCTATTTGTTATTAATGATATACATGCAAACTTTTAGCCTTATAATACCTGCACTATTCTCACTGCATAATTAATTAGCTTATTGCAAAGCATGCGTTATTCCATCGCATTCCCCCGTTTTCGCCCGTGCTATAGCGCCAGTAATACTTTGCGCCATTTGGAATTTAAATTTGGTCTCTCCGCTTGGAGCGTGGTTTTTTCGTCCTGTACTCTACAATGACAGTCGTCTTTTGGGACCTGCCCGACTCCCCTGGTGACGGTTGACCAAGCTCCTATCTGCCAATATCCTCGTTGTATGCCTACTGCCTCATCAGTCGCGGACTCTTCCCATAACTTAATGGGAATGCAGTGAGGATATAGTACTAATTTCACTTTTCTTTATTCTGTTTGGGATTCACTGACGAGCTCTCAGCCAATCAACTTGCCTGCAGTTGTTTCACTTACCGCTGAATACACTGAATTTTTTTAATTAATGTATATTATTAATGGAAAACAAGCGAACGACGGGGTGAAACTTGCGTTGTTTGACTCAACTTAAGCTCTTTTTGAGCAACTCTTTAAAAGATATGGAAGCGAAGTAGAACTGGTCAAGATTTTTAACGATTCAAATGACACCCAGAAACCCCAACGGTCTTTTGCCATTTCACTGCCGACGAAGAAAAAATATTCTATTTGTTCCCCGCTGCGGAAAGCGTTTTGCAGATTTCTTCTTAGTAATCTTTTTTTTTTTTTTTGTGGCTTATACTAAGGTGTTTCTTTGGCTTCTTCCCTGCTTTTGCGGGGAAAAATCGCTTCGTTGTTACTTATGTTGAAGTCAGGCTCCAATATCGGACCACCCACAATCGGGTTAATCTTTCAAAACTTTTCCTGATGATTACCTTAATTTGATCTCTTAAACCGTAGCCATCATCATCATCATCATCATTGTTGTTGTTGTTATTGTTGTTGTTGTTATTGTAGACGCAAATAGGTAAAAGTAAATTGGTTTTACATTGCAAGAGTAAGTAATAATA
This sequence comes from Montipora foliosa, assembly GCF_036669935.1. Classification (NCBI taxonomy): domain Eukaryota; kingdom Metazoa; phylum Cnidaria; class Anthozoa; order Scleractinia; family Acroporidae; genus Montipora; species Montipora foliosa. The sequence goes on along the minus strand of NC_090874.1, from coordinate 72,398,212 downwards.
ATAATAATTGATAAACTGAGGCTTGTATTTGGTTGGAAAGGAGTGGTTTTCGCCGGAAAATGAGTTTGGAAAATGACTCGGTTTGTAAGAGGAGACCATCCTGGCCACAGGGAGCCCGCACAAACAGTATGTCTGTTTGTATGTTCGAAATATAAAGAAATGTATGGGAAATATTGAAGAGACCTAATATTATATAGTAAACTTACATCGAGAAATGACTATGTTAAAGCTCAAAATAAACGTAAACCTACCTCGGTTGTTGTGTATTGTCATTTCTGCGGCTGAAAATGGTGAATTTGAGCGATTTGGTGGGTTTTCCTTTGACTGTTACTACACGTCCTCAGAAGGAGACAAGGGTGGAAAGCTCATTTTCGACCGCTCCAGCGTCAAGCCGATTTTCACCCAGAAATTAGAATCGCCCGCCTTTCAAATCGAACACCAGATAAACTGAAAGGTTGACGCTTTTCCTCGTGCCATTCAATCGAAGATCCATTCAAAATCCAAGCGCTAACCGCCAAATAATTTTCGAGAAATGCAGCTTTCGAAGCTGGGATTTCGTGTGCCAAGGAGCAACCGTCACGCTCTGATTGAATGTTGCTAAACAATGCATTTTACGTGCCTAGCAACGAGCTCCTGACTTTTATTGAGATGTTTAAGTGTTATTTGTTTGCAGTGACGGGTTTTCTGATCGCTAATCTTGCAGTGGCTGATCTTGGAGTGGGACTTCTCTGTATCCCGTTTACAGTCGTGTACTTTGAGCTCAATTTCTATTGGCCATTTGGTCCAGTTATGTGCAAACTACTCCCAGCTCTCATGCCATGTTTTGTTATGGGATCTGTGGGCACTATGTTGGCGATTTCAGTCGGTAAGTCTTGGCTGTGTGCGTGAGTTGGGTCAGCTTTAAGCAATTCTAGTACGGCTATATTTGCAATGGAGCTCCTCTCCCGTAACCACCAAACCTTTGTTCCGATAATCTTATACCCCATCCGGCACACCAACAAGAATGTTTAATTAACCTGGGTTTAACAAAATGAAAACCACTCACAGAAAAAAGTACGACTGGCTTCTACATAAGATTCTGGTGACTTTCAATACATGCTTTGATCTGTGCTAAATTAGTAGTCAAGAAAAACCAGTATTCATGATAAAAAGAAGAAAACACTTTGAAACCGTGTTTAACTAAACACCTTCAAAACATGTTTAAGGCTTGGTGTGAACGGGACATTAGTTTTACGCAAAATACAGGTCTCTTACATTCGTTGCAAATGGAGACATTATGTGTTAGAGTGCATGTTATCCATCGATAATTTCTTTACTGCCCTGCTTTGACTGAATAAACAAGCATCAGTTTATTTCAGCTTATTTCTTTTTACGGTGGTAGTCGGTAGTGCATACAGACCACATCTGCTCTACATAAAACATATTAAACCGATTGTTTATTGCTCTCCGCATGTCATCCCTAATTTTCCCTGCTTTCTCGACAGATCGACATCAATCCATCGTGCACCCATTTGGGATGCGCGTCACAAGGTTTCAAGGAAAGCTCATCATGTTGCTGATATGGTTGACAGCTCTCCTACCTGCATTTCCTATTCTGGGAGTCGTGAACGTTGTAAGCTCCCCGAACGGAGAACGTTGCGAAGAGTCATGGCCCACAGGATTCCCCTACGTAAAATTTTACTTGTTATGTAGTTTTGCATTAACTTATGCTATTCCGCTTCCCATCATGATTATCATCTACATAAAAATAGGGCTGAAGCTTCGTCAGGCAACCAAGGAAGGCGGCGATAGACCCGGGTTTACTCAAGCTCAGGCAACCAAAAGAATCATCAAAATGTTGTCAGCGGTGGTTATTTGTTATGCATTGTGTTTCCTGCCATTCCACACTTTGTACTTCATGATTGATTTTGGTGGATTCCAATCCAGGCAAGTTACTTAGAAGTTTTGCGATAACTTCTCTTAAAACAGTTTCATTATGTTTACATACCTATTACATACCTCTTACTAATAAAGTTCGAGGGCTGTACTGTAAATTACAACGTTTCGCACTTGGGCCATAAATCTAAGGGTAAAAGCACTGGTCCATAATTTACCGTGAGTATGGACCGAGAAAACAAAATTGGTCAGATTTTTATCATATCTCTGTGGTAATCAGCCGCGCAGGCAAGGAAACTGAGTTGAAGTCAAGCGGGAGGTTCAACTGCCACTGTGACAAAGAATGCCGTGTCAAAATCCAAAAAGCGAAATCTTCTTGGCTGTTTGAAATAGTTGTTTGCAACTGAGATTCAAACAGTTTTACAAGTTTCTGAAAAAGTGAAAAACTTGCTCTACAGAGGACGGGAAAAAGCAAGACCCCGGGAACGAAATTTATTAACATCCTTCAGTTCACTTAGCTAAACATTTTCTGAAAAAAAAACATTACATATTTGGCAAATCACATGTTTATTTCTTCGGATACGTTTACTTAAAATGCTTGTTTTTAGAATTCTTGTTCTTCCCCCATGCCTAGTGAGCTAACTAACTTCAAGAATCCACCATCCAACAATATAAGATTTATTCAAATTGGCCTAGTCCCTATCAGCGTCAAGTGTCCATTTTTAAACCAAGTTTTGCGAAAAAATTAATAGACGAAGTCGACTAACTCAATTTTGTACCCAGTTTAAACCCTTTGGGAAGAAAACGTTTTGTTCCAGGTATTTCCGTACCATTCAAATGTGAATGCTACATTATAATGCAACTACGATACACAAAAATCTTAACCTCGACCTCTTCTTCTTCGCCATCGCATGATCGGTGGAGTAACCCAACAGATTTACAAAATAACGAAATGGTAGACAGATGCTTTCCACTCAGTGCAAAACTGACAATTTGATTTTAATTCTCGTTTACAGGTACAGCTTCCTATTGCAGTCCTATTTCCAATTGCTGATGTACGGGAACAGTGCAACTAACCCAGTGCTGTATGCGTTTCTTGGTGACCAGTTTAAGAAAGGATTCAAAAGAGCCATTGGCAAAGGAAGTAGGAGGGGGTTTCGGTCATATCCACAAAGGACGTTTAGTACTCGCACTTCAACAATGTAGTTAAAACTGTTGCATTGCTAATATTCAAAAACGATGCTGTTCCACGACGCATCCGATAGAAGTTGGGCTCAAACATTACAGCTTCAAAACGTAGTCTTAGCACGGTCCAGCTCAAACCGAGATTTTTCTTCGAAAGAATCAACGTCATCCTGGGGGTCGACTTTATCAGTGACTGAAGACTTTCTTGTTTCGAACAAATAATGGAACTTACGTCTTATACGCTCGGACGAGGAGGCATCAAGTTGCCATTTTTTTTATTTTGTTGACACCCAGCCAGTTTTGCACACCATTTTATTTCTCTTGATCTTGGACTTGGCAACAAAGATTGTAGAAAGGAAATACCAAGAATACTATAAAGCAAATGCTTCAAAAGCAAAACAGATTCTATTTCGTTATTATACGAAAGTAACGTCAACAGTTTAATTTAGAAAAAAAAAAGGCTTATGGTGTACGAGGCCACCTAAGCAGAAACAGCCATAAGTCAAAGAGGGACTTTGCCGAGTGCTGGAACATGTAGATGTAGATGTAGAACAAACAAGCAGCGTTTATTCAGGGGCCTTTCGCGGCAACAAATACGATATCTTGTGTTTCGAACTGCTCCCCTTTCGGTGCCTTGTAAGTACTAGGAGAAACAAACCAATAGGCGTAAGTTAAAAATTGCACACTCATGCTTCTTCTATCTGATTTACCTTTTAATAGGACCTGTCTAAGAAAATAGGGAAGTTCCTTAATTTAATGTTTTCGCAATCATGAGGACGAGGCGAAGATAAGGAAGTATGAAATGTATATTGCCCTCCACCATGCCGCAAATTTCAAATGAGATTTCATCACTGTATTCAGATATCAGCTACGCCTTGAATCAAAGAACTAAAGGCAGGAAACTGGATAAGGTGTTGTATTTTCAGCCCTCCTTCGATCCTTGAGTCAGAAGCACAAGCTACATGCAGGAAAGTTCTTTTGGCTCTCCACAAGTTTTCTCGAAAAGGCGTCCATCAGTTGCCTCATGGATCCTCATACACTAAAGGCCACAAAGTTAACATATCTGTTAAAGAACATTTAATTAAACATGTAATTTAAATCACAAATCAAGTGTTGATTGTGCTTATCAGCGTTGTCTCTAATGGGGTGCTTCAGTCACAGTGGTCTTACACTTCATCTAAAATTCTAAACTAAAAAATGAAAAAGAAAAAAAGTGATCCTTGCAGCAATGCAATGTTAACTTCTCTTGCTTTTGTTTTGAAGTATAGTTTTAGAGTATATTCCACACATTGAGGTCCACATACTAAACTTCATTTTGACCCGGATGACCCTCCTCTCTTCAACTTACCATACAGAAATCTAAATCGTGAAGTTTACTATCGTAATGTCCTAGATTAATAACTAGTGTTAACTACAGTTTCTTTTAGGAAGGACCGGCGTTGAAACAAAAAAACCTCCGCAGTCAGAGCCAAAATTTAACAGCACTTTAGTAAAAATTTGGAGGGTTATACACAGGGCGCCGCGCCAAAGAGATGTAATTTCTGCCGCAATACGCTCAGACGCTTGCGGTATGACCCTTTGCCATGATGAAGATTAAATTAGAACAGGCACTTTACTTACCCGCCTTATCTCACTGAATAATTCAAGTCAGAGAGTTTTTATCACAACATCTTTCGAGAATAATGAATAACTCGCTTGGGAATCTATCTGGAGAGACACCAACATCCCAAATGGACAACTTCTCAGAACCACTTGGACTTCGGATTTTTCGCTTAACACTTTATGTGGTTATATTCTTGTTGGCGACTGTTGGAAACGCTCTTGTTATTTTTGTAGTTTACAAATCCCGTGAACTACACACAGGTAAGATGGTCTTATTCGGTTCATTTTCAGTTTAAATTTAAGAGAAAGAAACGCTTGTGAGAGCCGGATGAAAGGAACTCGGCGCTTGTAAACATGTGTTTTACCACAGCTTACATCATACCTTCATTCCGATGTGCGGCAAAACGCGTATATTCCTGAGAACAACGAATTCTTACATTGGCGCTGAATACTGCTTTTGGCATCAGTCTTATGGAAACTTACTAAAATTTCAAACTGATAACTACATTCAAGTTGTGTTGGAAAGGCGGATGAGCACTAAACACAGAATTTGTTCCTTCTAGTTTATTTCCTGGCTAGTTCCAGGCTAGTTGAAGTTATAGAGGATAGCTAAGCAGTAACAATGATAAAGCCTAACTGATGAAAAGCAAGGGGAAACTATAAGAGGAAAAATAGCGTGAACAGCTTTAACAACGTAGAGTGACTCATCTGTTCTTTTTGTTTGAAGAATTAATCAATGCATTACAAAAGTGATAAAAATAATTCACTTGTGAAACCTCAAGGGTGTTGGCAATGCTTGCCTGTAAAAACACTGAAAAGACACATTGGAGTGGCTTGCTGTCGATTGCATTTCACGGTTATATAATCTATCGTTTTGATGGACTCGAGACCGATGACAGCGATGTCAAGAGAACGTCATTATATCTAATTTGCCAATTCGATATTTTTAGAAGTTTTAAAGACACATTAGCATTTTTCTGTTCAAAGGTTAGCAATGACGGTTTCTGCACTTTTTATCCTCCCCTTGAAATCTAAACTTCCAACCGACAGCGCCTTTTTCTGCTTGCGTTTTAGTTATTTTAATGAAAGCTCTTAGTTCAAATTTAAGATGGACGTAACGGACCGGAGAAAGTGTTTTTTGGGTGTACGATCACGGCTGACGATGGGTAACAAGGTAAATTGTCTACAGGTAGAGTACATTTTACTGGGTCATTGATAAAGAGGCTTCAGTCAACACAAGAGGAGCTATATCTTTTGCTCGTTACTTTGTGCCGGGACTGAAAAGTGTTATTAATCATGACTCAGAAACTCAACCTGTGGCATTGGAGCTGGTCATTGTTGTATCCATTGATATGTTCATATTCACAGCGAATCGAAGGGGCTCAATATTGATACATAGGCAGCACAAAGACCAGGATATGGCTTACGTTGTGTGTCAAGCTGTCTCGGAAACCATCAGTGTTCTTTAATTATTTTGTGATCCCCATTTGTTACTGTTAATTACAGTGGTTATCAGTCAGATCTGCTCACGTTAACGAACACAAATTATAACATTTATGATTGTACAATGCATGCAAACGAAATAGTTACTGTAACAAAACGGCGATATCTAGATCCAGTACATGAAAATTTTATCATTTAGGAGCCAGAAGAATGGCCGTTTTTATACTAGAGACGCATAATCCGTCCAGACGAATTATGCGTCTCTCATGTTATCCGTCTAGTGTAAAGACGGGACGAACTATATGAGACGCATAATTCGTCTTGGACGAACTTGGGCGAACATTTTTTCTGCGTCTGTTAATTTCGTCAAGTATAAAGACGGGCACTAGACGCATAATGCGTCTGGACGAACTTTCCAGTTTAGTGCGTCTTCGAAGACGCACTAAAATAAATTCTTCGTCCAGATGCATAATGCGTCTTGTGGCCGTCTTTATACTAGACGAATTTAACAGACGCAGAAAAAATGTTTGCCCAAGTTCGTCCCAGACGAATTATGCGTCTCTAGTATAAAAACGGCCAATCATATGATTTTGTATTATCACGTTGTATGGTATTGTCGGGCATTGAGTCGTATTTTGCGTATCTTGCGACCAGGGTCAGGTTTATTTAAGTTTCGCGCAGTACATACTGTGGAGTTAGGAGAACATACTAGGGATGCTAAAGTCTGCCTCATGATTTCCAAAGTGAGAATACCAATAACAACGCAGAATTTGTACTGGTTTGGACATTAATTCTTAGCCGGGGTTCGTTTTTTTGCAGACAAACGTCTGTCTGAAGTAAATAACGCCTGTAGTAGCTTCATGGCGGCGAGGTACATGTAATAAGTTTTGCGGCTTCAAGTTCAAGTTTATTTTCAAAAATGAATAAAATAGAATAGACCACGTTCGATATATTAAAATTGAGTCCTAAACAAAAGGCATCATCTCGAAGCTCTGGGGAATAAATATAAGGAATTGTGTGAGTTTATTCGTCAGAGCCTCGAAATGACGTCTTTTGTTTAGGACTGAATTTTAATACATCGAAAGAGGGCTATCATAGGACGTTTTCAAACAAACTCTAGAGACACCAATAAATAGAGAAACGTACGACCTCTGGTGGACGAGCAAAAGACGCTAATGAGAGATCTTTTGTTTTCGTCCACCAACATGGCGGCGATGACGTCACGTGAAACCATCTATATGGCACGATAGTAATAATTATTCAGTTTTGTTTTCAATGAGTAGATGTCAACATAAGCATTCTCCTCAACGCCGAGTACTGTGAGCAGAAATTTTCTAATTTGCTTTTTGAATGGCCTTTTTGCAAGCAAGCGCCAATCAGGATGAAAAGAGATCCATAATCTCGTTCCAAAGTTGGCAAAAGACTTCAACTGTATGCTCAGTCGTGATTCGCTAATGATCAGTCGCGATTGTACGCTCAGTCGCGATTCGCGGCTTCAAAACAAACGCAATCATTTCAACCCAACTTCTAAACGATCCCTATCCTGCGAACGCAGACGTATTTCCGGCGGTCGTTTCTCTAGAAACGACCGCCGGAAATACGTCGCGTTCGCAGGCTAAACGATCCCGGGCTGGTAATTGTTCAGTTTTTTATTTTCTTAATGCCCTCCAGAGTGATAACAAAAGAAATACATTTAACGTTCTAGGGGCATAAAAAATATGCCTTCTCAGACGTCATTTGAAAAGCATAAACTATATATCTCTATTGTTTGTTAGGTCTATAAGGTTTATGTAGCCCCACATTCTCTAGCCTGCGAACGCAGACGTATTTCCGGTCGTTTCCGGGGAGAGAAACGACCGCCGGAAATATGTCTGCGTTCGCAGGCTAGACGTTCTCAGCAATCAGACTGTTTTTAAACGAGTTCTTAAATTAAACATATCTAATTGGCTGGAAAGAAGTGGTTTCGCCAAAAAAATACATCTTAAAATGACTCGGTTTGTGAAAACGCTACTAATGTTATCACGTTTAAATGTTATTTGTTTGCAGTATCGGGTTTTCTGATCGCTAATCTTGCAGTGGCTGATCTTGGAGTGGGACTTCTCTGTATTCCGTTTACAGTCGTGTACTTTGAGCTTAATTTCTATTGGCCATTTGGTCCAGTTATGTGCAAACTTCTCCCAGCTCTCATGCCCTGTTTTGTCATGGGATCTGTGGGCACTATGTTGGCGATTTCAGTCGGTAAGTCTTGGCTGTGTGCGTGAGGGATGGGTGGGTGGGATGTTAGGCAATTCTAGTCTTTACGTACTAGCAATGGGGCTCTGCGCCTCTCAAAGCTTTCCTGCCGGAAAAATAAGTTCCCTTTTCCTTTCCCACAACCACCAAATTAAAACTTTGCTCTCCTAGCCTGTTTCTTGCAATATTACCTCCCCTGATCTGTACCCATATAAGCCGAGCGCCTAACTCAAGTTTCTAGTTTCAAATTCCTCATACATACTAACTAATTACAATCTTCACACATGACTCACAGTTGCCCAGGTAACATAATAAGTCACGCCGTTCTTCTACGTTAGGACTACAAAAAATGTTAATGTAAAATGGTATGGTGTTTCATTGGTGTTTATATAATAAACAGAACGTTACATGACCGCTTGGAGATACGAAACTTCTCTTCTTGCGTTGAAAAATGGTTTTCAACACCCGCATATTATTGCCCTGATTTTTTCTCCTTTCTCGGCAGATCGACACCAATCCATCGTGCACCCATTTGGCATGCGCATCACAAGGTTTCAAGGAAAACTCATCATTTTGATGATATGGTTGACAGCTCTCTTGCCTGCCCTTCCTATTCTGGGAGCAAGCTCCCCGAACGGAGAACGTTGCGAAGAGTCATGGCCCACAGGATTCCCCTATGAAAAAATTTACTTGTTGTGTAGTTTTGCATTAACTTATGCTATTCCGCTTCCCATCATGATTATCATCTACATAAAAATAGGGCTGAAGCTTCGTCAGGCAACCAAGGAAGGCGGCGATAGACCCGGGTTTATTCAAGCTCAGGCAACCAAAAGAATCATCAAAATGTTGTCAGTGGTGGTTATTTGTTATGCATTGTGTTTCCTGCCATTCCACACTTTTTACTTCATGTTTGATTCAGGTGAATTCCAATCCAGGCAAGTCAGAATAACTTCTTCCCACCATGTATACGTTTTAGAATGTTTTACATTCCCTCAGAAAAATCCGTTACCCCCCCCAAAACTGCCGAAGTACCCGATGGCCGCCATGTTGGATTTGCTATTATCATGCAAATCAGCTACACACTTCTTAGGGGGCAAACAACAGACGTTTGAGAGGTTATAACGAACACCTTAGCCACGCAGATGATTTGTTTCACGTTCATTTAATGTTTATCACCTAAGCAGTAAAATACAATCATTACACAAGTTACTTCGACGTTTTTTT
>NC_090874.1:72361151-72383651 GCF_036669935.1 Montipora foliosa | reverse complement strand
GTGTCGTACTTTCCCTGCCTCGAGCCTTGGATCAGAAGCACAAGCTGTCAACTGAAGGAAACTTCCTTTGGTTTTCCACAGGTTTTCTTGACGGAAAGTCGCTCCTACGTTGCCGTTTGGATCTTCACTAAAGATCAGAAGCATATGTGTCAAAGAACGTTTAATCTAATTAATAAGTGCAATTTAAGTAACAGATCCAGTGTTGATTATGCTTATCAGCATTGTCTCTAATGCGTTATTCACAGGGCCGAGTTTTACCATTCATGTATAATTCCAACCTAAGAGACGAACAAAAAAAGCGGAGCGTACCTCAATTAAGCTTGCATACTCTTTTCTTGACAAAACGATTATTCGAAGTTTGTTTTTAGTTGTCTTAAACCGGAAAACACGGTGGAGAGAAAACAGAGAAAGCAAAAGGAGCCGAAATACTGTACCGTTATTAAGAAGGCTTCGTCAAAAGAAGGATGTTTTTCCTCGGTATTAATTGCGGTTTATCTTGTTTATGTTGCTGGGGGACATACCAGGGAATTTTCTTTTCAATCCCTTTAACAAGCTTCAGCCAAAAACAAGTCTAATTATTTATTCCGCTCGGTAGTGACACCTTTCCGAACAACCGGTAGTGCTATTATGTAGCAAATCTGGGCGTCACTCCAATAATCGTTCAAACAAATATATCGCTCATAAGCGTGGGATGATAAATTGTTTTGTACTCATTAAATTGATTACAGCCGACCGTTTAGGACGTTTCCAAAATACGTGCCAAATCACGTTACACTCTGTTTGTTTCTTCACGTACGAAAGCGTTATTAGCTCAATTGTCACAGCTTCGTTTTTTTTTTTTTGTTTGTTGGAGCCAACTATGTCTTGGTCGTGTGGTGCAGTGATAAATTAAGTCTCGACTACACCAGCTTCTTAGCCGTCAGTACCGGAAAGCTCCTGATTGCAGACTAATTAATACTGCAGAAAATCCCTAGGGTAAAATTACAACTCAATAAATATTGGCTTCCTTTTGAGGGATGCATTTTAATGCTGTAAGTAAGGCCAACAACTGGCGAAGAGCGACACTGCAAATAATTATACTGGGGTTTAACCAAAGCAACTGCTTTTTGACGACCCAGAGTTGAATATTGGAATGGAACAGTGTTATTTAAAACCGGTATTATAGAAAGACCTCCGAAAGGTCGCTCAGCGTGTTGGTAATCCCGTCATTCCTTTGATTGAGAAGGCTACTACGGTATAGTGTTGTTGTTCCTTGAATTTTGATACTACTTGCTATGGATTCAACGAACACGGTAACGGCATCATTCAACGCAACTGCTACTACGAATATTCCTGATGATCAATACGTAAGGGAACCATTGGCATCGAATGTCTTTCGGTTAATTGTTTATTCCATAATTTTTCTGCTGACTATTACTGGAAATACTGCTGTTCTTGCGGTTGTGTACAAGATACGAGAGCTTCACACTGGTAAGTTGGGCGTCTTTACGATGTGTTTATCTGATAGCTTGTTAAATATATCCACACGTGAGTTTCATTTTTTGACCCAGATGACACTCGCCTCTTGAACCTACTGTACCCTTCCGAAATCTATATCACGGACTATAATATTATCGCAATATCCTACATACATTCCTTGTAAAAAGGACTTTGAATTGAAAAACCTCTACAGTTATCCAGGCCCAAGTTAAATCTATATTGATATACTGAATGTCCGTTCAGTTATAATAAAAACATCGCGATATTTGGGATTCAAGAATGGTATTAAAATTTGTTGATGGATCAGTTCTCTTCCTTGACATACCTATCTTCATTTAGCGAGTGGGACGAAGGTTATTTACAGGAAAAATGCTACATTAGTAGTGTTAAATACATTCCTCTACAGTTATCCAGGCCCAAATTAAATCTATATTGATATACTGAATGTTCGTTCAGTGATAGTACAAACATCTTGATATTTGGGATTCAAAAATGGTAAATTTGTTGATGGATTTTTAGCCTTGCTATAGCTATCTTCATCTAGCGAGTGCATGGGACGAAGGTTATTTAATTAAAGGAAAAAATGCCTCTGCTTTGCGTGTGCAGAATCTAAATGTTCGTGATACGATGTTTTTTGTGCCGGGTTTGAATATAATTGTAAGGTCTTTAGCACTGAGTAGCTTATCTGACCGCCGATCTCTTTAATGGATTATGAAAACAGACCCTGAATGGGGTGCAACAGGAATGAGATGTCTTCTTTTGTCTCCCTAGCTTACTGTTATTCTCTTCATTTATTTACTTTTCCTTTATTATAGTATATATTATTGTCTTGAGACGCAAGAGTCCTTCTTTAAGTAGCTCTTTGATTCGGGCAGTTTTGTTTTGACGAACTTGAAGAAATTATGCAAAAACGTGGTCACTATATTCTTGGACGAAATTTTGTGACGTGTCATTCTGCTGAGCATAGTGTGAACCATTTGTAATTCTGCGCACTGATTGCGCTGTACGCAATCAAAAACGCAACATAGTATCGAGAAAATCTGCCAGACGTCTGATCAGGTAAAATGTGTACCATGACCGATGACCATGACTTCATATCACATGAAGAAGGATTAGAGCTATGTGATGATTACATTGTTTTACGCCTCTCAAGCTAGGTTTACATTATTCGGATTATTTCAGTTTGAAAGTCACAGTCTTATATGTATGTACATCGAAATTCGTGCTAAAACCAAAACTGGCAACTTTATTTTGTCTCTTCCAAGGTTCATGTAGAAATGTGGTAAAGTCGCATAACAGAAAGAGCAATGTAAAAGCAAGTTCTTGTAACGTAAACTCTGTTTATATTCGCTACTGAGTGACCAAGCTCGAGAGTTGCGCTGGTTTTATATTTCAATACAATCGCGAAGAAAAATTTGTTCCATGCACTCGATTTCAGCGACAATGGAAGAGCAAGTCGCCACAGCGTAATCCAATTAGGACTTGTCCAAATGATAAGAGTTAGAACAGGCAAAAATCTAGGCCAGTTCCATCGCGGTCCATCAGCACAGGCGTATGATGTATTTTGTTGACTGCTGATGTAGCGGTACTTCATCATGTGCTGCATTTCAATAGGTATCTGGTTTAATATAGTTCCGGCTGGTTTATTGTCATTAGTATACCTTCCTTTACAACATCATGCTTTTACTTTATTTCTCGGTACAAAAAGAGATACTGATAGGACTATTTTATAGGATTAGAGAAAGCGCTCCTCAGAATTTAATGGAATATTACAGTATACGAGTTTTGTAGAAACCATCTGCTCAATAGTTTCCTTGCTTGACCCAATACCAGTTCAATTCACTTTCAATAGATGATGGAAAAGAATCTGAAAAACCCTCCGTGATTCTTCTTTTAATTTCCGTCCATGTGTCACCCACCTACAAATAGCATATGCTAGAACTGAATACACAAACTATGCTACAGTGAAATGATGAAATCATTAATGAACGATTCCTTCAACAATCGACAGTATTCGATAAAATTTTCATCAAAAGGGAGCATTTAAGAAGTTCAGCGAGTTGGGGTGCAGGGATGGCGCAGTGGTGAGAACACTCGCCTCCAATGTACCCCGGGTGCGATTCCCAGATCTGCTGTCATATGTGGATTGAGTTTGTTGGTTCTCTACTCTGCACCGAGAGATTTTTCCAGGGTACTCCGGTTTCCCCTCAAAAACCAACATTTGGCTTGATTTGTGTTTCAGTTTGCATTGTCCCCAATTCAGTGCCCCATCGCTAGAACGACTAGACACTTAAATAAAGTTCATTTCTTTTCCATTAATTAGTCCAACTGTTGTCGTTTCACAGGCACGATTCACTCGAAAATTCCTTTTTTCCTTTTATTGCAGATTTTATAACGGACTTTTAAATATTGTGTTACCTATATATCTTAATAAGACCAAGATTGAAAACCTACGTTGAAAGTATAGTTTCCAGGACTGGAAAGGTCCTAAGGGTACAAACCCGCACTGCCAAAGCCCGTTTCAATAAAAGGAAAACAGAATATAGTAGATAGAAGGATTAACCGCCTTTTAAAAGGGTCTTTTTCTCTTGGCGTGAATAGTCTCTTATCATGATTAAAATGCGAATGCCTACCCTAGGGTATATTGAAAAATATTGTTAAATTAGACTACCTTTAAGTAGTTTGTGTCTGTCCGTTAAAAGTTCAGTAATATCACATGTGCAACTACTTAATGAGACTAAAAGGCCAATGAACTCATATTAAGTTTGCTTAATCTTTTAATTGCTAAATTGTGTCCCCAAATTGGTCCTTTACTTTGATAAGGCCGGTCACCAGCCTAAGATACGAATATTTCTTCGCATCAAAACATAAGTTGCTAATGAATCATAGAACAAATGAAAGATGCCTTGGTAACGTTGTCATCAACAGCATGGCCAGCGATCCCACGTGAAGACAAAATGGGTGTGGGTTACTAATAACGAATAACGACTTTCAATTACCGGTAAGTTATCTCTGTAACTCTTGGGATGTTTGAAGTGTGACGTCTGAGAACAGAGCCCGTTGCTTCTTTAGCGCGCGTTAGCTTTTTTCTGGCTCTGTAGGATACTGGCAAACACCAGACTTAAAATAAACTGACTACGAGGAGAAAAGACGTTATCTGCAACAGGTTTCAAGTAAGAAAGTGACTTAACAGCTCTAGGTTTTACCTTTAGGCGGAAGGCACGCGGGTTCATTGCAAACAAATAGCAGATGATTTATAGGTCAACAGAATAAGAGGAAACGAGATAATCATGAGAGTATCAAGATAGCAAGAAAGGTGGTAAAAGGTTAATCAAGTGGATGATCGTTACAAAATAAAATTCATTTAAAGCAATATCATCATTGAAAAGTGCTTTTCCTAATTAAAAGTAATCATTTTAACACTTACTAGGTAGTGAAGAAGAAACTTGACTTACGAAGAATGCCGACCTGCATTCATCTCAAATTTAATTCTAAATTATCTCCATCATCATTCATTCCTCACAATCCATCTCGGTTTTAGATTTCTCTGAATGTTTGCGCTTGCAAATCTCATCTACGCTTGGAGAATTCAAAGAAATCGACTTATTTTTTAACACCAGGAAAGCTTCTTTTTATCACCGGCAAGGAAACCATTACTTTTATCACATTTTCCTAATCATAAGCTCAGATCATAAGTTTGGCTCTTAAAAAATATAATACTGGATTTAAGTTTGGTATTACGTTTTTCCTGTAATCCTTCAGCATCTACAAAAAGGATTAAATGACTCAACAATTCAATGCGTAACTTGTCACTCTACCGTGACTTTAAAAAAGGTTGTACAGTAGAAATATTTGAAAAAACTTGTGCCTTTTTACGGCTTGAGTTCAATATCATTTGCTTTCTAACAATGTTCTGACCAGATCATGCACTAACCGAAAAGATTCGAGTCAACGGTTTGCTCCGCAATTCAAGTCAAACTTAATCTATGTTTCCTTGATCAGCGGTCGATAAGTTGTGATAAAACGGTTGGTCCACCACAATGCTGCAGATGCCCAGATCTAAGGCACTACGCCCATGCGTGAATGAAGTATAATGGCATATAATGAGGAATGGCGTATAACGTGACACTTATTTAATTTCCTGATTTGCGCAAAATAAAGATACCAAGAAAGCCGTGCCAATTTTTACTTTTAAATAATCGTTCTCAAAGTCATTTCACAATCGATCTCTAAAGACAGACAACAACGGCGACAAATGCTGGCGGGCGGCGAGAACGTATTATTTTCGACCACCAACATGGCGGCGCTGACGTTAACATGGAAACCGATTATGGATTTTTGCGTCTTTTAGCTGATTCGTTATGCAAAAAAAATAATTTGATCATATCAATATCAACTACATTTTCGTTTGTAACGCTAACTAAAGAGGAATCAGTCTGATAGCATTAAAGTAATTGAATTGTACCACCTAATACGATTTCAAATAGACGAGAAAATTCTGCAACCGATTATTAATTGGCAACGGTTTTATCTTGTAAAATGAATTTTCACAGCTGTTATCAGTTGCATTTGTATTTTCCTGGATTCTCCACTAGACTGATAAGCTTTTTCCACTTGGATCCCCGGAGTTTTAAATGATATTTACTAATTTCCCTCACTACTGTCAATTAAGTTTTTGAGTTTGTGTGTATCCTATCTATTACTCTTTGTTACCAAAAAAAAGACCATTTGACCGCTGTGTTCGCATTGGTCCTGTTAGTGTAGACGTCATGGTACCGGCTATGTTGGCGAACAAAAACAAGTATCAAGTGAAGCTATCATCCTCGCAGTTATAAACGCAATTGCACTTCAACGGGTTAGTGAACCAGTGATGTCGCGATGCCGATGCGGCACTCTAACTAACTGAGCTATGAAGCCATTGATGTTGGGAGCTGGTCATTTGTGGGTTCATATGTTCCCGTGATGAATAAATCAACGAAGGAAATGATATATGAAATGAATCATATATTAATTGAACTGCGGATATGTAATCACGTGAAGCTATCCGCAATTCAATATATGATTTCTTTCATATGGCATTTCGTTCGTTAAAAGCAAATTTCACATGGACCACCGTTCGCACTTGTTTCTAATTCTTACACCCACTTTTAATCTTATGATAAGTTTAGAAGAAAGAAAGAAGAAGGATTTGGAAGAGACACAATCTGTCAAAATAATTTTTTCGTCTTCTTGATACCTAAATCTACTTTATCAACCGGAAAAACTCCCATGCACCCTGTTTTCAAGGTATTCATCACTGAAAGCTGTCTGTGGTCAAATTTGTGCTTGAATCCAAATACTTTAATCAGCAGTTAGCGGTGCTCTATTCTGTTCAGTAGTGTTGAATCCAGTCAATTGCATATTATTATTGTTATTATTAGTATGAGATTCTCTACAGTCTCAATTCTTGCTGGGTGTTCTATGCCACACCTCAGTTCCTTCCTACAGCTCAGAGACGCAGCACCTTTCTGAGAATATGTGATGTTCCCAACAAGGCCGTCATCTGGGCGCTTCCATTTGTTTATTATTATTATTATTATTATTATTATTATTATTATTATTATTATTATTGCTAATAATCTCAGATAGAATCTGGTTTTCATTGGTTCCGGGCAACCCATGTGATAACGGTGTTATACGGCTCGGTTTCCTATTGAGCTATCTTATCTGCAAGATGATTCAGGAAACGATGATACTCATTTCCCATTTCGCCATTGGTTCCAAAAACTAAAGGTGAATGAACCCATCTCTTAATGTACCCGCTGCTGGTACTTGCGTTTCTTCTCGTCTTCTTGCTCCTTGAATACTTCAGATGTTTTCTTGTTCGGGTAACACTTGGAGTTAACGTGCGTAACTCTTACATCAACAAATGCCGTAACTCCTCTTGACCAGAAACCTCCCGGCCTGATGTCTTATCTTGCCTCAGAGCTTGTGACAGCACTTCTCAAATATAGCCGCTCGTTGTCGAGGAGTTGAAGGTGTGGTTCAATTTCCACATCGTTGCAGACCTTATTGATAAATACCGTTAATAAATCACGGACACCATCATGTCTCTGCGCTACAAAGCCCCCGTTTTACATGAGAGGGCATGGCCTACAGTAAATTTATCCCCACACACGCATAGACTTGCTACCGTAAGCGTAGCGAGTCTCTGAACAAGCGTAGCGAGTCTCTGAACTCCTGCTTATTCAGGACTAGGCCCTGATCTGCGAGAGGCATCGCATTTAACCAAAAACTTGCGCCCTTGTCTCTCGAATGATTAACTAGACGCAGCAGATCTGGGGAAAGAGTGGAGTCAATGCTTCTATTTTCTCTTTATCACGCGCCCTCTTAAGTGACTGAGATCTTTCGCCTGACGCTATAAATGTACTCTGCGATGTGATACGTGTGATACGTGCGCCAACTGTTGTGGCGCCTCAGCTCTCAAATCTGGCATGCCCAGATCCCCTTGCGCCGTTGTTAAGGTGACAAGTCGACGCTCCTCGTTAGGGAGAGGCTCTGATTGACCGAACAAAGTTGGAAGAAGTAAGTCGTCAATCGCCTCCTGGATTGGATCGACATAATCCTCAAACGATTCTATAGTGCGCATTAAGTAGGCGACCTTTGACTTGTATACCCTTTTGTGAAAGCAATCTACGCTGTGTGAGGCTGACTCTTTGCGATTTCGGAGAGCCGTTCGATTTCCTCTTTCCATACGCGAACTTTCTCCTCCCAATACTGATCTTTGTATTCTTGCGACGCAATGACTGCTCATAGATGGCGCTGACCTTCACTTGTACATGTTATATTGATTTCATTTCCAAACACTCTCCTTGCTTCTTCTGCATGTGCCTCAGACTTAACAATCAGCCAGCTCTTTGACCCGTTCACGATATATCCAAACTTTTCTCCCTCTTTACTCAATTGCTTGTACCAGTCATACAACTGCGTGATTCTCCCTCCTCCAGCAGAGTCGTCTGCAAGCCACACCTGTTTAACCATCGGGCAGTGCGCCCTCAGATTCTGAATCATTATAGATGTATTGACTGAATACCATGGCATCGATAGGGGATCTCCGTGCGTAGTGCCTTCTTGTGAAAGTATTTTACCTCCACCGCAGATAAACAGTCTAGATGGGCTTCTATAGGTGTTTATTACATAGAGCGCCATTTCTTTGCAAGTGATATGGATATTGTGCAAAGCCGCTGACCTGTTCATTTGGTTAAAGGCGTTACTTGCATCGATCAACAGAATCCCATCTGTTCCTTCTTCTTCAAACACTTGGCTCATTGCAAGTATGGCAGCCTCAACTCCTGCATTATGACCAGCACAAACTTGTGGGGGACTCGTCTTCTTTTATTTCCTCCTTTAAGAAACCGCTGACCGCTTTTTCCACTATTCGACCGCTTTTTCCACTATTCGCCTCAGGACCTCTCCAACACCGATTGGTCTGATTGCAGGGTTCTTGTCGAGCAGGATGAGCCTGCAAGATGTAAAGGCTTCGAGTAAAGATGGATGATACGATTTCTTAAGCAGATTTCTCGTAAACACAGCTATCTCTTCTCTTAGAATTTTACCCTCAGTCTTAAAGTTCTTAGAGCACAGGATTCTCCTATAAAGCTCCGAGTCCATTCCCGATGGCCTTGCTGAGCCCTTGGTTTTGCTTGCTGAGTTGTAAATCATTTCTTCGTCTATGATATCATACACGTTTGGTGGAATATAATCAACTGGATCGTGCAACAAACTCTTCTGTGCAATATCAGCCGCCTCTGGTTGCTTGTCATGTAAGGACGTCTGGTGATAGGTCGGGCAGGCCAGACGAGCTCTCCTTATCTAGGAGTTTCATTGCAGCTGACAATTTTTCCTTGCAGAACCAGCTTTGAAAAAACTTTGGATACGTCCTCGACCGTCCTAGATTTCTTAGAGTTCACAAATTTCCCTTATATAAACCTCACTCAGTTTAAGCAACAAATCAATGTTCCTTTGTTTCCAGAGAGCTAATCGACGCTCTATTGCTGCATTGTGTTCCTTACTTTTAGAAGTAGCGGATGGTTTTTGCAGGATCAAAGTTGGGAGCACCATGAATGCTTTCAAGGCAACTGAGTTCAAATCAGAATCTGCATTGAACTGCTTAATCCAGAGAGTTAGTTCTTTGATGAAACTCTTCCCTGCACGGCCAGATGGTACATTGAATATATTTTTCCTGTAGTGGGCGATTTCGTCGTAAACACCATTGACAGTATTACAGAGGCTCACGCGCCGAAAAATTACCGTGTGTTTTGTTCTTTTTTTCGGAAGGAAACACCTCATAATCGGTCAGATTTGGTTTAAATTTGTTTTGATCTGTGACTATTGCACTAGGCAGTCCCGTGAGAGAAGGTACTCGACCACTCTTGGTTGTTAGTGGCTTATGCAAACCTGTTCCCACTCTTGAAAAACGTGCTAGTATTTCGTTTAAAGTTCTGCTCTTGCTCCATTTTCTACAATCTCGACGCTTGATCCCGTAAATTGTGGCTTTTTAGTCCCAAGTATCCATGAGACTTTGGCGCGAATCCACGATATTGTAGTGCTGCAGTCCTCACCCTTCTTTGTCGACAAAAGTTCAGCCAGTCTACTGTGATACTTCTTGTATTCATCTGCCATTCCTCCGGAGGTAGTAAATACTAGTGGGGTAATAATAATAATAATAATAATAATAATAATAATAATAATAATAATAATAATAATAAATTAAAATTCCCTTTGGAACGGTGCACGTATTTCTCAACGATGAAAATCAGTAGTCCATAGTGTCATGATCGGTGGCTCTCGTCTACGCAGTTTTGTCAGCTTAACTAATTAATATGTAAAGTCAGGGTTAGTTACTAAAGAGACTGTGGTCTTGCGTCCGTCGGGAGTGAAAACACGAAACATTGGGTTTCAGTCAAACGAGTTCATATATTTACCACCGTAAGAAAGGTTCGCGACCATACCTTTCGAGAGCGAGTTTCTTTGTCAAAGACAATTGACGAATTGTGGGGTATTAGTGTTTTATATATGAGATGGAGAAGCTTTGCCATTGGTAAGATTATTGTGACCTGATGCGCGAATAATTCAACTAAATAGAAAGTGTTCATTTACGTTCCTTGAGATCGACTTTTAATCCCTCGGCCAAGAGAGACCTTTTTTGAAAGTTCATTTATTTTCATCTCTAAACATCCAGCATTTCTTTTAGTCATCCACATTGCCAATAAAACTAGATTATGTGAGTGCAAAAAAATGATCTACACAGGTGAAACAAGGAGAAAACTAACTGAATCCTTCCGCGAACATTTTTGTGTGAACGTCTTGTTTTAAAAATACAAAGTATCTGGTCACGCTACATGTAGTGGAATAAACCGTCATAAGGCGCTAAAATGCTGAGTCCATTCATCTTTTAAACACACTGTTCTTTCCTTACGCTTTTGCGTCTTTAATTTCAGTCACTGGTTACTTAATTGCGAGCTTGGCCGTAGCAGACTTGAATGTGGGCATCCTGTGCATTCCATTCACAGTTCTTTATTTCGAATATGAATACTGGCCGTTTGGTGTCGTGCTGTGCAGGGTTATCCCTGCGACTCAGGCAATTTGCATAATGGCCTCCATTGGAACATTGACGGCCATAAGTATTGGTAAGTATGACAACACAAAAAAGAAAATAATAAAAAACGATAAAGTACGTACGCTACGCGTGTCTGCAAAGGCAAGTGCTCTTTTTTGATGGAGTAGTTACAAGGCGACATCAGCTATATATTCAAGGATAACATCAGAATATGCGCACGAATTGGGATGCATTGCAGCGCGCATAGCATGCTTATTTTAGAAAGCGAATGCTACATATATTTCAATCTTGTGTTTTGGCCGCCATATTGGATTGGCAAAGATCGAGGGAGCATGGAGCGAATACAGAAAGTTCACTAGCGAGGTGAAGGGAGATTGACAAACTCGAAGTTGCTAGAACCGCACAAATTTGTTCAAAACGCCATGAGTTGCCAACCACAGTCGGGACAGGCCTAATCTTGCCCAACTTAAGGTTAGCGATTGACCCAGGTCTTTTCATCAATCAGTGAACCAATGATGATGATGTTGAAAATTCGCTTATGTAGCCTTCAAATTTTCAAATCACCATGACGAAAGTTACATTGGTCCTCATGCATACCACATTTTATCAGTTGTGTGGAGAACTGCAAAGATCCAATTATTATAGGCCTACTGCACTCAAAACATCAAATGAATGTGAAGGGCAACCATTAATTACGCTTACAAAACGAATGGGTCTTATTCATAAGATGCCAAATATTGGAATGTTTCATGACTTTTTTTAAACTTTCAGAGCGTTATTTCGCCATTGCGTTTCCATGGGAACGTCGCAATACAGTTTCCAAGGTCAGATACATCATCGCAGTGATATGGCTTATTGCCCTTTTAACTGGTCTTCCGATGTTTGCTGTTATGCAACTGGAGAATGTTGACGGACTTGATCTTTGTATGGAAAGCGGATGGCCAAGTGAAATATTCAGGCATGTCTACAACGTGCTGTCCTTTAGCCTTACGTATGCTATACCTCTGCCCATGATCACGGTGTTATACACAATTATTGTACAACACCTAAACAGGGCAGCAAGAGAGACATCGGACAAGGAAGGATTCAGGACAGCTAAGGCCAAAGGAAAAGTCATTCGGATGCTGATCATAGTTGTACTATTTTACTTTTTGTGTTTTTTGCCGTACCATACCACTTATATCTGGATTGAATACGGAGACGGACAAAAGTTTAGGTACGTATGGCTGCTTACTGCTGTTATAGTATCAAGCCTTGTAGTGCGCAGAGGCATTAATTCGGAACATTTTTGATGGAAATTGAGCAATTTAGGTCAAATAAGATCAAACATTGGTTTTTGCAGATAGAGGAAAACCGGGGTACCCGGAGGAACCAACTGAAACTCAACTCACATCTGACGCAGTGTCTGGGAATCGAACCCAGGCCGGGTGAGTTATCTCACCACTACCCCAGTCCTGCTCCTCAGGGTTGATGCAAAACAGGAGATTTATAGCAGCAATCACAACAATTAGAATGCGATTTTGAATAATGATAGCTCTATGGATGTAGTTGTAGGATGAAAATGTAACTTAAACGACATAGAAAAACTACGCTGGATATGCAATTCGTGCTGACTAGAGTAATGAGGACTTACTATAATAAATGCTTACATGTAACAAAAGAAGTGAAGAGACCCGATAATTTCAAGAAAATAGCTGTATGTACGAACAGCCATGGTCTATACACGTGTGAAATTAAATCCAAGCTGAGGAAAGGCAAGTAACTGGCTGTTGCCAACAACGTCACTCATGTAAACCACGTGTCCGATTTCTCAAAACTGGTACAATGCTTCAGTGACGTATTCCCGCTTCAGTTTTATTCTCTAACAATCTCGAACCTATGCCATCAATCTTTTCTTTCTCTTCAGGATGAGAGGAAATGATAGATAGCCTGGGTTTCAGAACCGACGTTGTTTCCTGTTAATTCCAACTTAACCCAGTTGACTCCTAAAGCGGCCACATTTGACCAGTAAAATCGTCTGGACTTAAAGAGAGGAAAATTCTATAAAGTAGTTTAAGTAAAAAAATGAGACTAAATTTAACCCTTTAATTGTTCAATATTACATGTAAAGCCATTAAAAGCCTACTCCATAACTGGCGTTCTATATACAGTAATGCTGGTCTCACTCTGTCGTAAAATTTCATCTTTGAAAAATTGTTACTCATTTGTTTGTTTTTTTCCTTCAAGGGGAATATGGCTTTTGCTGTCTTACTGCCATATTATGGTATATGCTAACAGTGCTGTAAACCCAGTGTTGTATGGATTCCTCAGCCAGCAGTTCAGGAGAGGCTTTGCCCGGCTGGTGCCTTTCTGTCGAATCTGGAAGAAAAAGTCCACGTTATCAAGGTCAATTTATTCACAGACTACCTATAATGAACGTATATCACATGTTTAGCTTGAGATTACGGTAAACACAAAGCTAGCATGAATGTCCTTTGTTTTCCGCATTGGGACCAGCTATTTTTTGAGTAAAGGTTCTCAACGGAGCTTGGGGCTTTCCTACCAAGTTTAAAAAGTCCCTTCCACTCAACGGAAAATGGGCACGACACCTGTTTCAAGGTACCTATGTTTTCGGTGGTGCAGTGGACATCACAAAAATGCACAGAGTCCCAGCAACTATAGACATTCGTGTCATCCGTTTTTTTTTTCTTTTTTTCAGTTTGTTTGTTTGTTTGTTTGTTTGTTTTTGTGAGCGATAGTGCGTGTGCCTGGCTGTGCACGAAAGATGTTCGTTCGGTACCAAAGCCTCAGGCCATGACAGACGGTCAAATATCTATTTGGCTCGAAAAAGTGGGCCCCGGGTATCTTAATGGAAATTTAAGTTAAGGTTGAAGTTTCAAGCAGTCTTTGCTTCATACAAAAAACCCCTTTTATTGTAAGTGTCATAAATAATTAAATAATAATGCCATTTGGATTGACGCATGCCTGCTGTTACACTTGCATTGATGTTGCTTACTGACTCTTATGCTTTAAGTTATCATCTAACGATCTATTATAATTGTTTGAGTTTAATTTAAGTTCGTCAAATCGCCTAATCTTCTCTGCTGAAAAAAATGCGAACATGTGTAATTCCAAAATAAAGAAATAACCTCAGATTTGAACCATCATGCAATGACAAACAATTTATCGTTAGTTCAAATAAGGCAGTAGTTTAATTTCGCATGTACAAACATATACTTCCTTTACCCTAGGACTGTAGGACAAGATGTCTTATGGTGGCAAAACTTTCATAGTTAATTAACACCAGGCTAAAGCCTTTGTGAATACACGAATGAAGTTTGTTCACAAGACTTGAATGGTTGCATGTCAGCAGAAGTCCAAGAAGTAATCCAATTGCCTTCTAACCAGGTGTTTATAGAATGATAGCCATAAACCACATATGCGTGGGCATATTGTTATTTAGTGTTAAAAAAGTCCGAAAATAAACTTATAAATTCTGATCATAGTTAGATGAACATAGTGCTCAGAAGATTGGAAGCTATTATTAAACTATATTATATAATGATTAAGCGTCAGTACTGCAGGCAACATACACGTCAATTAAATTAATTTTCCGGTCAATTTTGAGTTAATTATTAAGGCTCGGACAGGTCTTCGATAAGTAATTCAACTTATATTGGATTCACACAGGTATTCCCCAGACACCGGTAAAAGTGGAATGAATAAATCAGGTGCTTGGGCCTGAGAAGACCACTGGTGTGCCTGTGCGTCTCTGTAGGTTGTCCTGTTCCTCAGTCAAGTACCTTCCTCACCGTTTTCTTCATCTCAAGAATATTCAAGCGGATTTTGTGGTATATTTACCAGGCATCAGCTCTTTTGCTATGGACGATTGACTAAATATTGATTTCGACTGCAACTTAAAACAACCCAACTTTCTTAAGTCCATGAGGATTTTTCCCGCAACTGTAGAGTACCGAATTCAAATATCACACGGCATTGTTCGCAAAAATCGATGGTCGTAAATCTCGGTGTCTGGGGAATCTCTGGAATGGGCCATTTACGAGTTCCCCTAGTTTACTGAAACGAGTCTCAGTGTCAAATTATTGTAAAGCTAATTAGGTTACTAATTAATGAACTTACGAAATGTTAGAGCGAGTTTCAAGTGTCGTAAAACCGAAACCAAAGTTATTACTTTGGCCAATTAAAATGTACGGAGACAATCCCGCAAACCAATCAAAACTCGAAGTAATTACACACAGCCAACTCAAAGCGCGGGAAAATGTGCACGCGCGAGCCACGATTGGTTTTTCCGATTGCTTGAAAAAATGGCGCCAGAGATTTGAACTAATCACTGAGTGAAGTAATGCAAAACCAAAGCAGTTCACTACATTCGTAACTCAATTGAAAACCACTCTAAACAGGTAAATAAGAGAGATTTGGCAATAGCAATTTACATCTTATAAGAGACTTGACAATTTGAAAAAAAACGTTTGGAAAGAATTGTCTTGCTTTGCTACCGTCTTTTCTTAATTGCGCATGCGGTTGCTCAACAATGTTGAAAGAGCGGAGCAAATGACTTCAACTCCGCTTCAACATTCCGAACATTCCACAGAACAGAAGAAATGTTGAAATGATTTTGAAGCAAAGTTAAGGCTTTTAAACTCTTTCAACATCGATTCAACATCGTTTCAACTCGCTTCAACACGGTGGACAGGGGGTGGCAAACGCTTTCAACATTGCCATTCAGCAAAAGGATGTTGAAGGCGTTTGCTAGGGCCTTTTTAATAGTTGCAAAAGGAACTGAGATCGTGTTCTATAGAGTGTGTTCACATGACGTTTCGGCCGCCATGTTGGAGGAGTGAAACAAAGAAACAGAGGCCATGTTGGAGAAGTGAAATATTCGTTTGGGAATTGAACTATATTTTTATGAAAAAATTTCCTTATTTTTTTAGTATGCAAATATGGCTGCTGGTCCCATGTGCGAAAACACTCAATTGAGCTCACAACCGTTTTAGGTCAGTTGGTTGGTTTTTTTTTTTTCGTGTTTTTTTGGGAAAAACTGTCTTCGGTTGGTTTGGTTGATCCACTTTTTTCAACCGGCATCAAACTAGTAGGTTGAAACGGTTGAAAAAGCATGGGCAGCGACCTCTGTGGTTTACGAGGGCTTTTTAAAGTCAACCGCCTTCTCCAGCAATGTTGCTTTCCATCAACATGTCAAACTTAGGCCGTGTTTTCAATGCAAGACCGGTTTTAATTTTCAGGTCGCTTAGCGAGTGACAACCGAAAATTCCGTGAAAACACTTACTTTCCCAACTCGTTTAAAGTTAAGCGAGTCGGCAAATTCTCATTAAAATCTCATTAAATTTAAGCCACCAAACCAGGTAGCTTGACCGAATTGGCAATTACTTTCGGTCGCTTGGGGTTATTCAAATCGGAAATACAGTGACTGTATAGCCTAAAATATTCACTGAAACTTTGCAAGATTTTAAAAGAAAGACATTGTTCGTATATATGTACATACAGAAAAGAAAAAAATAAAGCAGTTGTGCATTGTCTGAAGAGATTTCATCGAGTATTCAACAACTTTCTTTTTCCTGACAAGGGAAAAGAAATTTAAACAAAAAATCAGTGTTCGCACAAACGAGTTAAAATGAAATTTCACTGACTTTGGTGCAGAGTCTAATGTTTGAATTAAACTCTATAGTTTCTAAGGTGTTAAAGCTATAAGATGGAGCACACCACGACGCGACGTCAACTGCGAAAACACGTTTACGTCTACAAACTGAAAAAAACTTTTCGGTTATGTTTTTTTTTTGGAGGGAGGGTGCTGAAAAACTTCAATGCCGTTGTGTGTTTTTTGTTTCAGTCCATAAAACGTGAAGTTTGGTCATTTCACGTTGCACATTTTCGGAGATGGTAGATGCAAGCAGGGCAATTGAATTGTACAATTAAAATATAAATGATAATTTCTAATAGACTCTTTAATTGACGCCACGTCGTAGCTCTTGGAAGGTCCACATCAACGGGGCAACTGGCATCGCAACGTGAATCTTCTGTGATTGGAAGCGAAGGACAGGGATCGTTTCGAGGTAATATTTCCATGAACTTCGTTTGCAAAATGGAATATGTTGTTTGTTATTGTCTTTCGGGCTTTGACGTTTCTTGAAGAAGTCTCAAGTAGGAAGTTGTCTACAATGCAAACCAAACAACTACAATCAGCATCTTACGTGACCTCAGAGCGGGTCACAATTGAGTGTCACAAAACCAAACCGGAAAAAATTAAAATTCAAACGAAATAATCATAACGCGAAGAAAACGTGCGAGTGTTGACAGGTTAAAGTGCCCCTAACCCCAAAATATTTACATTGCATAAAATCGTGGTAAAAATGCATGCAAAGTATATTGTGACGTCAAATCAGGAATAGACCCACTTCCCTTCTGACTCGGTCGTGAACAAAAGATGCTTGGATTTTCGCAACTTTCGAAGCCTATAAAATGGCAGGATTAGTTAGAAAAAGGAATAAATGGCCGCAATGAGTTTTGAGCAGGTGCAAAGATTCATTTTAGCCAAAAAAGCATTTGGGGGTTAGGGGCATTTTAAGCCTTGCCCCATAGTTTTCCTTTGTAAGTAGAATATTGAACCATACCTCAGCATTGTTGTTACTCTCGATAAAACAATACAGTGTGGTCGAATCGAATGTGAATATCAACATAGTCATTTACTTGCTACCCAAACAGCACTACCATGTCACATTTGTAACCAACCTAAAAGGCCTCGATGTGGTGATTTTCAATACGACGTTATTAAACCCATCATCCATGAAGGAAAATAAATTTGTTTGATTTTTATTATTTAGTATTATTTTATTTATTATCTTTTGTCAATCTGTATTTCTGCTTCTGATTTCCCTTCATTTTTACAAGTTTTCGTTCGTTTTTCTCTTTAGAATATCTCTGGTATTACAAAGGTAATGCGTAGAAGCCCGAAAGTCCCACCAGCTCCTCTTGCTATTGTAGAGCGTAAAACCTAGCTCAAGTTGCTTGGTGTTATATTTGAGGCTGACCCTATGAACTGGGATACACATATTCACAATCTGCTTAGTAAACCCAGCTGAGTCGTTTGTATATCTTTAGAGTTTGTAAATTTTCTGGCTACCGTAAGGAGCAATTAGATCTGCTCTTCCAAAGTTTAATTATCTCAGTCTTCACGTATCCCATTAAGGCACAACAGCTTGCGCCAATTACTGTGGCCCCTTTTTTACCCTCCCAACCATGATACACAACAGAAGACAGCCCACAACACCGGGAACTACGTGCCCTACTCTTAGCGACAAGTGTGTGGGTTCTTTTACGTCCCACAGGATTATTAACAGTGAAGGGTTGTGAGACGGGACCTCCGGCTTATCGTCCTTATCCGAGAAGACTTGAAAGTCTAACCATTTGCAGATGTAGTGACAAAGGCAGCACTTTCTCCTCAGTTATTTAAAGACCCTAAGTGTTGGTCCGGCCGGAGTTGAACTCACGACCTCTCGCGTGACAGCCCGGTGCTCAACCAAATGAGCCACCGGTGAATGCTACATTATACATTATAATGCAAATACAATACACAAAGAATCTTAAGCCCGGGAGATTTGAATTGGGTTCAACCACATTTTATCTATTTTACCTCAAAACGTGGTTGAAATGACGCTAATGAGGACAAACCTGATACCTGATACTTAGTCTTGGGTAATGGACCCTAACATTAATTAATGCTACTGTACTATTTTTGAAACATCTCAGTGAGCAATGACAGATCGAAGAAAAATAAATAAATAAATAAATAAATAAATAAATAACCTGTTCTATTAGCTGTTCTTCATTTTTATCCTCTGCTATTCTCAAAGCCTCTGTTAGCTGTTCCATCGCTTTCTGTGCTTGTCCCGACAAGGCAAGAATACGCCCATAATTGGTTCTCATGAGTGCATCTTCTGGTTGTAAATGAAGGAGCTTTTGAAAGTAGCTGGAAGCCTTTTCGTAGTCCTTATAAAAGGTATGGCACATCGCTAGATTATGTAGAATAACCTGTTTTCAAACAAATGAGTAAGCGGCGTTAGGGAAATATGAGAATTTGATAGTCTCGGCTAAGTTTGTAGAAAATTTACCACTGTATAGCCTTCACTGCAGGCAATTAATTGGGGGGAAAATTTTCCATCTATTTTGTCTGTAGTCTATCGAGCACCGTGATAGCAGAGCCATTTTTTTGATAGCTCGATTTTCGTAAGTGTTCTCGAGAACGAACTCTCCATGAATCGAGTCAATCTTGACCCCAGAGCTCTTCTCTTGACTAAGGGAGAGAAGAGATCTGGGGAACACTGAAACAAAGTGTGTTCTCATTGGTTTTCGTGGAGAACAATCAAAAGCGTCTCTAATTGGTGCATTCATGTTAGCACGAGGAGTGAGCAGGCGCCGTAAGGCTCAGATAGCCAATTCTTGGCTATAAGAAGCCTATGGCGCATGTTCGCCTACACAGCGTTTCCCTTTGGTGACGAGAATGGATCGAGTAAGATATTTATTGAGCATGCGTTGTATGTTGCCAGGATGCAGTTTCGAACCCAGGCCTAATATCCCTAATAGCCTTGGCTTCCAGCACATCTCGCCGCCATCTTGATTTTTCATGGTACAGCGGGCTCAATTATAACCATCGCTCTTATCACTAAACGGATGCTCGCACTGAAAATACCAGTTTCACGAGAAAAAACAAGATTGACAAGTCCAGAAGTTCGGACTGCGGCAGCGTTGACGCGATTCAGGAAGAGCCTCCTTCTCTCCTCCACAGTAAAGAAAAAGACAAAATGAGGCTCTGCTCGTAGGGTGTCTATCGAGCCACCATGTTGAATGACTAGCAATTTATTCCAGCACTGCAGGTTAACCGCAGTAGGAAGATTTCTAACGTTAACCTTTCACCCCGGAGAGATATGTTGCAAGACAATTGTCAGGAAGAATATAACAATAAATAAAATTATAGTGCGCCTAACTTATTCCACCAAAGTCAAATTTCGTTACCACAAGACATGTATTTCACGTTTATCGGTTGCATTTTTTGCTTCTAAAAGGCCCCATGAGTTGGGATAATTAACTTGACAGAATTGAAAGTCGTTTGTTCCACAGCCAAGATGGTGAGTGGAATGTCTCTGTCCCTAAGATTACATCACAATCTTCAAAGTCTTGCATTCCAGGATACTTTGAGCGAATACTTTCACTAGAACTTCCGCACTATTCGTGTAAGGGGTACTAGACAACTCTTCATATTTATTTCTTTCAATAAAATGCCGCCCGGGGCTTTAGCCCTACCGTATCCTCAGGAAATTTGCCGTTAGCAATCGTTATAATTTCCAGTCCTTCCTTTCTATGTTGCAGCTCAACAAAACTCTGGTACGATTCATTGTATTTCCTAGCTTCAAAGCTACCCTTTTCCAAAATCTTCAGTATTCCTTCGCTGTCACCAATTTCGGCCAGCTTTGAAAGTTTTCTATCAAACAGCATTTCGCTGGAAGGAAACCTGATGACAGGAGAAATGCATTAATTACAAGCTGACAAATTCTAGAATAAGAATTTAATTCTAGGGTATTTAATATTTAGAGTAAGGTGAATGGACTTGTTCATTAACTACGCGTGTCATAGTAAGTGTATGCTCACACGCTGACCAAGTCAACAGTTGGAACGCAGTTGTCAATATATCAACAAGTACAAGGGAAGGTTACGTTTATACGAACGTTGGCCGTGTAGCACTTATATTTTAAACAGAGTTAATTGAATAGAGGTCACGGGTTCAAACCCCGTTGAAGTCCTGAATTTTTCAGGCTTCTCTACCCAATTGTAAAAATTGCGTTCATAACTGCGAAGATCATATCTTCACTTGATGTAATGTGAAGTGCTAGATTTCAATCCCATATGAACCATGTGAGCGTTAGCCCTACTGATGGAAATGGGCCCACACAAGGACAGAGAAAAACTCTGACCAGGGTGGGAAATGAACCCACGACCTTCGGGTTAGATCTCCACCGCTCTGCCGACTGAGCTACAAGGTCAGACGGGAGCAGGCCGTGGGAACTGAAGATGTTAAAGTCACGGCAATGAACATGTACAAGTACAAGGGAAGGTTACGTTTATACGAACGTTGGCCGTGTAGCACTTATATTTTAAACAGAGTTAATTGAATAGAGTGTAATGTGAATAGAGTGTAATGTGAAGTGCATTAATTGAGTATATCTGACTACAACCTGCTTCAGCACTTACTTTTCCAAGCCATAGTCCACAGTTTCTTTGTAAGGCCTTGTCGGTCGGTTCTCTCCAAGCAAGTCATGATCTAAAAAGTCCAGAGCGGCGAAGTCTCTGTCTGAGGCAAAGTTTGCCCACACCTACAGAACAACCACAAGAAGGAATGAGAATTTATACCCTCCACTGGTCTGATCCAGCCTGGTTAGATCAGCATGCCAGAGCAGATTAAGTTTTCCCACAAAACAAATTATCTATACTTACCAGCCTCTCAAAGAGCTGCCTCGCTTCTTCGTGATGACCGTTGTTAAGATAATAATCTGCCATCGCCGCATTGAGAAATTTTATGGAAGAACTCATTTGGCCCTTACGATGTCGAATCACTCCTACCAAAAATTAAAAAGAGATGAATTTTATTGCCAATTTTGAAATTTTACCGTAACAAGCATCATCTCAACTTCATATTTTTACTGTCGAGGCACACGTTATTTATTTTTAACCATCTTTTATTGAATTAGTTTAGTGTATTACTGCACTCCGTGCCCCACTATTTGCAAGTAGTGTCCGGGTACTTTAATTAACAAATAAAGAAGCCTTGACTGTGCTCTGTTCTGTTGTATAAAGCACGCATCATCACATGAATCATCGTCTATGATTCACTAGATTGAATTCCTGTGCTTTGTACTCTCAAAAAGCACGCTGTTTAAACCAATGAGAACGCGCGTTATATAGAAACTTTAATATAACACCCAATAGAATTTCTCTACAGGGCAGTCACACGGACTCCGAGCTTTAATAGCGATATTCACTGTTTACAAACAATTCTTTGGATATTTAAATTTTGCCAACCACAGGTTGGCACATTAGTGAAAATAGGTGACGTAACGGTTAGTATCGCTAAACCCTTACTCGAGAAGACTTGAAAATCAAACCATTGGAGAATCAATTACAAAGGAAGTAGATAGCACTTTTTCCTTCATCATTTTAACATCCTTATTTGTTGGCCAAGCCGCAGTTCCAGCCTGCGACCTACCACACGACCGTAGTCTGATACTTATATAAGCAGCTGAGCCAAAAGTTCGGTATCGTTTGAGTAGCTAACGTTTCGTGAAGTTTTGGTAACCATGAAAAAACGTTTAAAGAAAATGTATTAGTAAAAATAGAGACTTCGAATTATCTAACGAACC
>NC_090874.1:72336151-72353651 GCF_036669935.1 Montipora foliosa | reverse complement strand
ACTTGAGGATAAATTCTCATTTACTCATCGCCTAAATTAAGCGCCGTTCCGACCAGTGTCATTTTTGAGGAACTACCCCACCCTTTCCATATTAAAAGGTTGAAATAGTCACCAAGTGATTACAATAACGTGAATTTACATGTTGAGATGACGTTCTCGTTACCGTCGCCGTCGTCGTCCTCGTTGCTCAAGCTCCCAGCCTATTCAGATTTCAAATGACAAAAAATGTGGGTGGATGAAGCTTTTTATTGTCTTTGTTGTTCAGGTAGCGTTTGGGTAACAAGCCATTTCATTGTCACTAACAGGAGCTGCTTTACACCGCCCAAAATTATTAAGCCGAATTCAGAGACAAACTGAAAAGATGAAATGGTATATGAAATGAATCATATATGAACTGCGGATATGAAATCAAGTGAAGCTATGATCTTCGCAGTTATGAAAGCAACTTTTGCAATTGCGTAGGGAAGCCTGAAAAATTCAGGACTTCAACGGGGTTTGAACCCGTGACCTCGCGATTCCGGTGCGACGCTCTAATCAACTGCGCTGTGAAGCCACTGGCGTTGGGAGCTGGTCATTTGTGGGTTCTAATGGTCCCGTGAGGAATGAATCAATGATGAAATGGTATATGAAATAAATCATATATGAACTGCGGATATGAAATCAAGTGAAGCTATGATCTTCGCAGTTAAGAAAGCAAATGATCAGCTCCCAACGTCAGTGGGTTCAAACCCCGTTGAAGTTCTGAATTTTTCAGGCTTCCCTACGCAATTGCAAAAATTGTTTTCATAAGTGCGAAGATCATAGCTTCACTTGAAACTGAAGAGAGTTATAAGAGGAAGACGCCCTGATGCATGTGGAATTCAAAATTATATTATGTGAAAAACAAGGATGTATGTACATTTTGCGAGACGTGCGGATCGTATTAACAAAATGTATTCCAACTACTTGCAGGATAAACTGAATTACATTAATTCTTACCTCAGATACAATGATTCCGCCTTGTGCACGCTAGTGTTGGTGTCGTCCTGACGACGGTAAGCCATAGCTAAATTTAAAAGGGTACCACCCACATCAGGTGGCAGTTGTCCAAAGTACGCATCCTCATATAACTGTGGATATAATTAAGTTGTTTATTTAAAAGCACAAAAACTCAGGTTAGGTTTCGTTTAACCGTTCGCTATCAACAGCGTAATTAAATATCAATTTTTAGAGTGTCAGTTAGGACCGCCAAAAACCATGCATTTACCAGAGCTAAAGTCCTCAGATCGGGCTAATAAAGTGTCAGCTTTCCGCTCCGTTTTAGTCCAATTCTCATCTAGTTAGCTAAGGTGAAACTGACATACCTGAGCAATCGATCAAAAAGCGCACTGCTTTTTTCAAAAAAGTTAACATTTTTTCAGGTTTTCTCGCAGTCACGCAGCCCATATCTACGCCATCGTATCAGGGGCCAAAATCGTGCTGATAAAGTTTTCGGTCCCAAAACTGCGATGCGCTTTGCATTATTCTGTACAAGGACGATATCATTTGCGGTGTTCACCTTCGACGCGGCTGCGCTGGAGGCGCTATTCACAGTTTTCGACAACGCGTTTACACGCTTCGGCATGACAATCGCGGAGGAAAAAACGGAACGATGGTATTCACTGACGCGGATACCCATGAGAGCTTCATCAAACTCGGAAATTACCAAGTCAAGAATGTAGTGAATTTCAGGTATCTCGGATGCACTCGGACAAACGGGCGAGTCGGATCGATGAGATAATAGCAAATCTTCTGCGACCACGAAATCCCGCTGTGGGTACGCACGAAAATGCTAGAGCGAGACCAAAATATGCAATCCAGGGAAGCCATCTACTGAAAACCGAATCCGAAAAGCTAGACAGCACATGGTGCCAATTCCTCATGAAAATTATCAAGGGGGGATTCGCGCGCAAGAACGCACCGCCAAGGGAATCCAAGAAAGAGAGGGCAGCTCGCCAAGAATACGAGCGACTGCATCCAGATGATGTCGAGAACTTGAATTGGGGTTATTAGTACAACAGCTCCGATATCCTTAGAACCTCGAAGACAACTGTGATCGCAAGCTTCCACGAGAAGCAACACATGAACTTCATCGCGCACTTAACGCGGCGCGAGAACGACGAAGTGCAAAAGGTAATGTGTTTTGCCTCCCCAAGCTATGGCCACAGAAGTCACTCGCTAAGACTAGCAAAGGTAGGCGGAATAGAGCAAATGTACCTGCAAAAGACTATGTATACAACAAGACTGGTTTCAATGAGTGGATTCGAGACAGGTACGAAGCACGCTCTTCAAACCGGGAAACTTCCAAGCCGCACGAAGAAACAACAATGATGATGATGCGTATTCTAAAAACCTTGGTCTTTGTGTTTTTTAGGGGAAATAATTAGATTCCTCGACATGTTTTCTGTTTCTACACGCAGAAGTAATTTCGAAATATAGTGTGTACGTCTAGAGAGCGGGGCTTTCAAGAAACGCGAGACCTTGAAAGACTCTTCGTCCGAACGCATGTACGCCAGTCACCATTGCTCTGAATCTGTGTTGTGCACATTCAGTGTGACTATCTTACGTAGATTTCAGTGTTTGGATTATCTAAATATAGTGCCAATATTTTGATTCTTTCCGGCGAACTCTTCGAGCCAAGGTAGTTGCGGCTTTTTTCGTGGCCCAAAATTTCCGTGCCTGACAAATCGAATGAGGTACTACGATGCGAAATCCTGCAAATGACTGCCATATTGAACAAGTGAGTGGAAGACGAATGTTCATCTTTGCACACGGACACAACATCTCCACACCTCATTTATTTCTTTAGAGGAGTTGAAGTTTGGATTGTCTTTATAAATTAACTAAATTGTGATTCTTTTTTTCTGGACTGGTGTACACTTCGCATTAGCCTGGGCAAATTGCTTGTTTGTTTTTTTGAAGAACAAAATTCCTATAGGTCAGGCAAATCGAGCGAGCACTGCAAATGGCGGCCGGCCATGTTGAACGACTCATTGGAATCTCCCAGACCTCCCACCCGCTCATTCGACTTAGTGACCATGCATACATACTCGCCCTCACCCTTGGGCTGTCACCTTGTAGTGGTGGTGAGGCTTGAGTGTCTCAATGACCCTGAGAGCTGTGCCGGCTGGGACTCCAGTCCCTGTCAAGTCTAACCATGCCGGATTGGTTGAGGGGTAGAGGCCAGACAAAGAACAGCCCCTGGTCCTTCAGGTTGGGGGTTAGGCGGTGGGCCAATCACCCACCCCCTTAAAACAAAGTGGATTACAGAAACCTTAAATACTCGGAGGCAACCTTCCCTTGGGGCCAACGCGGTACCTTGTTTGGGTAGGCAAAGAATGCCACCCTTGAGCCAAAGCCGAGAGGATGCTCAGGAGCTGAACAAACCACTAGTGACCCCAAGAACTCAGATTAGAATAGGAAATTGGAATGTGAGAACAATGTATAGTGCAGGGAAATCAGCATAAGTTGCGAGAGTGATGAATCAGATGAAGATCCAAATTGCGAAAACGGGGAAGACCAAGGACAACATGGAGAAGAACGGCGAAGAGAGAAAGAGAAAAAGCGGGATGGAAGAAATGGAGTGAGGTACAAATGGCAGCGGCTGACAGAGACGGTTGGCGGGATTTTGTTGAGGCATTATGTGCCACATGGCACGAAGGAAGTAGGTAACAGGTCACATACAAACTCGCGCTGACTCACAAAAAAAAAAACGCTTGCAAGCAGGTAAACTTGTCAATTACCTGCAGTGCTTCCTCAAGCGTATTAACACACTCCTTCCACTTTCCCATGGAGTGATACACAGCACCAATGTTGTTAAGGGTGTCTGGAATTAGATGGTGTGTCGGAAGCAAACTTCGACGGTGAAGCTCCAGGCATTTCTTGTAATACGCCAGCGCCTAAAAGACCATGGCAAATAAGAGGAATAAGATTCCGTGACATTTTCATTTTGACTACTGAGAAAAGAAAGTAATTTTAAGATACACATTACCTCGTCAAACTTGTTTGTCCTATAACACAACACTCCGAGATCATTGTAGCAGCTAGCAACAGAAGACCAGCCATCATCCCACTTGTCCGCAAACCTTTTTGAAGAAAGACAAGCGGAAAATAAGTATAAATTAAATGCCGGATTCGTGCCACCCGGCGAAACTTGAAGAGACAGGAGTGTGGCCAGCATGTCACGCGGTATTTAATTTGGAGGGAACTAAAACTTTTTTTATCTTTTTACTAACACTGCGTTCCCTAAGTTTCTAAAACTTGATAGCTTTGTTATTTCACATCAAGCTACTCTGCATGTACTCTACAAAGAAAGAGGCTTTAAGCTTGTACGCCTGGGCATAGTTAATCTAGAGACTGGAGATGAAACCTCAAAACCTTTAAATGCCAGAGCAATGTTGTCGCGACCGCTGTTATACTTATACTTATACTTGTAAAATTCATTAATAATTCATGAGGGTGCAAACCAATCCCAGCACAGTATTCAGATCACATGTACACAACTGTAAACCCCAATACAAATCAACTGAATTATTAAACAGTTGAATTAACTTTTGATACAAACTCCTGCTCAGCTAATTAGTATTCATTAACTTTTGATACAGATCTCTACTGATTAAAATAACAATACTTTGCATTCAATTTAATGTATTCATTTCACAAGCAGGATAAAATATTCGCGTCCGATCTGTATGGGCGTTTACAATGGCGAGCCGATAGGCGAGCCATTGTAAACGTCCATACAGATCTCCCGCTCATATTTTATCTACTACATACATAATTGATCGCTCCCCATAGGGGCATTTCAGGGCCAATGAAACACAACGAAACGACGGAACAGAACAAGAAACCCAACTGACCGGAGGCAAACCAGTTGTTTATTTACAAGGGGAGCTGGGAAGTTGAACCAGGGACTACAAGGATCAAATTCAACGAGTGGTCAGAGTGGGTCTTGAACCCGGAATCTCCGGATCTGAGGCAAACGCCCTAACCACTGGGCCACACTGCGTTGTGTTGACACAGATATAGCAAAACATCTGAGAAGAAAGAGAAAAATTGGAAAAAGGAAATTTTCCTACTTTTGACCAGCAACAACCTGCCGTTTCCCGCTTGCCGTTTTACGTAGACTAAACGTCAGGAAGACATATCCTCTACATAACTTCAAATTGTATTATTTCACGTCGCTATTAGGACGAAAAACGCAGCGAAATGTTCAAAAATGCAAAACGCATTTGCAGAGCAGCGGCAGAGCTGTAGAGAAGAAGGTGGCGTATTTGAGACGCAGACGTCAACCGGAAGTGTGCTTCTTGCTCTCTTAACTTGTCTTCACACAACCACATTTATATTGCTAAGCATCTTATCTCCATTAGAGATGATTAGTTTAAAAACAGGAGGGGGGGGGGGGGGGAGACATTACTGTCCTGGCATACGAAATGTTCACATCCGGTTGCCGTCCGCGTCCAAAAAACGTCGCGTGTTTAAGTTCCCTATGTTTTCGCCCATAACACCCACTACTTGCTTAGCTTCGTGATAAGTACCAAAGTTGCCGCTTTGGGAGATCATTTAAATTTCACGTAAACATTTCCGTTGCCACAAATTGACTTACTTTTGTCTGAGCTCCAGGACTTCCTTGTGCAACGGCTCGGCCTTATCGAACTCTTCTGTATTCACATACAAACACGCCAAAGAATTACTCATTGTGCAGAATTCTTTTGCTACGTGGATATTAGAGTTGATTTCGTCGTCTGGATGAGCGGATTTCTACAACGGAAAAAAAGGTAAATTAACGATATGTCAAAGTTTACATATAATTATGGTCATCGCATGATCAACCTTTTCGGGAAAATGAAGATTGACTTGTAAATGAGACCCCGTCCACAACTTTTTTCTTTTCGGATACGCCTTCTGTCCACACGTATCCGGCGAATTGACCAGCGAATCCGGAACTTTTTGAATACGCTCTCCAGAGTGGATACTTTTTAATCCCTTTTGAATCCGGAACCGTATGGACGCTAAATCCGGATATTTTTTCATCCGGATGACGTAAAAGATCGAGACCAGCCCCTTACCGTGAAATCAATTCTCAAGATGTCTGCCGAAGGTTCGTGGCGTATGCTCTGTTACCTCTGTTTTCTTGAGGAGTCCTAAGTACTGGAGTGAATCCGGATGCGTTTCGGAGACGTGTGAACGGGCGAATATGTGAACGGGCGAACGACGTGTGAACGGGCGAATATGCTACGTGTGGATGGGAAGAAGATTTTTTAATCTCGAAAGAAAAAGTTGTGGATTCAAAAATATCCGAATACGTGTGGATGGTGCCTCAGAGACTATTTAACAATTAGACCCGTAGCCCGCAAGGGATACGGGTCAATAGCCCATTCGGCTTTGAATGGGCTATTGACCCCTGGCCCTTAAGGGCGAAGGGTCTAATTGTTTTAGTATCACCCAACTGGTTGGACAGAAAAGGCAATAATAAAGTTAGCAATTGCAAGTTAAAGAAATTATTATTTGGGAATAAAACGAAAGAAAGCGTAACGCTTTTCGCTACTCGAGGACTATTAATAATAGTCCTTTAGTAGCGTGGCCAATCAAAATGAAGGATTTGCATTAGTCCACTAGTTGGGTGATACTAATGCACGTTGGATCCAGTATCGTTTCGTAACGCTATTAAAATTCCTACAAGGACATGCATTTTTTCTCAAGTCAGTCATTATTTAACGTGTTATATTTGTTAGACTACAAAACAAGACTTGAAGAACCCTTCAGACACACGGCAAGGAACGGCACTCTATCGCTCGGTGCCTTTTCTGTTTGTGACTTCACAAACGGTCGGTCGGTTTATTTTCAGCT
This sequence comes from Montipora foliosa, assembly GCF_036669935.1. Lineage (NCBI taxonomy): Eukaryota > Metazoa > Cnidaria > Anthozoa > Scleractinia > Acroporidae > Montipora > Montipora foliosa. Next base: position 72,346,784 of record NC_090874.1, on the reverse strand, counting down.
ATGAAATGTTTTTCAATTCAATAAAAGGACTAAAATAAACGGAATAAATAGGGCTAATGTGCCCAAAGAAAACCATGCATTGACTTTTTTCATTGCCACACCTTCACAGACAGTTTATTTTTAAAAACGAAACGCCTTGGTCAAGCCTGATCGTTTATTTGGACAGAATCGGATTAAGGCAGCGTTTACACGAGCGCGGTTTCATTTGTAACCGCATGCGATTACGCTTTCTGTTTATACGACAACGATCGAGACCGTTGGCGAAACCGGGGCGATTTGAAAACGCTGCCAACAGTGGAGCGTTTTCAAAACGATACGGTTTCATCTGTCGTGTAAACTGCGAAACCGCATCGATTAGAATACGGTTACTATTTTGGGGCGAAGTTTCCATTGTTCCTTTCAAAATGGTGAATTTAGCACCTAGTGCAGCGATCGCTTATACCATCACGATTTTGACGCGGTTTTAAAGGTCGTGAGCCTGCGTCGATGTCAAACCGCGTTCGTGTATGTAAACGCTGCCTAAAATTGCAGTAAAGAAACCGTTTCAAAGCCATGGACGGCAACCGGAAGTTAGATGCTTTCCTTGACACTACCACGTTTCATTCCTAAGTATATTTTCACTATTGGAGACGATTAGTTCCAAAACTGTCCTGGTGTGCGAAATGTCCACTTCCGGTGTCCGTCCGCACGGAGAAAAATTCGGGTGCGGATAACAACGGTCTAACCAAGTACCTAACAATCGCCATACGATCACCGTGAGCCGGCTAAAGACAACTCATCAAAGCTACAGTTTTGCTCAACAAGACTCGGATGAAAATTGTCCTGCTATTCTGTTGAAACGAACTGATTGGTGCATTCTCGTTATATGTACACTTTTGTATAATTGCATGTATGTGATTATTGAAAATTCTCTGCGCTGATTGGTTTCTCTTGAGGTGATTATTACGCGGTTTTTCAAAATGGCCGCAAACCGTTTTGAATTAATTGTTTTAAAGAAAATGCACATTTTTCAAATTATCACCTATGTGATTGTACTAAAACAATTATTCCCCTCAGGCGAGGTGAATATCGGTGAATAAATACCGAGACGAAGTCGAAGTTTTTATTCACCTCTCGAATAATTGTTAAATAATTATAGGCGATGGTAAATGTTCGCCTGCGTAAATGATGTATTTTTTTTTTCTCACTGGTGACTTGGGTATACTCAGAAATAATAACGGAAATCGACTATTTCGGTAATAGTATGATCCTGGACATACAGTCGGCACTTTGGACAACCATTGAAGCACGACTGAAAATCCAATGATAATGATAATGATATGATAATGTTTTATTCAGCTCATATTGTTGTTTACATTTGATTTGAAATTCTTAATGAGGTTTCGGTAGCATTTTAGTTTTTTTTTCTTTTAGTTAGCTAGTAAGTTAAGAGCTGGGGAGCAAAGTGAACCGATAAGTTTTCTAGTTAGCTCCCCGTCTAGTTAGCTCCCCGAAGCTGATGGCGATCAACAAACAGCAACGCCCAAACGGAACCCTTGAAACATATTATTTGGGTGAGAAAAGTGACTTTTAAAGGAATTTTAAAACAAGAACGATGGGTCACATCTTATAACAGGGGCTTTATTATTGCACAAATTATTACAGAGTTCTGTATGCGTTTACGGTTGAGTGACAAATCATCCGCATTTGCCTAGTACGGTACCACGCCTTTTATAGCGCGTCTTCGTATTTAAAAGGCGAAGCTCCCAGGAATCAGAAGATCATGGAGTCTCCTCATGTTAACAGCACTTAGATTTTCCGAGTATTGCCACCACTGGAAAAAAAATACATCTCTTCGTGATTCACTTACTAGCAACTTTATGGCTCTGTTGAGAAAGGGCTGGACTGCGGTCACATTTCCTGCGTCCATCTGGAACTGGGAGATCTCGTAGACCAAAGGATGTAGCTACAGTTTTTCAAGAAGAAAAGATGTTCAATTTAAGACTTTTTGTCGCAACCACGCAGGGCAAGGGCGAACATATTTACACTAGCAAGTTTAAGTCCCCCGAGTGTTTAAGTTAACGCCCATCCTGTAGGGACATGTGACATGGTTGAGAATCTTAATTAACACACAATATACTACCCTCGAAACGTTGACGGTGTTATTGAAACTTTTTAGGGGCACGGGCCAACTTAACAAAACAAAGACGGCGTATCCTGGTGGATCATATTGAGAAATTTGTTGAGAAGTTAAGACTATTGTAAGGGGCTCTGCCATTGTAAATTCCGACATGGGACATGGCCTAAAAAGTAGCGACAGCACTTAAAAGTGAAATCACGACAATCGGTATCCTTCCTTTAAATTTCCGACAGCAACGTGAAACATTTACAAAGCACCGAAACCAGATCTTTTAAAATTCAGACAAGCGACACGTCACCCTCCTCCCCCCTGGCAGGGTAATAATGCATGGCTAGCTTAGTCCGCGCTTGAAATATTGGCTCAACATTAATTAAACGCCAGTAGTACAGCTAGCATTGCTTTATTTCAACAGTCTTATTGCGGCTTACTGCCCAGTTATTATTCAAAACCCTCATTGTCCTTACCATTTTAACTGCATTGATTAACTGTCTGCCATTTTCTTGTTCCTTGAGATACAACAAGGCAAGTTGATCATCAACAGCTTTTTCATACCATGCGTTTATTTCATCGCCAGTTAAGCTAGTGGACTTCCAGTAATGAAGCAAGTCATATTTAATGTCGCCGCTGATGGAATAAAAAAGGAAAACTATGATACACTAAACTTCCCCATTAAGGACAAAGATAAAAAAACGGTGATGACAATAGGCCCGCTGCAGGATAAGATCACGTGCCTTGATACCAAAGCCATGCTGGGACCCAAGCGTATCAGCCGCCATATCGAAAATTGTTTCTTGTCACGGCTTCAACAAAGTGCTGGCGATTTATTCGAGTTTGAGTCTACTTAGTTTTCCTGATTATAGTCCTTTCCGAAAGTATAATTAGTACATATCTTTGTGAATTTCGGAGAAACAAACGTACTTTGCGTTTCTTTGGAAAATCCGGTCCAACCGAGTCTCGGCTTATGCTTGACGCCACCTATTGCTACAATTGCGCCAATCGTGCAAGGACTTTTATACTGACAAAACAAAAGGTTCCCGGATTTCAGGTTGAGTAACTTGGAACCTCCCCTCCCCCCTCTCACCGTCGCTGTCGAAGTAGTTGTGCTTCCTAAGCTAGCACGGCTAAGTGAAATGTATCATTATTCGTGGCATACACTGAGTAATTATAGCAGAATCGTTAATTAAGTCCTTCTGTTTTTATTTCATTTTTTTATCCTTCTTTCTTTGTTTCCATATCCAAGTGTTACAAACTTAGTTCTGAAAACGTTACCTTGATATTCTTAACGCCCAGAATAGAGAAGGGATTGTGAGGCATTTAATAAGTCGATCTTTCTCTCCAGCTTTTTCCAAAAGCCATGGTAACTCCATTATGACTCGCTCGGGAAGTATAGTGGTGTATTCCAAGCTTTTCTCCTACACAAGTTATCAAACCGACAATTAAAGTGATTTTATATGTCGGCGAATACCAGAAAAACTAAAGCCAAAGCAGTTAAGATGACAAAGGGTATGGACACAGTCAAACACATCCGGGCCAGCCAACTCTGTGAACCCAAAATCACATGCAAGAAGACCTCAATTATTGCGGTTTTGCTCTCACTTTAACTGGGTTGGCTTAGAATGTGGCACGAGGTTTTTAAGCCAATCACCATGTGTAGCGATGCAAAAAAAATGGCAAACGGAATTCGATTGAACACCGTTCAGATTGTGACTCCTTCCGTAAAGTTCACAATATACATTTCGAATGCTGAAATACTGCAGACAGTTGGCTGGTGTCTCTCCACAAAACTTTGTTTCGGAAAGTGGAGGGGTGATATTTTCGCGACAGATCGTAATTTGCCTAATAAATTGCCTTTGCTAAGCTAGGGGACACTTAAATGTGCACGCTTTTGAATTGGCTGCCATAAAAAAGATTCAATGTAAATTTGTGACGGTGTAGGAACAGTTTATGACCCAGCGAAACTTGGGTAGCATTTGCCCCATAAATAAACTACTTCCCCTGGTGAAGTTGCTTTCCCAAAAAAACCTGCATCAGATACCCGACATACTAACGATAAAGAAAAATCATTACAAGTCTCTTACTTTTAAGAGAAAGATATCTTACTTTCAGTCTGGCCTCAAAATATTCGACCTCAAGCACTATGTAATGCTTAACAGTGGCTTGTTCCTGGCAGTATTTTTCCTCTATTGCCGTAGTCAACTCATCATACGAAAACCTAATGGAAATAAATGAATAATTTAATCTCACGTCGACCTTTTTGCTTTTCTTATCCATAATAGCAACGGTCTTCTAACGCAATGACGTCATAACCACTGTAACCGCCATGACGTCAGCGCCTTCTTGAATTTGTGGCTCTCTCTCTTTCCTTAACAAAGACATCGACAATAAGAATACTTCAGAAACTGAACAAGTAGGGCGTTCTGCCACTATTATCGACCATTCTTTGCGCTGTTTTAAGAGACGAAGCTTCAGGGTTTGGAGATATCAAACAGAGAAAGCACATGGTGTATATATTTACCCCAAAAGGCCTGAACGCTCCAAAAGGAAGTCCTCTATTGCAAAGTAGACCACGGACCACATTTGGTCGCTTATCTTAAGAATAGCTTTGATCTCAGTCTCTGAAAGACCTTGCCGAGATACCAGAATACAGCACATGATCTGCAAATACAAAAATTATAAGTATCATACTGCCTGGAAGACATTGGTACCCATCGACCTCGTTCCCAGGGCTTTTCTCCGCCGAGGGTAGGGCGGGCGTGGAAAAGCCCTGGGAACGAGGTTGCGATATCCATACAACCTTTTCAGCGGTGAGTACCCATGTCAAGGAAGTCAAATGTATTGTGGGATTGACAATCATAGGCAATGGTTAGCAAAAAACCCTTCTCCAAAATGGTGGCAACGGATTTGATTGAGTTAAAACTGAACTGAATGAAAAACTGATACCAGAAATAGAAAGAGCACCTTTACTTTAGTAACCCTGCAAAGTTTCAGCGTATTAGGTTTTATATCAGCTGAGAAAATGTAAGTTGAAAAATGAAAAAGTTACAGACGTTTGTATGACTGGGGGTATACGCCATATCCACAATCATAGTTTTCATTTTTCAATTTTCATTTTTCCAGCTGATATTACACCTGATATGCTGAAACTCTGCAGGGTTACTAAAGTAAGGGTGCTCTTTCTATTTCTGGTATCAGCTTTTAATTTTAACTTACTTGATTTTTCGGAAGCCATTTTGGAGAAGGGTCTAATTGATACCAGTACTAAAAGATATACATGTATATGAAATACATCATATATTGCACTGCGGGTATGAAATCAAATGAAACCATGTTGTCTCGCAGTGATGAGCGCAAATTTCTATTGCGTCGAGAAGCCTGAAAATTTTTCAGGACTTCAACGGGATTTGAACCCGCGACCTCGCGATACCGGTGCGATGCTCTAACCAACTGAGCTATGAAGCCACTGACGTTGGGAGCTGGTCACTTCTGAGTTCACAACTTCCCGTGATAAGTAATTATGAGTGAAAGATATATATGAAATACAAAATCTCGACGCAATAGAAATTTGCGCTCATCACTGCGAGACAACATGGTTTCATTTGATTTCATATCCGCAGTGCAATATATGATGTATTATATATATATCTTTCACTCATAATTACTTATCACGGGAAGTTGTGAACTCAGAAGTGACCAGCTCCCAACGTCAGTGGCTTCATAGCTCAGTTGGTTAGAGCATCGCACCGGTATCGCGAGGTCGCGGGTTCAAATCTCGTTGAAGTCCTGAAAAATTTTCAGGCTTCTCGGCGCAATAGAAATTTGCTCTCATCACTGCGAGACAACATGGTTTCATTTGATTTCATACCCGCAGTGCAATATATGATGTATTTCATATATATCTTTCACTCATAATTACTTATCACGGGAAGTTGTGAACTCAGAAGTGACCAGCTCCCAACGTCAGTGGCTTCATAGCTCAGTTGGTTAGAGCATCGCACCGGTATCGCGAGGTCGCGGGTTCAAATCCCGTTGAAGTCATGAAAATATTTCAGGCTTCTCGACGCAATAGAAATTTGCGCTCATCACTGCGAGACAACATGGTTTCATTTGATTTCATACCAGTACTATTATTATTTAAATTTCGGCGCCATTTTTGAAAAGGGTCTATGAAACAATTGCTTCAAATAAACACGACGAATTGCTTAAAATCCCAAGTGGCGGGAAGCAGACCAGTTGGCTATTTACAATTCAAGTGTACATCACCCCTGACAAGCAACGCAAAGGAATTGACTAGGGACTGCCCAGAAAAATCCCAGCTGATGATCAAAGAGAGTTTTATATACGAGAACTCGAGTGTCGACTTTCTACTCGGCTACAAAGTCAACTTCAACTTCATTGTCATTGTTAACGTCCTCTCCGAAGTCCTCTTAATCGTCGAAGTCATTAACCTTGTCAATACCACCGCCTGTATCATTTTCCTCGTCATCACCGCACTTACGTCTTTTATTAAATTTCCGTTGTATTCTTTCGGGTTGTAGTCCTGTTCCAGCCGTTCAAGAAATTTAAGGAAGAGTTCTTTAGTGCTACAAAATAAACGTGGCGCGCGTTAGTCACAAATTTCTTCGGACCATTCAACTTTCTGATAAATTTGAAAAGGACAAGAAAGGATATCAGATGTATACTCGCAAGCTTGAAGAAGTCTATCAAGGAAGGCATCAAGTTGAAAAAATTCTCCAAAGCTGCATAACTCCTGTAAATAAGAGGCAAGATAATGATTCCTCGTCCTTTGAGATTGAAATAGCGATAAGATCAGTTGTAGCCTGATTTGACTTTCAGTGCGAATTTATGTCAGGACGGCTTTTCAATTCAAATAAGCATTAAAAGCAGGGTGAACACTGTAACACCAACCCGCGGTGTGGCCAACACATCACGCATGCGCGCAACCATTTCAAGTAAAGCTATGATCTTCGCAGTTATGAACGCAATTTAAGTTATTGCGTAGAGAAGCCTAAAAAAATTCCGGGGTTTCAACGGAGTTTGAACCCGTGACCTCGCGATACCGGTGCGACGCTCTAACCGTCTGAGCTATGAAGCCACTGAGCTGGTCAATTCCATAACTGCAACGATCATAGCTTTACTTGATTTCATATCGGCAGTTCAGTAAATGATTCATTTCATATATCATCTCGTTAATTGATTCATTCCTCACGGGAAAATTAGAACCCGCAAATGACCAGCTCCCAACGTCAGTGACTTCATAGTTCACTTGGTTACAGCGTCGCACCGGTACCGCCAGGTCACAGGTTCAGACCCTGTTGTAGTCCTGGGCCCGGTTGTTCGAAAGCCAATTAGCTTAATCCAGGATTAGCGTAAACTTTTGTTTCAAGATTAAAACTTTTTGGCGAAGTTTCTTTTGCTTATTTTTGTTTTTCAAGATTGACTTCTTCCAATGTAAAGGTTTGCCGAATATCAGTATTGAACAGCACTTGGGAGTAGAGAAATAAACTTCTCGGTTAATTTTAATCTTGGATTAGCCTTAATCGGCTTTTGAACAACCGGGCCCTGAATTTTTCAAGCTTTTCTACGCGATTACTAAAATTGCGTACATAACTGCGAGGATCGTAGTCTAATTTGATTTCACATCTGTAATTCAGTGTATGATTTATTTCATATATCATTTCGTTCGTTAAAACCATTTCACTCGGTTTATTGGCAACCATGGACATCTGTTTCGTCCTTATAGAGGTGCCTAAAACACCCACCGAGTAAGTTGACTCTGCCATGCTAATGAGGCCTAACAAGGCCGAAACAGCTGTCCATGGGTACCAATTAACTTGGTGAAATGGTATGAACTCCTAAACAAGAAGCGAGAGGATTCAGAGTTGTGTTGAACAACCTTAAATTATATTCAAAAGAATAATCTGTTTCGTTCTTGTAGCCAAATCTAAAGTAAGTTACTTCAAGCTCAATGAGAATTTATTTCATGCGGAAGTAAATTTAAAATAAGTACAGAAACCGCCCACCCAAATAACCTTGAAACTAAAACTAGTAGGGTGACTTTCAAAGTAACAAATAACTTACCTCCAGCAATGTCTTCAAGAACAAAGGATTTTCTGTTTGCGCCTTGGTAACAATTTTACTCTTTTGTTCTGATGATAAGGCTTTTCCACGGACCTCAAGAGTTGCCTGTTGTTAATAATCAGACAGAGGATACGAATGCTGATAAGGTTTACTTATGGCCAGATAGAGTTTCTGAACTCTGACTTCATATGTGGTGGTGGAATAACAAAAGCAAATGATGGCAAATCTTGCAAATTATACAGACGCGGTTGAAAGGCGGGGTGGCGGGGAGGGGGGGGGGGGGGGGTGGTCAAACGGTTTCAACATCCGGCGCTTTTCAACAAAATTGAACAGATGTTGAAGCAAACGTTGCAGCCATTTGCCTGGGCCTGAGCTATCATTGCATAAAGATGAGTCATTCCCAGAAGTCCCCATGTTCGGGCCTCATTAATATTTAACAAGAGATCATAATCTCTTGTATTTAATGTGCTCTCTTATGTATAGTGTGTTTGTATTTGTTCATTTAACCAGTTTTGTTAGTGGAATGTTCTGTTTAATGCCTCGATAACATTACAAGCAGTAGCCTGTCCTATCCCGTTTTCAATTTCACGAAAACGAATTCAAAGCTAAATCCCTATGACGACAAGCTTACAACTTCAACGAAAATAAAACTTTGCGCTGTCCTATGCATTTCATAATTAAGTTAAATCTAATTCACGTATTGTGTTATATAGCATGGGCGTTCGAAGCGAAGCTAAACAAGTCTATATTTAAAAACCGTGGAAGACAATGAAAGTATACCCACACAAAGGGCTGTCTAATTTCGATCGTACTGAGACAGGTGGAATTTCCAATTTCTTCCACTGAGATCTGGGTACGAGTCAGATTAAGAGCGGTCTTGTTAGAGTCCCAACTTCCCAACTAGCTCTTTGGAGACCGAAATCTATTTTCAGGTAAATACTTTGTTTTGTTTGCGAAGGCAATAATTTGTGTTTATGACTAACCAATGCAATTTCTTCTCTTTCTGGCTCCTTCAATGGCGATACCTCAATAACAGCGTATGCTCTTTCTTCCGTTAATTCAGTCGCCTTTATGACGTCACTTCTAGTCAACGACACTATCAAATGGGCATTTGGAGGCAGCACCTTTGGTAACCAAAATAACGTCTTGGATAGAAAAATAGTTTGTATTGGTCAAGACAACATTTTCTTACAAGGTGTGTAACAAAACTGCTGGCCGGGTTTGACCGCCAACTCAAGTTGTTCTGGGCCAACAGCTGCAGCATATCATTTTACTCGCAATCCATATCATGGTTTAATAATCAAACTAATAATATCAATATTACCCTCTCTTCCAAACATATAACTCGACTAACCGATTTTAATTCTTTAAGACGCAGACTACACCTTTTCATCCTGGGATTAAGACACTATATCTATGCTTGCAATTGCTTAGAGAAGACACCCAACATATACCAGAATTTCAAACACGAGCTCCCCTACGTACAACGCGAAAAATATAGAAAATATGCTCAGAGTCATTAAAACTGTTGTAAAGATCAAATTTTATTTTTAATTTAAGTAGTACATAGTAGGAAAGAATAATGATAACTTTGAATGAGTAGTGGAAGAATCTGTATTGTAAACGTGTGTTCGTTTGTAATTTTGTAAGTGGTTGTGTGAAAAAAGTGAAAGTAAAAAAACACAATTTAAAAAAAAAGTTTGTTCGGGTCCCAAATAAACTTCTCAACTGCGCCAGTTGGTACTCTTAAAAAGTGTTTGTGTTTGTTTAATTGGCCCTGAAAAGCTTTTAATGTCAACGCTCAATTACGGAACTCTTGTTTAAATGTGTTACAGGTAATTCTTCCGTCAGATCCAATAGAACGCGTTCCAAGCTAAAATGTGGTATTACGATTTCGTCCCGTCTTTACACTGGAGGAATAACTTGAGAGACGCATAATTCCTCTGGACGGATTATGCCTCTCTAGTATAAAATCGGCCAATAGTTATTTGATTATGACGCTAAGCTTGTCTAAAGAATACAACAAAGTTTTGTGAAAGAATTAATGCTGCAGACACGTGTTTGCAAGAATTTTTTGTATACAGGAAGCTATTAAAATCGTATGATGCAAATTACAGGGAATTCGTATCTTCTGTTTTTATGAAGTCAGATTATCTAAAGTCCTTCCTTTTCAATTTAATAGGTCACTGAATTCCATCAAATTTTCCAGATCCAGGGCATATTTTAAATAATCTTTTCTTTACGTGTTAAAAGGGTCAGAAATTTAGAAACAATGCCATCAAAGATTCTTAACCCTTCAGTCAGAAATGCTGAACCTTTTCCGTTCCTGTTGAATGGGGTCAGAAATTCTGAACCCTTTTCCGTCCCAGTTGAACGGGGTCAGAAATTCTGAACCCTTTTCCGTCCCAGCTGAAAGGGGTCAGAAATTCTGAACCT